>NC_083338.1:117055161-117378756 GCF_019175385.1 Lycium barbarum
GAGAACCAAGGTCTTTGATAGAGAAGCGTTTCCCAAGTGTCAAAATAAACTGATCGACAGTATTTGGATTATTCCCAGTAACAATCAAGTCATCGACATAAACAACCAAGTAAATAGTGATGGCTGACTGATTGTAAATGAAAAGACAATGATCAGCATGAGAAACTTGAAAACCTAAGGTCAGAAGATGTCTCCGTAGTTCTGAATACCAAGCCCGTGGTGCCTGTTTAAGGCCATAAATTGCCTTCTTGAGTTTGTAAACATGTGTAGGCCTTGTGTGGTCAACAAAACCTTTAGGTTGAGCCATATAGACCTCTTCTGTTAGATGACCATGCAAAAAGGTATTATTGATATCTAATTGACCTAAAGGCCAATCTTGTGTCACAGCTACTGTTAAAATAACTCGAACTGTAGTGTGCTTAGCAACTGGAGAGAAGGTCTCAATATAATCAATGCCCGATCGTTGTGTAAATCCTTGAGCAACAATATGGGCTTTATATTTGTTTAATGACCCGTCAGAATTGAGCTTGACTCGAAAAATCCATTTAGAGCCAACTAATTTTTGCTTCGCGGTAGATGGAACGAGCTCCCATGTACCTTGTTTATGTAATGCTTGAATTTCTTCTTCCATGGCTGCCTTCCAATCAGGATCTTTTAGTGCTCTTGAAACAGATTTTGGCTCGGTTTTGATGTTGGGCAGTAAGTTGTGCTCAAGCAGTGCAACGTGTTGGACACTTAAGGGAATGGAAGAAGAGGACGAATCATGGTTGGACGTATTGGTAGGGGATTTGGATGGAGTGTCATTGGCTTGGATGAGAGAATTGGCTTTTGCTCCTGAAAGAGAGGTGTGCAGACACACCTTTTGTGTGGATTTATGAATATTATTCTTTGCTCGGGTGATCATATGATGAGTGTTTCCTGGTAAGTTACTGTCATGGTAAGAAGATAATAAAGTGAGAGAGTTATTAGGTGGAGAGCTCATACCTAAAACATGTACTGGTGATATCAATGACTCATTTGATGATGAAGTACTGTCGTTAGAAGCCACTGGAGTAGTTGGACAAGGAGACGGACATTCACGACTGACCAAATTTGGACTAGAAGAAAGGGTTCGTCTAGTAGCAGAAGAGGAACAAATAGCTGGGTTTGAAAGGGGTGAGTGTGGAACAATGAAATGGGGAGTCCAATTGTCAACAGTAGCATCACTCACCCGAACATCACTAATTTGGATAGTTTTAAAAGGAAACTCATGCTCAACAAAATTTACGTGTCTCGAAATAAAAAGTTTCAAAGTGACTGGATCATAGCATTTATATGCACTTTGATTTAAAGAATACCCAAGGAACACATATGGAGATGAACGAGGTTTTAGTTTGTTTTGTGCATATGGTCTCATCCAAGGATAGCACAAAAAATTGAAAACACGAAGTTTCTTATAATTTGGGAGAGATCCAAAAATTCAAAGATATGGTGAATCGTTATTCAATAAGGGGGTGGGCATTCTATTTATTAGATATGCGGCAGTTTGAAAAGCGTATGACCAAAATGATAATGGAAGATTAGCAATATGAAAAAGAGTAATACCTATTTCAACAATATGCCTATGTCGTCTTTCGGTCGTGCCATTGTGTTCGGGAGTGTGTGGAGGAGTCAAAAAGTGAGAGATTCCATTGGAAGCAAAGAAATCCTTTAAACCGATAAATTCACCACCATCGTCTGAGTAAAAGGAGACAATAGAATGATTAAAGAATTTCTCTACGATGGCTTTAAATTTTGGAAAAATATGCGCAACTTCAGATTTCCTTTTCATAGGGTAGAGCCAAACATATTTTGTATAATGATCCACAAAAATGAGATAGTATTTAAAGCCATCAATAGAATCTAAAGGTGAAGATCCCCATACATCAAAATAAATAAATTCCAAAGTCGCGTCGATTTTATTGATGAAACTTGAAAAGGAGCCTTGTGCATTTTATTGCACTTAGAAGAATTGCAGAAAAACTTAGAAGTGTTTATTGTAACAGGAATATCAATTAGTTGTAAAACTCGTCGCAATATAGGAGAAGATGGCTGGCCAAGACGACAATGCCATTGTGAAACAGTGGACAGTTCCGTGGAATTGATAGTTGGTGCAGAAGAAGTAGATGTTGCATCAGGTAATAATGGCCACTCGTAAACGCCGTCCTTAGGCTTTCCCACTACCAGAGGCTTCCTCGTTCAGTAATCCTTCACAACAAATGAAAACGGTGAGAATTTAACAGTAACATTATTTGATGAGCATAATTGATAAACAGAAATAGGATTCTTTTTCATTCGAGGGACACAAAGAACATTATTAAGATATAAAGGCCTTGAGAGGGAAGGTAGAGAAGTAGAGCCAGAATGTGTCACTGCCAAATTTTTACCATCACCCAGCATCACATCGTCACCACCATCATAGTTAGAATGCATTGATAGATTTTGAAGATGTGCAGTCACATGGTGAGATGCACCAAAGTCTACCAACTACTTAGAATTATTTTAGTTGGAGGTTTGAGCAAAATTTGCTCTCGGAGAAGCCCTTGTGTTTCCAGCAGAGGAGGAACTTGAGCCACCCATAGCAGATTGCTTTAACTAAGGAAATAGCTTCCAGCATTATTTCGCTGTATGTCCATGTTACACCTCGGAAAAATCTTCCGTTGATGCACAAGTGAATGGGCTAGTGAGGAGTATGAGTATACGGTATCTCCATAATTAATAAATGACATTCGATGACCCTAGTTAAGAATTCAAAAATGTTAGAGATAGGGGAAATAAGTTGGCCAAGATAAGGCAAGGCATACGATAGGTATCGGAAAGGAAATATGAGTAACGAGTTAACGAGGATTTAATGATGTCTTGGAGAAGAGTGATAGCGTCCCTTATATTGGTATTGAAGTGTTGAACAAGTGTTAAGAAGGTTCCACAAGGATTGAAGATCAAACGAGTCGACGAAACGAACTTCGGAATCACTGGGGATTATATGGCCAAACATACTGGCCGTATAAATTATATGGTCCGTATGTTTGGGACCGTATAATCAGCCCAGAATAGCCTACCTTTCTGGACCAAACATACGGCCCGTATAAATTATACGGACCGTATGTTGGTCCGTATATACGGTCGGGACTGAAATGGCTCATTAAATAAAGGGACCAAGTCTTATTTCATTTCACTTCTATATCACACCCCTTCTCTCTAAAACATCTCTCTACATTTATTCCACAATAATTCAAGGGTTATTAGTGATCAACAACATAAACTAAGTGAATCAAGTGCAAGAAAACCCATTAAACATCATTCAAGTCAAGAAATCCTATTGGAGATGAACTAGGGTTTTTGCTCAAGTGGAGTATTACCAACCAAGGCTTGTTCCTACAATAGCTAAGGTAAGATTTATGGTTTTTCTATGTTGTTTAAGGTATTTGAGAGTTGAAATACTTGGATTGTAAAAGGGTATAGAAAAAAATGGGTCATGAATGTGGAATAGTGCCATTTTGAGAAATAGCTTGAATTGAGTCATGATTCTTAATGTATTGTGATATAAATATGATGTAAATGACGTTGAGAACATGGGATAGGAAATGTATGCGAATGAACGTAGTCGCGTGTTATGACCATGGATGTGGGTGATTGAAAGTGAATTGAGAAATGTGAATAATGTAGATGAATAAAGATTATTGTTAGGATGTTGCGAATGTATTAGTGATGTTTAGGAGTTGATATACGCTATGGAGGAATGTCGTATAAATAAAGGAGATGTTATACGATTTTCTCTCTAGTTTTAGTCATGTATGCTAGCTATCGATTTCTAATGATAGTGTGACTTCAATGAAGGTAGAAACACGAGCGCTGAAGGAGAACGTGCAAGTGGTAAATAGTTGAACGGAAAGGTATGTAAGGCTAACCCTTCTTTCATAAGCCATGGTTCTTTGGCCAAACATCTAAATATTCCATAAGTCTATGATGTCTTTCAAATGATTCGATCTTCCGAGCTATTGAGCTCACGACTCTTGATATGCTACGATTGTACTAAGTTCCGCGTATGACGAGTAAGCTATAAAGATAGATGTATTGAATGACGATAATAGTGATAATGATGTCGATGACGACTATAATGGTAATAGCGATGACGATAACGATGACGATGATGATAGTGATGATAATAGTAAAGATGCTTATGAGCTATTATGTATATGTATCTATGTATGACGATTATGGAACCCCGAGCTTATAAGGCCGGGTAGAATAAGTATGTATATGATTATATAATGCGCGCACATCTTTGCAGATGGTATGGATAACCCTGACGCCTTGGTAGGGCCAGGTAGATGTAACCCTGAAGCCTTGGTAGGGCCAGGTATGTGTAACCTTGAGCCTTGGCTGGCCAAGTATGTATGAAACACCGATCCTTCATGGTCGGGTATGCTATGTATATGATATGATGATGTATATGATATAGATATGAGAATGAATGCGAATATGATACGTTACGAATAAGAATATATACATGATATGAATGTGAATAAGGATATGTAAATTAATACGGATATGAGTACGGATACGGAAATGGGTGTATGTACACGAATACGCGCTAGAAATGGAAAGTCCGTATGACAAGCAAGTAAGTGCTTATGACGTTGATATTGCTATCTCCCCTCCTATGCTATTTCTCATATTGCTTATTATGCTCCTATATTGATGTTGATCATGCTTTACATACTTAGTACATTCTTCGTACTGACGTCCTTTTGTTTGTGGTCGCTGCGTCATGCCCGCAGGTGCACAGGGAGACAGACTTGATCCATAGCTACATTCTCAGGGACTACATAGCGGAGCTCCATTTCATTCGGAGCTGCAGCTTTTGGTATATATTCTTTTGTGTACATATTTATGGGCACGACGGGGTCCTGTCCCGCCTGTATGATATGACATACTCTCCTTAGAGGCTCGTAGACACGTGTGTATAGTCAGGTGTGTTTGGCCTTGTCGTTCTATATTTTTGGATATTATTTTGATAGCCTTGTCGGCTTACGTACTTTGACATGGGCTAGTTGCCAATTATGATATAAAGTTATTGTCGTTCAATGGGACTAGTATAATGGATGAATAGAAATATATGTTTTATCATGTGGCTCACCTAGAGGTAAGTGTAAAAGTGTGCTAAGGGGTGCCCGGGTGGGCTGGCACCGGTTGCTCGTCGCTGCCCCTAGTCGGGTCGTGACAGTCCAGCCTTGTCACAATATTGACAGATCACAATAGAACCATCTCTCTGATTCTTTGATGGGACAAATTGGTTTGGTCGTTGATTTGAGATAGGTTGGCCTCTAGAAGCAGAGTAACGATTTGTGCGGTTGGTGTGTTTGTTCGATCCCCCATTGTGAGAAGTATAATTTGCTGTTATTGGAATAGAATTGGAAGAAGTTTTGTGAATAACACTGCTCTCATGATCACAAAGCTTTTCATGGAGTTCATCAAAAGAGAAAGGAGTTTCTCGCGCACGAATTGCAGCAGATATCATCTTATATTCAGAGGGGAGCCCATTAAGAACATGAATGGTAACATCATCTATCCTTAGATTTTCTCCAGCAACATTCAAAGTTGTAACAAGCTGCTTCACTTGTTGAAGGTACGTAGCCATAGATTTAGTACCTTTGTTCACTCATGTCAAAGACTCCTTGAGTGTAAGGAGACGAGCACGCAAAAGGTCGGGCATACATATTGTGGAGTGTTGTCCACACATCATAGGAAGTTGGATCTGAAAGCACATACGCTGCTACCTCTAAAGTGAGTGAGGCTACAAGCGCACTTCGGAGCAATTGGTCTTGTCGAACCCAATACAAAGAGTTTAGTTGTTGTTCTGTAGGAAGAGAAACAACATACGAAGTGAAGTTATATCCAATCAATATAGAACGCCACTGAGAGTACCAAAGTTGGTAATTGGAGGATGAAAGTTTCACGGGAGCTTGAGCATTGGTATTAATAAAGATAAGTTGCTGGTCATTTTCTGGTACAATGGTGTTTGTGAGTAGTACGGAAGTTATGATAGTAGAGTGGTTATTAGGAATATAAGGAAGGCATGGAAGGGTCGAAATGACAGAAGGAGTGGTAGGAACTGGCGGAAGATGAACAGTTGCGGACGCCATTAACAGTGACGTCGCTGGAAGGTTAACTGAACTGGTAATGGTCGTTGTTGGTGCAACGGAAGACTGTGTGATTTGCTCCATGTATAGAAAGATGGTGCTGGAGGATTTAAAAAAAAAATTAGAGATGTCGTAAGGCAAGCAGCTCCGATACCATAAAAGATTTAGAAGATGGTTGAATTCCTTGTGTATTATTCACATAATGGTTCAGTATTTATACAGGAAATCAAGAGAAATATCCTACCAAAGATAGAAGATCCTAATTATAATGAAATCCTAATCATGTTAAATACAACCAGATTACAAGGGATTATAATCAAATCATATCAGATTATAATTAAATCCTATCAATCACTTGAGAATAGGGTGATTTCCTTATAGTCCTCGAGTAAGCACTAAAATCACTCTCAATAAATCAAGCTTAGGAACACCACCATTTTGGTTGATACTAAAAATTAGGCCATATAGTAATTCACAACATCATATATACACTTCCCGATCATCATGCAAGATATACAAGTCAACTCAATCGGACAACAACCTTCTAACTTTGTAATCTCAGAGACGGACTCTAACTCATTAAACTTAAGCTCGCTCACCCACTTTGTCAAAAAAAAAAAATCTAATAACATCACCTATCTATCATTAAACAAGTGCCCTCACAAGAATAAATAGTCCACACACTCAAATCAAATAATCGAATATGATTTAAGACTAGCATCAAAGAACAACTCTCGCACTCTCAAAATAATTCACATGTATATACAAAGAACCATAGGTTTGCCCATTATGTAAATCTCTACTAATAAAGTGTGCTCAAATAGAATCAAATAGGACTTTAACGGGTTGTAATGTTGACTAGGAGATGGGTAGGACAACTATATGATAGTGACTTACACTTCCCTAAGTACTTTGTAATTTTAGACTTCAACACCCATTATTTTCATCTCTTTACTTTATTTTTCAGCCATCTCTTCATCAATTATTCCACAAGTATTTCTCATCATATCAAGAACGATTCAATTTTTTTTTCTCAAGCAATTTTTTTCACTTTTTTTTTTTTCATGTCACGTTCTTTCTAAGAGGGCCTTTTCATCACTTTGCAGCTATCATTGGTTATCTTTTACACTTGACCATCCCTTTTCTTCAGATTTATCAATTATAACACAGTCTAAGCTACAGTGCTCAAGGAAGTAGGGTGCAAAAACTAGGGATTCAAATAAAAGGATCTAGGAAAAAATACGGCTAACAAATGAAAGGCTATAGGCTCAAAGGGCTAACTAGTGGTATAATTTCTGAAAAGGCTAACATTCACAAAACATATAAAAGAAATCCTATAATCATCTTCTAAACAGAGCAACACTTTTACTTTGCTTCAATAACATGCAGGGCAAGATCTAGATTAAGAAGCAAAACATGAAATATATGCAAGAAAATCCTCACCACACATGGCACAATTATCAATCAAGATGGATAAATTCTATTCTAAGACAGATAGGGTCATGGCGAACTACGAAATAAGAATAAGCTATATACAAAGTCACAATAATGAGTGTAGGTGTCAGTAAGTCTGCTATCTTTTACATTACTCAAGCACTCACAGGAAAGTACTACTGAAGTTCAGGCCTAAATATGCTAGTATCAAAATAAGTCAAAAGGCTTTCTGCTCTCTCCTTTATTACTCCTAAAAAAATCCTAAAATTCTAAAAAATTACCGGATTCAAAGGCCCCCCGGGGAAAGAACCGAGGCCATAAGAAAATTCAAGGGGGTGGATGATCTATGCCACTAAAAAAGAAAAATAAGCTACAAAAGAAACAAACAAAGTAAAAATCTTTTCGAATTTTAAAAAAAATATATTTTTATATAAGGCTAAGAAAATAAAAAAAAAATCCGATGGCATAATCATCCTTGACCTCAAAAATCAGAAGTACCCACCCCACACTTAAAAGTATGCATTGCCCTCAATACACGTATAACAGAGAAAAAATTAAAACAAGGGTGAGAAATGCTCCATGAGACCCTCTAGGGCCTACTTAGCAGCACAATCCTCAACATCAAGGGTCGGCAAGACCCCACACTTAAGCCCAAACATGCTCCTCAGCTTCATTTCGACTACTCAGACTTTCCCTAATCTGCAAAACACAAATTAAAAAAAAAAACGTAACACTATAAAAATAAAATGAAATACAAGTTGGGTTGCCTCCCAACAAGCACCTTAGTTAACGTCGAGGCCCGACACCATCACCTTCACCACTTTTCCTTCCACTTTGAGGACATAAATTGCGCCCCCAATTTTGTATCAAATTTTCTATCACATTCTTGGGGCGGTGTGGTGCAAATAAAGGAACCAAGCAGTAGATGTCACATCTTGCACTTCTTGGCCCTTAAGTGAGGAATATTGTTCTGCCTCTTTAGTCTGGAAAATTTTAGGATATAAGAGTCTTGTTCCTCATTTATACAATTCTCCAAAGGATTAGAAGGCTCGATTTCCACGTCGTCAACCAAACATAATATAGAAAAAATTTTAGAATGAGGACTGACACGCCCCAAGTCCAAAACTGCATTATTTTTGACATCCTCACTAATGTACACCTCCTCAACATTGGAATCATCAATAAGGATCTGATCTAATGATTGGTATTCTCGTTTTAGCTCCTCAATTTGGCTTTTAAGTGCTTTTTCAACTATACACGACTCGTCACTAAATTGTTGAGTGTAAAACCCATCAACCTTTGCACTCAAATCCCTATTCAAGTAGTGAACAACCACACAAAAATCTTCAACCGCATGGTAGAACTCAATCTTTTCTCTAGCTATGTGATTATCCATTTGAGAGTCTATCACGTTGAGCAACAGATATTTTAAAGTTGTACTCCAAAGATGCCAAGTAATGACAAGATGAAAACTCCATGTAAAGAAAAATACACAAAACAAAGCAAAAATAAAATAACAAAAAAACTTGCAAAAATAAAAGAAAAAGTCTAATCTAGAAAAATAGGTAATTTCTAAGTCCCGGACAACAACGCCAAAAACTGTTGCTCTCAAATGCACATGCAAGTATACGCGGTCGTATAAGTAATATAGGAATAAAGTCTAGCTAGCGTACCCACAGGGACTTATGATTAACTGTCAACTAAATTAAACTAATGCTAATTATCTAAACAAGAAATAAATCCAAATTTATTTTTATAAACTAACTAAAAATAAAACAAAGCAAATCATGAACTTCAACCAAGAAAGAGCGGATTTTTATTGGAGAAGAGATTAATCTAGGGCTATAACCACTAACCATCCGGTTGAGTCTTTAAATCGTTCTACATATGAGTTATTGGTTGACGGGTTGATGCTAACTTTATAAGTATCTTCTGAGTTGCTCCCAAGCCTGTAGATGCTACTATAACGCCTCTATTCCTATGATCACCAGAGGTAACAAGAACGCATTTATATCTCTGTATTCAACCAAGTGAGGCTAAAGGATATATTCCTATGCCCAGCTAAATGATTAATCGAACAAGCTCTATTTATTCTTATTACACATGCAAATACACTATTCCTATTTCAATTCACACACCACAGATAGTGTCTAACTATTTCGTCAAATAATCAAACAATTAAGATCAAGAATAATTAAATATCCCAAAGATGGAAAATCAATAGATATAAACGATAATCAAACGTCAACTTTCATGTTTGAACCAAAACCCTAGAACCAAAGAATTTAGCTCCAGATAGACATGGAAGAAAAATAAGAAATCATCCGAATAAAAACGTAAAAATCAGTATTACAAAGAAGAGAAGGTAAAATCCTATAATTACGGCCTCCACGGTGGCTCCAAGCTCTCTCTAGGTCCAAAGATTTGAACTAAGGGTTTCAAGTTATCCAAAGTTATGTAAAACCATGTCTTATGGACTATTTATAAGTGTAGGAAAAAACCTAAATAAAATAACTGAGTTCAAAATAAAATAGGAAGAAGTAAATTCTGAAAACTGCCTCTCCGGGTCGCGCTGTGCAAGTTTTTCAGTATACTTTGTTGGACGATGCTATTTGGATAGAAAACTGTGGGCAGAATTTGAGCAGAAAATGTAAAATGATAGAGACGCACTTAACAGCCAAAACTTATTTAACCAAGCGTGGTTAAGCTTAACTAAGCAAACGGCTGTTAAGCTTAACTAAGCTTCTTAAGCAAACGGTTGAATTGTTATTTAAAATATTTTATTTTTATTTTTTCTATACGTACTTTTTAATGTTTTATTTTTCCTATATGTGTATTAGACATTCATTTTTCTGCCCAATATACTTGTCAATATACATATTTTATACTCTATATTAGATTAAAATTTTCCCTTCATTTATTCACTTGACCTATACATCTCCTCAACTCATCACACAAACTCACTCCCTATATTATAATTGAGTTTTGTGTTCTTACTTAAAAAATGAACCTCAACAATGATCATATTAGGATTGCGTTATACGAGTCTCTAGGGTTGATGTCAAAAAACAGCTTGATGAATGAAGATAGTGAGTTCAATGATTCAGTTGGCAGTCACAATAGCGGGGAAGATACAAACATGGATCGACAAGCTGAAGAGATTTCTGCTTATAGTGGAGAATCGGAGAAAGTGTACTCTGATGAGCAAATATTAGCAGGTAAGTGTACTCTGATGAGCAAATATTAGCAAGGTCTACTGACAGGTATGTTTTTCAAATCCGTTGAATCGGTGTTTCGTTTTTATAAAAGGCATGCGAAATAAGAGGATTTTGTGTGTTGAAAAGAACACTTTCTAAGAATTATGATCTTTTTAATTGTGACAAGTCTAGAAAACCAACAAAATCAAAAACACACTCAGAGGATTGTTTGCGAGGCAAGAGTTAATGCCTCTACAAAGCGAGATGGTTCATGGAGGGTCACTAAGGTGTGTAGAGACCATAATCATAAATTGGACTCTAGCCTGTCACGGCAGATGGCTGGACACAAAATATTAGTAAATCTGTGAAGAGGATTCTTGAAGCTAATGACAGAGCTGGCTTAAGATCTTGCAAAAGCGTGAGATTTTTAGAGGTTCAATCTGGTGCGCCAGAAAATATGGGTTGTATCTGTCACGACCCAACCCCGTAGGCCGTGACTAGTGCCCGATCTGGGCACCCGAACCCATCTATTAAATATTATCTCAAATTCTATCAACTCATTCTAGTATATGGCGGAAGCCGACAAGGCTTTATTTCAAATTTAGGTAATTTCCAGAAAAATTTCGGCAGAGTTTCCTTTGTTTTACGGACTATCCAATATACCCTGCACGCAGAAAATACCAACGAAAGCCACACAGGGCTAACCAAGCAATATATAAACATATGCGGACCGGCCGCCTCGGCGTATAGGGTCGCCCAAACAACATATGCGGACCGGCCGCCTCGGCGTATGGGATCGCCCAAACGACATGTACATACATTCATACAGAAAGACCCTAACCCACAAACATGTCCACAGACCTCTAAACAGACCGACAGAATCATATGACGGGACAGGGCCCCGCCGTACCCATGAACGAATATATACAAATGCACTAATAAATATATATACCAAAAGTATAAGCTCCGGAAAGAGAGGAGCACTCCGAATAGCAGAAAGGGTGTCCTAAACAGGTGGATCACCAGGCTGTGCGTTTGTACCTGCGGGCATGAAACGCAGCCCCCGGAGAAGGGGGTCAGTACGAAATATGTACTGAGTATGCAAAGCAGAAGGTACAGAAATAAATCTGAATAATAATCGAATCAGATATATAGAAAATAATACATATCAAAATGTTTATTTCCAAAGTATAAATTATGCATAGGGCACTGGAAAATGTGGTCGCCCGCCTGTCGATGGCGCCACAACACAGCATAACACCAGAAAGTTTCAAATCTCCGAATCCCCGTCACACATCACAACACAGCATAACGCCAAACACAGCATAACGCCAAACATAAGTGGAACCCGGCCCTCGAGCAAGGAGCACGGTGAACCATAAACACAGCATAACACCGGAATATATCAAAAAGCGCACGACAACAGAACCGACCCGGGAACCGGCGAACGATATCATAGTAGGCACGAGCGGAGTAGTGAGGAATCATATGCATAAAATCATTATTATAAATCCGAAGGATAAGTAAAATAGTCATATTTGAAATCGGAATAATAATTATCACTTTTTGATTCAAAGTTGTCGAATTTACATAAAGGGCGTCGCGGGACCCACGGACGAGTATAGACCCGAACTGAGTCTGCCTATGAAAAACATACCCATTATACATCAAGCAAACTCCTATAAAAATTATTGGAGCGATCCGAGCCTCTATGCGAAAAATATGGCATTCAGAGATTACAAAATTCCTTAAAGCGAACATTTTCTATGCGAATTTCGGAAAGCGATTACTTCAAATACATCATGGTTCATATTTCATAAAAACATACATAAGAGTGCCAAAGAATATATATATATGGATCATAACATGCTCGGATATCGAATTTGGAATTCCCTTAAAGCTCCAATCTAGCCTATGTGAAACTAAGGCATGCCAAAAGAAGGAAGGTTGCTTTACATACCTCAAACGCTCTCCAATATGATCCAACTCAAGCTAAGTCCAAACTATGATTCGGGATGCCCAAGGTCTACAAACAAGCCATAAAATGCCAAACATTAGCTAAAGACTTTTTGGGCATTAAATTCCAATTTCGCCCTTAATTCTACAGAAATCCGGGCAGCATTTCCCCTGTAAATAGGCTACCCCGAGAATTTAACTCGCTCAAAATCAACAAAAACAACCACAATATCGTTCGTACATTTGATTATTAACCCAAACCCATACTAACAACATTCAAGGGCATTCTAAGCAATTCATACCACATTTCCAACAACCCGATTTTTTTTTCCAAGCTGGCCGAAAACAGCCCCAACCGAGACAGCCCTTTAAAAAAAAATTTTTTCTTCATTTCCAAATCATGGTTTGTATCCTCAAATTACATTCTAACAATGCTATCTCATCAATATACCAATTACAATAAATATACAATAACCTCCAAAAACAGTCTGCACATTAACAACATCATTTTGAGTCAACAAACATTCATTTCCAACATAAGATTCATAGCGACGGCGATTAAAACATTAAGCGACGTTCATTCGTTCATCGTCATATAATGTGACCCATTTCAATCAACACTATATATACACATATATGGAGGATTCTCAATTGTTCTTCACCTTACAATGATCCCAATCAACTAACTAAACATTAATTCATAATTTCAATCACAACACAACAACACCCATCACACGACCCACTCCCAATCATACTATATTTCATGATTTCCAACCACTATAAGATACTACAACATGAATATAACCTTCATAACACAAAAACATAATGAATGCTTACCTTCCTTCTTCACTTCCTTCAATAGTTAGGGTTTGCAATTGGGCACAACTAGTGGTTGGATGACCCAAACAACTCTTCCACGTTACTTAGGGACTTCTAAATAGTTGATTTATACCAAGGAAATAATTTTGGGGTGGCTTGATTTGGATTTGGTTTTTCTTGGTTTGTAGCCGAGAGGGGTGTTGAAGGTGGTCTTCAACTCCTTGATTTTTTTTTTCTAAGTCTTGCAATGGGGAAAAGATGACTACTTGGTCATACTTTAGGCTCATATAGTTGTTGTCCAAGTGTCCTTGGCCCACACATGGAGTGGACCAATTAAAATTGGCCACACAATGTGTGGGACCAATTCCCATTTACATGGCCACCAAGGAATTTATTTTTTATTTTTTATTTTTTTGCACAACATTTTAATTCCAATTTATGAATTGTGGTCCCAAATTTTTCCTAAGTGTTCAATGCCAACAATTCCATATATAACTTATGCCTCGAAATAAAATCAAAGGTCAAAAGTCCCGACTTCGAATCCCGGAATAGTCTTGGCTCTAAATTATCATAATTAATCCGGGTTGTCCCAATGTATAAAAATACGGGGCGTAACATCCTCCCCCCCTTAAGAACATTCGTCCTCGAATGTTGAATTAGTTCTACGGATCTTACTCAAATCCGGGGGAGTTGCTTTTATAGCCATCATATACAAATCATTCATAAATCAACATAGTCAGACAAAGAATTTGAATTACCTGAAGGTACTGGGAATAAGTGAGGATACTTTTCCTTCATCTGCTCCTCAGCCTCCCAGGTCATTTCTTCGCGGTTATTATTCCGCCACAGCACTTTAACCGAAGCCACATCTTTATTCCGCAACTTTCTCACCTGACGATCCAATATGACTATAGGCTGCTCCTCGTAAGATAGCTCCTCTGTGACCTGTATCTCATCTGAAGGAAAAATTCTGGAAGGGTCACCAATACACTTACGAAGCATGGAAACATGGAATACCGGGTGAACCGCTCCCAAGTTAGCTGGCAAATCCAATTCGTAGGCCACCTTGCCTACTTTGCGAATAATCAGATAAGGCCCAATATATCTCGGACTGAGCTTTCCTTTCTTGCCAAATCGCATAACACCTTTCATCGGTGACACTTTCAGGAACACCCAATCGCCAATCTGAAACTCTAACGGTCGACGTCGCTTATCGGCATAAGATTTCTGTCGGCTCTGGGCTGCCAACAATCTTTCTCGAATACGTTTCACCTTATCCACGGCCTGCTGGACCACATCTGGGCCAATCAACTCAGTCTCCCCAACATCAAACCAACCGATCGGTGATCTACACTTCCTGCCATACAAAGCCTCATATAAATAATGTCTCCACATCTTCAAAGCATGAATGACCGCGGCCAGCTCCAAATCATGAGTAGGATAATTCTTTTCATGTTTTCTGAGCTGCCAGGAAGCATAAGCTATCACCCTGCCGTGCTGCATCAACACACATCCCAAACCAATACCAGAGGCATCACAATAAATCACATACCCATCTGGACCCTCCGGAAGAGTCAGGACTGGAGCCGTAGTCAACTTCTCTTTCAGCAACTGGAAGCTACGCTCGCAAGCATCTGACCACTGAAACTTAGCTCCCTTCTGAGTCAGCCTTGTCAAAGGCGCTGAAATGGAAGCAAACTTCTCCACGAATCTCCGATAATAACCAGCCAATCCCAGAAAGCTACGCACCTCTGTCGGCGTCGTAGGTCTAGGCCAATTCTTTACGGCCTCGATCTTCTGGGTATCCACCCGGACGCCATCAACCCCAATAATATGTCCCAGAAATGCCACTGAAGATAACCAGAATTCACACTTAGAAAATTTAGCATATAATTCCTGGTGCCGAAGTGTGCCAAGTACCGTCCTCAAATGGTCTGCATGCTCTGCTTCTGACCGAGAATACACCAGAATATCATCGATAAATACGATCACAAACATATCCAAGAACGGTCTGAATACCCGATTCATCAGGTCCATAAATACTGCTGGGGCATTTGTCAGCCCAAAAGACATAACTCTGAACTCATAGTGCCCATATCGGGTCCTGAATGCTGTCTTGGGAATATCAGCCTCTCGTACCCGTACCTGATGGTAACCCGATCGCAGGTCTATCTTCGAGAAGTACCTGGCACCCTGCAGCTGATCAAACAAATCATCAATCCTGGGGAGGGGATATTTATTCTTGATGGTTACCTTATTCAACTGCCGATAATCAATGCACATCCGCAGCGAGCCGTCTTTCTTCCTCACAAATAATACTGGAGCTCCCCAGGGTGACGCACTAGGCCGAATGAAACCCTTCTCCAATAAATCTCTCAGCTGCTCTTTCAATTCTTTTAATTCTGCAGGTGCCATTCTGTACGGAGGAATAGAGATAGGCTGAGTGTCTGGCAACAGATCAATAGCAAACTCTATCTCCCGTTCGGGAGGTAGACCCGGAAGCTCATCTGGGAATACATCTACAAATTCATTAACCACTGGGACTGACTGAAGAGTCGGTGCCTCTGCCTCTAAATCATGAACACGGACCAGATGATAAATATACCCCTTTCTGATCATTTTCTCAGCCTTGAGGTATGAAATAAACTTACCCCTCGGCGATACTGTATTACCTGCCCACTCTATAACTGGCTCCCCTGGGAATTGGAATCGGACTATCTTCTTTTGACAATCAACATTAGCATAGCAAGAAGCTAGCCAATCCATACCCATAATCACGTCAAACTCGATCATATCTAACTCTACCAAATCCGCCTTAGTGCAGCGGCCACAGATAATCACGGAACAATCTCTATAAATCTGACTGCTATAACAGAATCCCCTACTGGTGTAGCTACCTCAAAAGGCTCTATCGGTTCGGATTCTATCCCAATTTTATCAGCAACGAGTGGAGATATAAATGATAATGTAGAACCAGGATCAATCAATGCATACACATCACGAGAGAAAACCAGTAATATACCTGTGACGACATTAGGCGAAGCCTCCTGGTTCTGTCTGCTGGCTAAGGCATAAATGCGGTTCGAAGGACCGCTAGAACCCGAAGCTCCGCCACGACCCCTGCCGCGGCCTGCTGGTGCTGGAGTACCTCGCCCCGCAGGGCGCATCGCCACCGAGGCTGAAGATGAACCACCGGCTGACCCGGTAGACTGAGCTGAACTGCCTGTACCACCTCTAGCCGGACAGTCTCTCATCTGATGGCCCTGACGGCCGCACACAAAGCATGCACCCGTAGCTCGGAAACACTCTCCCGGGTGCTGTCTCCCACAGTAGGAACACAAAGGTCTGGGTGGCCTCATCTAACTGCTGGAACCTCTGTTCAACTGTGAACCTGAAGCCCTGGAGCTCGGGCCTGCCCCTGAATATCCGACACCCTCAGATCTCCTGCCGGTAAACTGTGGGGGTGTACCCCGGCCTGACGGAGGAGGATGTCTGCCTGACTGCTGCTGCTGAGGCTGTCCGCCTCGAGAATCTCCAGAATAACCTGCGAATCTGGCCCTCTTGGGCGGCCTCCTGTCCCGATCTCTGCTAGAATAATCAGCTCTATGTCGGTCCTCCATACCCAGGGCATAAGCCTGTAGTCGGGCAATATCCATGTCTGCCTGCAATGCCACCGCCATACAGCCATCAATCAAATAGCGGTCTAACCCCATCACGTATCTGTGCATCCGATCGGCCATATCTGCTACTATGGCAGGTGCATACCGGGCCAAAGAATCAAACTCCATATTATACTCACGGACGCTCCGACCACTCTGCTGCAGATGCAAAAATCGGTCAACCCGCGCTCGCCGTAACTCTGGGGGCAAAAAGTGGTGAGTGAAAGCAGTCACGAACTCGTCCCAAGTAGCTGGGGTAGCACCCTCACCCCTGGATAGCTCCCAGGACTCATACCAGTGAGCAGCAACATCCCGTAGTCTATGCGAAGCCAACTCAACAGACTCAGTCTCTGAAGCCCTGACCAAATCTAGTGAGCGCCGCATCCCCCGAATAAAGTCATGGGGGTCCTCGTCGGGCTTAGACCCGTAAAACTCTGGAGGGCCACATAATAGAAACTCTCGAACCCTCAGGCTGTCACGCCTATCGTCATCATCATCATCTCTCCGCCCGCGTCTGCGAGCCTGTCCCGCTACCAGAGTGGTCAATAACTGCACAGCCTCTCTCAGTGTCCTGTCCTCCGCCCCTTGCTGAGGAGCTGGAGGCGCGGGAGCTGAAGCCCCTGGAGCTAATGGTGAAGCTGCTCCAGACTCCTCTGACGATGAAGACGTAGCAGAGTCGGCTGGCCGGGACGTAATATCACGCATCATCTGAGCAAGGGTTCGAGTACCCTTCTGAGCCCGGCTGGTCTCTCCTACTACGCCCTTTTTCTTCTGGGCGGCCGTCGCCTTTTTCGGAGGCATCACTGAAAGAAAAACAACAACAGATCAAAACAGAATCATCCTAATAGCACAGTTCTATCGCACGATCTAAGATCAGAAGAAAAGACAACATCCTAAATGTCCTGTAGCCTCCTGTTTATAGATGTGGTGCACAACACACCGATAAACAAGACTCTACTAGACACGATCTGTGGACACTCCGAGGACAAACCGCTCTGATACCACTTCTGTCACGACCCAACCCCGTAGGCCGTGACTAGTGCCCGATCTGGGCACCCGAACCCATCTATTAAATATTATCTCAAATTCTATCAACTCATTCTAGTATATGGCGGAAGCCGACAAGGCTTTATTTCAAATTTAGGTAATTTCCAGAAAAATTTCGGCAGAGTTTCCTTTGTTTTACGGACTATCCAATATACCCTGCACGCAGAAAATACCAACGAAAGCCACACAGGGCTAACCAAGCAATATATAAACATATGCGGACCGGCCGCCTCGGCGTATAGGGTCGCCCAAACAACATATGCGGACCGGCCGCCTCGGCGTATGGGATCGCCCAAACGACATGTACATACATTCATACAGAAAGACCCTAACCCACAAACATGTCCACAGACCTCTAAACAGACCGACAGAATCATATGACGGGACAGGGCCCCGCCGTACCCATGAACGAATATATACAAATGCACTAATAAATATATATACCAAAAGTATAAGCTCCGGAAAGAGAGGAGCACTCCGAATAGCAGAAAGGGTGTCCTAAACAGGTGGATCACCAGGCTGTGCGTCTGTACCTGCGGGCATGAAACGCAGCCCCCGGAGAAGGGGGTCAGTACGAAATATGTACTGAGTATGCAAAGCAGAAGGTACAGAAATAAATCTGAATAATAATCGAATCAGATATATAGAAAATAATACATATCAAAATGTTTATTTCCAAAGTATAAATTATGCATAGGGCACTGGAAAATGTGGTCGCCCGCCTGTCGATGGCGCCACAACACAGCATAACACCAGAAAGTTTCAAATCTCCGAATCCCCGTCACACATCACAACACAGCATAACGCCAAACACAGCATAACGCCAAACATAAGTGGAACCCGGCCCTCGAGCAAGGAGCACGGTGAACCATAAACACAGCATAACACCGGAATATATCAAAAAGCGCACGACAACAGAACCGACCCGGGAACCGGCGAACGATATCATAGTAGGCACGAGCGGAGTAGTGAGGAATCATATGCATAAAATCATTATTATAAATCCGAAGGATAAGTAAAATAGTCATATTTGAAATCGGAATAATAATTATCACTTTTTGATTCAAAGTTGTCGAATTTACATAAAGGGCGTCGCGGGACCCACGGACGAGTATAGACCCGAACTGAGTCTGCCTATGAAAAACATACCCATTATACATCAAGCAAACTCCTATAAAAATTATTGGAGCGATCCGAGCCTCTATGCGAAAAATATGGCATTCAGAGATTACAAAATTCCTTAAAGCGAACATTTTCTATGCGAATTTCGGAAAGCGATTACTTCAAATACATCATGGTTCATATTTCATAAAAACATACATAAGAGTGCCAAAGAATATATATATATGGATCATAACATGCTCGGATATCGAATTTGGAATTCCCTTAAAGCTCCAATCTAGCCTATGTGAAACTAAGGCATGCCAAAAGAAGGAAGGTTGCTTTACATACCTCAAACGCTCTCCAATATGATCCAACTCAAGCTAAGTCCAAACTATGATTCGGGATGCCCAAGGTCTACAAACAAGCCATAAAATGCCAAACATTAGCTAAAGACTTTTTGGGCATTAAATTCCAATTTCGCCCTTAATTCTACAGAAATCCGGGCAGCATTTCCCCTGTAAATAGGCTACCCCGAGAATTTAACTCGCTCAAAATCAACAAAAACAACCACAATATCGTTCGTACATTTGATTATTAACCCAAACCCATACTAACAACATTCAAGGGCATTCTAAGCAATTCATACCACATTTCCAACAACCCGATTTTTTTTTTCCAAGCTGGCCGAAAACAGCCCCAACCGAGACAGCCCTTTAAAAAAAAAAATTTCTTCATTTCCAAATCATGGTTTGTATCCTCAAATTACATTCTAACAATGCTATCTCATCAATATACCAATTACAATAAATATACAATAACCTCCAAAAACAGTCCGCACATTAACAACATCATTTTGAGTCAACAAACATTCATTTCCAACATAAGATTCATAGTGACGGCGATTAAAACATTAAGCGACGTTCATTCGTTCATCGTCATATAATGTGACCCATTTCAATCAACACTATATATACACATATATGGAGGATTCTCAATTGTTCTTCACCTTACAATGATCCCAATCAACTAACTAAACATTAATTCATAATTTCAATCACAACACAACAACACCCATCACACGACCCACTCCCAATCATACTATATTTCATGATTTCCAACCACTATAAGATACTACAACATGAATATAACCTTCATAACACAAAAACATAATGAATGCTTACCTTCCTTCTTCACTTCCTTCAATAGTTAGGGTTTGCAATTGGGCACAACTAGTGGTTGGATGACCCAAACAACTCTTCCACGTTACTTAGGGACTTCTAAATAGTTGATTTATACCAAGGAAATAATTTTGGGGTGGCTTGATTTGGATTTGGTTTTTCTTGGTTTGTAGCCGAGAGGGGTGTTGAAGGTGGTCTTCAACTCCTTGATTTTTTTTTTCTAAGTCTTGCAATGGGGAAAAGATGACTACTTGGTCATACTTTAGGCTCATATAGTTGTTGTCCAAGTGTCCTTGGCCCACACATGGAGTGGACCAATTAAAATTGGCCACACAATGTGTGGGACCAATTCCCATTTACATGGCCACCAAGGAATTTATTTTTTATTTTTTATTTTTTTGCACAACATTTTAATTCCAATTTATGAATTGTGGTCCCAAATTTTTCCTAAGTGTTCAATGCCAACAATTCCATATATAACTTATGCCTCGAAATAAAATCAAAGGTCAAAAGTCCCGACTTCGAATCCCGGAATAGTCTTGGCTCTAAATTATCATAATTAATCCGGGTTGTCCCAATGTATAAAAATACGGGGCGTAACAGTATCTCAAAGGACTGTAGAAATTATATTGAACAACAAAGGAGGTTGCAAATGCTAGGAGGTGATGCAAACGCTTTATGTCAGTTCTTTAGTGACATGCAGATAAATGATGGTGAATTTTACTACTTCATGGACATGGATGGTGCTGGTAGGATGCAGAGCATCGTATGGGTTCACTCACACTATAAATATGCATATGAGGAGTTCGGTGATGTAATACGCTTCGATACAACTTATCTTGTGAATATATATAACATGCCATTTGCTTCTTTTGTTGGTATTAATCATCACGACCAGTCTATCCTTTTGGGATGTGCTCTTCTTACAAGTGAGGACGCTGAACAATATAAGATTATTTTTAGCAAACGGAAAAAATCCATGAATAATGTTGCTCCAAAGGCTATCTTGACTGACCAATGTGAAAGCATTAAGGTAGGTGTTAGTGTGGTGTTTGAAAACACAATTCACCTATATTGTATTTGGCACATATTCACTAAGTTGCCTATGCATCTAAAGGTGACGGATGGTGGATATAAAGCGGAAAAGAATGAATTCAATTTGTCATGTTCCTATGCATCTAAAGGTGACGGATGGTGGATATAAAGCGGAAAAGAATGAATTCAATTTGTCATGTTCAAATTCCCCAAGTTCATTTTTCCTTATTGTAAACTAAAGATGCATCAGCGCCTTTTTTTTCATCCTAAGGAATTTATTATTTAAGGTTGCTTTGCAAGTAATTGTCGTTGGATTCTTTATACTAAAATTTGTTCATTGGCTTGCTGTTGCCAGAAATTGGTTAACGGATCATTAGTAACTTTTTCTTGAAATGTCTCTTCCTTACATTTATGTTTTCATCTCTTTGAGTTCTCTGTAAGCACAACTTGCAGAACCTTCAATTAAAACATTTAATACATAGGAATTAAAGCATTTAATACATAAGATCCATGGGATGAAGCAGAAATAAAGAATTCAGATGGTCAAATCGGATAAAAAACTGAGAATCATCCCTCTTATCAAGAAAAATCTACAACATTCAATAAAAATCAAAAGTCGTAAAGAGAGATTTTTTTTTTTAAAATTCCAGGTGTCACATATCGATTTGTCATATTTGCTATGTCACCACGTGTTTTGTTGAGTGATTTTCAATTATGTGTTGACTAGGCACACATTGACTTAGGTTAAGCCGTTCAGGCGGTTAATAGGAACAATTCTTAGTACGAGTATCTAAATGAAAATTTCAGTCAAAGTTAAGAGGCTGCATATGTATTCAGCCTAGAAAGAATGAGTCATTTATAAGCTTGTCTTATAATAAGTGATGTTATTAAAGTTAAAATTTTCTGATTGAATGAGCTTATACACAAAATTGACTTATACTAAGTGGTGTCATTAAAGGTTGAATTTCTTATTGAATGAGGTTATAGACAAACTTGACTCATACTCAGTGATGTCAGAATTGATAAATTATTTTTTAATAAAATATTTGAATAATGTTATGAAATTATGGTTACAGATATTAATGTTTTGTCAAATATGTAGTCCATGATGTTCTCGCAAAATGTGTGCTTAATTAAAAAAAATTATCAATTAATTTAACTAAAACATTATTTATTTGAACCTATATATCAATTACTTTTACAATATTAGTTACAATTCTATAATTATTTAACATTATATTTTTAGAAATAATATGTCACGGCCCAATTTATGATTGAGCCGTAACCGAAACCCGGTACCTTAACTTTATTGAGCGAACCTTCTAATATATTTTTTCTATTCTATCAAGCAAGTCATCGTGTAATACCAAATAAATTATCTTTCTTAAAATCCTAAAAAAGTGTATTTTAAAAATAAATAAAAAACACTGAAAATCTGTTTTGGGAGTCAAATATAAAATAAACATGATGACATCTGAACTTTGAAATCTTTGACCGAACTACACTTATGAAGCCTCTAAAAAATCTGGGCAGATTGCTGGGGAAACACCTAACCAACTGAGATCAAAGGTAATAAACTTTATGGCCTGGAATGGAGCTTACCAAAAGCATATAGTAAAGGATTTGTAAATGTTAGCAAATGGGATACTATGTTGATGAACTTTTTCACTATTAAAATGCTGGTTTGAAATGTTTCGTTAAATCATTTTGGCAACCAAACCCCATATCAAAGTGAATAATTTTTGGAGAAATATTTTCCTTCAGGCCAAGCACGTCTTTCATATACTGGCCATGAGCTCGGCTGCATGAATCTCAATTCTCAACCCATCAGACAAAAAATCGTGGAAGATTTTGGATTCCAAGCACGTCTTTCATGTATTGCATCCACCTCGACTATACACTAAATATCTGCTACAAAGAACTGATCTTGACTGTGTATGCAGTCAAAAATGGGTCTTTTACTCGTAGATATTGAACCATCAAGAATATGCTCATAAAATAAGGTGCTCGCTGCATTCAAGCTACAGATTACAAATTATAGAGTTTCAAATTCTATGAATCAGCAAAATCTAATATGATTATATGAAAGCCTTCATAATCTAATGCCTCCACGTTGATCTCATGGAGTGATTTCAATAAATAGATGACCAGTATAGCCAACAACATAACCAATTGTAAGAAGCGTTTCAGGCTCTGATACATAATTGAACTCAGGAATCATCATGAAAATCGATGACCATATGATACGTACTGAACCAATGTTGTTGACATTATTATAGTCGAAAATTATCCACTATCAACTTGTCTACAACTAAAGAATTAGAGTAAATACTTTGAGCGAAACAGATAACACTAGTGAGGCTAATAAAATACCTCCTATAAGCAATCAATGCAAGTATCGTGTTATCAGATTCATAAAATGTTATAGCCAATGAAATGGCAGTGTTAGAGAAAATATCACATTACCCTAATCGATTATATAAGAGTTTCCAATGGGGTTCATACTGATTTTGAACTGCTCCTCCAACCAGAGGCAAATCTGAGATTTCCAGAACATAGGTGCACTACCAAATAAAGTAGAAATAAATGCATTAGTGGGATTTGATACTTGTTCCTCTTAGTAAATAACTAAACTCTTAACCAAGTGCACCATTAAGCCTTTTTGTAGCATGAGTGCCATCAAGAAATATTAGATGAATTATGTACATAAAATATCTTGTTCTACGGAAAGACTATGGGTTTACGTGCCCAAAATTTGCACATAAATTCGCCCCTGCCTCCCACCATTATCCTAAAGCTTTGGATTGAATGCTCAGATATTTGACACCTACATATTAGGCAAATTCCAGCCATTCTTGACCAAGTTCGTAGATATCCCTTCTTATAGTACAATATTTGAACATTTGTGCAGCTTAACAAGTTAACATCAACATGCTATGTAAATTTAAAGTGATGACACCAGTGATTTTAAATAATAAACGCAAGAAATGAAGTGCACGCACCAACAGATGTTTCACAAGGAAGGAATCTGAGAGAATTCCAAATTTCGAGTACTTGTATCATAAATCAAGGATTAGGTTAAACTATTGACATCACCAACTACAAGAACATCTGCTTCCACAATGCAGCAGTCTTCGACAAGGTAGCCTTTTTTTGGATTCTTGAATTCATGTAGCGGCATGAATGCTGACCAACCCCAAGCGGCTACAGCAGCTGAAAACCAATGTGAAGAATCTGCAAAAGAACGTAATCCAAAAAAGATTCTATTCAATTCATATATCCAGTTACCTAGTAAATGACGAAAACTTAATCAGTTCCATTAAATAACTGTTAGCTATTTGTTAAATGAAACTGATCAATCCTTACAGAAGTTTGAAGTGAGAAAAAGCATTTGATCAAACCAACCCTGAAAACAAGTACTTATTAATTACCCCCACTGATTTTACTTTTCCTTTTCTGAACAAAAATAGGGACCCCGTGGAATTTCCTCCAAGAGAAACTCAAACAACGTCTACATAGATAACGCAAACGGGCAAGATAACATACTTAAAAAGACTAGAACATAGAACTTTAAAATTTTGTCCAAATGACGAAAATCCAAACAAAACTAACAAAAATTGTACATGCAAAGCAAAATTCGTATTACCAAAAGTATGTAATTCTACCATATAGCACTTGCTGTGGTTATCCTTTTACTCCCTCTATCCTAATTTATGTGGCATTTTTCATTTTTCGAGATTCAAATGATTTAAACTTTGACCAACATTTCAAAATGTATTATTTCATCATATTGACATGAGAAGAATTACAATTATAGTACTTTTCGTAATATTTAAAGTTTAATTTTAAAATATTGAGTTAATTTAATTCAATATCGTTTAAAAAATTAGTCAAATTAACTCTCGGAAAGGGTAAAATGCCACATAAATTGGGATGGTGGGAGTACTATGTTCACATGCTTTGCAAATGCTTTTTTCCTAGTTCTGTAAGGATCCGTTGCCGCAAACTTAAAGGATCATATGTGCTCAGATAATACAACATGGGTAAAAATAGATCTACCCTAAAGTTCAATAGACCATTTTGTCAAAGCTCACGTAAAACATATCATCAATTAATTTGACCCATGTGTATGATTCTGTCCACTTCAAATTGAGTATAACCAAAGACAAACAAAAGATTAGTTGTACTTTATGGAAGTCCAATTTGCTAAAGATTGAAAATGGTTTGTCTCATAAAGTTTACTTCTGACTTAGCTAGCTACCTTATCCTTGATGACTTTGCATTGCCTGTGTAGTATAGTATATGATAACCTTTCTTTTTTTCTTTAGCTCTTTTTAATTACATAGAGAATCAAGGGAAGGGAAATAGCATGCCTGAGAAGGATGATATTGTTGATCAAATGGATCGCATTCGTAAGGAAAAACTTCTATTCCATATAGACAGAAGTGCAACAAATTAGGGAACAAAAGAACGTAACTCTTACGATGTGCACCACTAATCTGATCCTTTACAGAAATGCTAAGTATTGCCTTGACCCTTTTCTGGCGACCAAAACTTCCAGCATCAACTGATACAAGGTAAATGGATATGCTATGGCCCTTTTCACGAGCATGACCTGCAGGATAGAGCAAAAGCTTCCTACATCCAACATAATTAACGAATTTTATTTACATTACAAAGAGAAACATCGAATGGAAAATGTGAAAGAAGAATATATACGTTATGTATAAGAAGGCAAGAACAACACACCATTTGTAAGCCCCTACAGGAAATTCTTCTGAATACAATTTATCCTTTAATTTTGAGAATCCAGAGATCTCCCATTTGTGCTTATAAGACTTGGTCTCATTCAAAAAGGACACACATTCACCTACTCCTGGCTCTTGATGACAGATACATCCACTCCAAAGATACATTTGTCATTAACAAGGTAACCCTTAGAGGGATCTCTGATTGTTTCATGAGATATACATTTCGAGACACCCCATTCAGTCTTGATATTGTGAAAACGTTGAGCCATTCCTGCAATAAAGTATTGTCTTAGAAAGTCCTTTCAAAATACATTAAGAATCTCCTATTTAAAATTGAAATGGTCTATTTACGTTTTTATTTTAATTTTTGATAAGTTAAAATCATGTATTTATTTTACTTTCATGTTTAGAAAACCTCAACAGACTTCAAAGAGGAAAATTTCTGGAGCAAAGAAAACTATACCTTTCATTACAAGAAATTTGTCATGAATTTGATCAAATATCAAGAAGCTAAATGTGGCATTAACCTCCCAACCAGCCTGTAAAGAGCTTATATCGGCAATGGCCAAGTATACAGAAATATGATCACGCCCGCACTTCCATCTCCGTTAGGATAGATGATCATTTTCCTGTCCAAAATGCATGAACAGCAAAATTCATAACTACTTGTGAATATGCTGGATTCTTGGGAAAAAATAAAAAATATCAGTCTGTTTCAAACTATTCATACGTCTAATTCATTTAGAGAAACTTATTACTGCTATACCTACTCCACGCCAATTTGTAGGCACTATTTCCTCCTTTTTGCCTGTCCTAAAAAGCTTGGCAAGTTTCTCTATTTGTTTGAATCAGTAAGCACCTTTTTGTATTTAGTAACCAGTTAACTTTGATATTCCAATTGACATGATCGTTGTAAGCCTAAACGAATACCAACAAAAAATTATTTGATACAGCGCGGAACTTTTGAAATGTTATTATGATATGTATCCTATGTGTCCTATCAAACTATGCCAAACAAGTAGGAACAGAGGTAGTAACTATACTAGTTTATAAGCTCTCTGGAAAGAGCAATGCCTCCAGCTTTCTCTCCCTAGAAAGTCAAAATCAGAATAAGAAGATAGAAGGGGATAAAAGACTTTGCGGTAACCTGTGAAGCTTTCACGACCCAATTTGCGAGTCGTGGTGGCACCTATACTATCCCTCCGAGTAGGCGAACCACATTACTATTAACAAGTTAAATAAGCGGAAAATTGAATAATAATAAGTTATCAAGTCTTAAATACTTATCATAACTAGAAATGTCACGACAACCCCAAAATTTGGTCAAAGGACACAAGAGCGCTAACATAGTTTGGAATAAAAGTCTGAAAATACCCGAAGGCTACATACTGTCTGTCGAACAAAAAAAACAGAATTAAATAAGAGGGTCCTTCAGGGGCCACGGATGACCAAGTAGCTCACCCTGAATGACCGAAAGATGTCACCCTCGCGTATCAGCCACGGGGCGTAGAACTGGAGCCTGAATCGTACTCTGCACTCAACAAAAAGTGCAGCAAGAGTAGTATCAGTACAACTAGTACCGGTAAGCATCATAGGCCGACAATGATTAGATAACGCATGAAGAAGTTGAAACCAACAAATAACACATAGAGCAAACAGGTATGGTCACGTATCATATACAAGTGAAGTGTAAAGGAATCATGAAATCAACCAAGACAGATATAATTCACCAAATGATCAGTCAAATATATGAGTGGATGAATGCAATGCAATGCAATAGTCATCTCGCTCACTCCACTCTCGTACACGCATGCTAAGGGCAGTGCCTCAAAGCCATGACCCATGAAGGACCCGCGAAGTCCATGTACCATTCGTGCTCTCCGGCAGAAACCTCGGAGGCTTTCAATCACTCTCAATCTCCGACAAAGATCTCGGAGTCTCTCTGTCACTCTCAATCTCCGGCAAAAACCTCGGAGTCTCTCAATCACTTAGCTCACCATCATCACAAGAATAATATGGAAGGCATGTCATGCATGATATCAGTCTCAACAATATCACCAATAGACAATCAACAAATACAAGTCATATTAATGCTACCATTCCTTTTCATATGATGAGTGAGCTAGTATGTGACAGAGATACAGACAGGTGATAATCACAGAAAATAACACATGGCGACAAGCCCACATAACAGCTGACAGAGCCAACTTAATTGGAATCCACCTCCACTCCATGCCCAAAGGCCTATATGCTATCCCCGTCACTTTCTACAACTACATACGATTCTCTAATCAGAGTCTAACTAAAGTAGACCATAACCTACCTCAATGCCGAGCGGGTGACACGAACAATCAAACTAATGCCTTCCCTTTGCGTAGAGCCTCTGAATGATCAAAATCTATCAAATATGCGATCTACGTTAGAATACGAATCTAAGAACACCCATATTGTTATATTTATATTCGAAACTCAAAAACGCACCCCGAAAAGTGACCTTGGGCCCACAAGGGCAAGATTGAAATTTTATTGAAAAATAATTTCACCCATTATCTAAGGATCATATATTTTGAAAATTAGTCAATTTCATCCATAAATGGTCTCTCAAATCATTAATTCCCATTTTTTAAGACTAGGGCTCAAAACTTTCAATTACCTCAAAATCTTAACTTAGGATAAAATCTAACTTCCCACATCTCAAATACCATGAATTTAACGGTGTTTATATGAACAATACACCTAATATCCAGTTACATATACCCAGTATATCAAAATGTAGTCACATAATGGAAATCAAATGAAAAATATTCAAACCCATGAAAATTTCGGAAGTTGTATCTAAGAAACATTCTTTTCGTACATTAGTGTTTGCTACATTCATCTTTACTGTTAGCAATTAATCCATCATGAAATAATCATTAGCCTTCATTACATTAACTAATCATCATCACTTAATTAAAATGGTACATCAAACATGATATGTACTATTAAAGATATCTTAAAGTAAGCCCCTTACAGTACAACGAAATTGAAATGGAAATTCACTGCAACTTAAATTTGATGCTAATCATTGGATGAATAATTACTCCAATCACAATGGCCCACCATTTAGTATTAATTATTATGGTCCAATTATTAGCCAACCCATTATTCAATGAATGTCAACATAAATAGCAAAATATCACACCAACTTTCTGCAATAAAGGGTACCTGATGCCTTGATAGTTTGATAAATTGATGCTCCCTGACTTTTTGTGCACAGTTGAAACGTAACTGCCCTATAATTGTTTCTCTTTTCAGACCATATACTGATTTGAGGACTAGATATAGGGAATTTTACATAAATGACTACACTTTGGGGGTTTAAAATTTGCCATAACTACAGTTTCAATATTTACATTGCGTAGCTACAGTTTTCTCGCTGTATTCAAAAAATGGCTCGTTGTATTCATAAAACGACCTAGTTGTATTCATGAATACAGCGAATAAAAAAATTTCAAAAATTCTTTTCACTGTATTCAAGTCATATGTATTCAACTCAACTGTATTCATGTCAAATGTATTCAATTCAGTTGTATTCATCTATAGCTACTTTTACATTGTATTCACTTTATTGTATTTAAAAATCAGTGGTATTCAAACAACATAAATACAAAAAAAAATTGTATTCAACTTGCACAACTGAGTTGAATTTTCCCAAAAAAATTAACGAATACACTCAAATACTAATACAAAAAATAAAATTCAACAGATCTGGAGGAAGGAGAAGATGATGACCGAAGAAAGAAGGGGAAGGAACAATGCCGATGGTGGCGACAGATCTGGAGGAAAAATGAGATTGTGTGGAGAAGGTGAATGGATGGAGATCGATAAGAAGGGGAAGGAGCTGAGGATGGTGGTGACGTCGGCCATGGTGGTGGCGCAATGGCAGTGGAGTGGCGGTAAGGAGAGAGAAAATGGAAGAGAGAGCAGAAGGGAGGGAGAAGTAGTGGACTTGAAGAACATTGAATATTTTTCATGGAAGAGAGAGCAGAATGGAGGGAGAAGGGAGGGAGGAGAGAGAAAAATGTGGATACAAGGGTTGCTTTTTTATTTTAACCAATTTTGTATGTTTTAGTTATGGAGTGTAATTGATATACAGCTTTTAGCTATGAGGTCTAAATTAATTAAAGTATAGCTACTAGATAAAAATAAGGTCTAATGTTAGTTACACCATGTAGATTTCCCCTAGATATAACCCTTAAGGCCCTTGCACGTAAGGAATATAAGGTGGGCCTGGCCCAATAGCTTATTACAATATTGATCCACTTCACTTATTCACTTGGCCACTTTGAGTACTTTAAAAATTTACATACTCCGTCAAATAATCTATTTACTAAATTATGCCTTATATGTGTGCAACTCATATTCCTATAAGTAGCTATTCACACACATTAAATAAATATATTTCAAGAATTACCCATCAATTATATAACCGTCACCTATTCCCGCAAGTTAAGAATACCATTTAAAGCTACGAAAATGGTATTTTAGCGAAAATGATTTCAAAGTGCTAAATGACCAAACGGGTTGTTACAGAAGCCTTCATAAAAGTCCTCAAAATATTAAAAAGGGAATTGTATAATGCAAATACTTGAAAAAATTGGACATTCTCCTGGAAAAAAAACATATATATTCTTGTCTTCTAACCTAAACTCTTAGGAAGCATGAACTCAAGGACAAGTATACATGCATATATACATGCATCAGTCAATTTATACTTATGTTATCATCGAATTTTGAATTAGACAAACTACTTTAATATACTTTGGAGGAACTTAAGAAATTGCAGAGACACCCTTTAGTAAGAGAGGAGTCATGCTACACAACTTTGCAATAGATTTTCTGCTATGTGTAGACGATATTTGTTTATAGAAAAAAGTACATATACACACTTCACCGACTTGAAAATAACACAAAGTAAACGATAATTGTAACCGGAAATAAAGCCATAAAAACGCAATTCTAGACTCAACCACTTAAAAGCGGGATTGCAATAATAAGCCGACATGTCACTAGAGGCAGATGTAGCCTTTGGACAATGCGTTCAACTGGTCCAAATAGTTTCGTCACAGATCATAGATACATATGCGAAAAATCATTAAAATTTCAAGCTATATTAAATTTTGAACCTATCATTCATAAGTACAATGAGTTAGAGCCTTAAGAAGTGTTTGTCCTCGTACTTAAGAAGTGTAACAAGTTCAATCTAAGAGTCTTAAAGATTGGATCCACCAAGTCAGGCAAGGGGGTTCAATATCTACTAAATATACATAAAAATAATATTAATCTTGCATATATAGTGTAATTTCTCGTCGTAGGGGGTTTGGATGAACCCCTGGGCCTAACCTAGCTCTTCCCCTAGCCATTATACTTAAGAAACACCATAACCATATTAGTATATTACTATTGACATCATATGTCAAGGTAAGTGAATATTGTTCATACCAAAAACTGAAAAACTGATCAATTAAAAGAAAAGAGAAAAAAAAACCCGGAGCACTAAGCTCCCGCTATATGCGGCGTATGGGGAAGGACCGCACTAAAAGGAATAGAATATTTTTCTCAACGTTTTCCATTGAAACCTTGGAATATATACAGTATACATTGCATATAATTAGGCTTAATCTAAGGCTACTAAATATATACAATCCTAAAAACAATAACAGAATATATATTTACATATATATCTTAACACACCCCGCAGTCGAAGTGAGAGGTTGACGGACACTTAGACTGTCCCGAAATTCTTCAAACAGAACACGCGGAAGACCCTTAGTAAAAATATCCGCGATTTGATATCGTGATGGAACATGAAGAACTCGAACTTGTCTACGGGCAACCTTTTCCCGTACAAAGTGAATATCCATCTCAATATGCTTGGTACGTTGATGTTGCACCGGATTACCCGATAAATAAATTGCACTAACATTGTCACAATAAACAATTGTAGCCTTTTTAATCGGACAATGTAGCTCCAATAGCAAATTTCGTAACCAACAGGATTCGAATATTGCATTTGCTACACCCCGATACTCGGCCTCAGCACTCGACCGAGAAAGAGTGGGTTGTCTTTTGGAAGACCAAGAAATCAAATTATCACCCAAAAATACACAATAACCAGAGGTAGAACGTCTTGTATCCGGGCAACCACCCCAATCAGCATCAATATAAGAGACAAGAGATGATATCGAAGATGAATAGAGATGGAGGCTGTCACGACCCGACTAGGGGCCGTGATGAGTACCCAATACTTGTACCGAGCACCCCTTATCTATCGTTTTACCTTTACTTCTCAGCAGGCCGTAGGAACTGTGCCATATATTTTTTTTTTAACATTAACATTAGCAGCATCATTATGAACATAGACTAGTAAACTTCGTTATCACTTTATACAACAACATTAAAATGCCAACACACCATATATCTAACTGTACTTGACTGACTGGGCATATCTGTCTACGAGCCTCTAGACATAGTACACTTATACATAGAAAGGGCCGGGTACTGCTGTGCCCGAATATACATACACAAAATAGTACCACGGAAGTGAGGCTCCGGAACAACTGGAGCACTGTAGAGTACCGCTGGTAGAGCTCCTAAGGATCAAGTCCACCTGTCTGCTGACCTGCGCGGCATGAAACGCAGCGTCCATAAGAAGGGACGTCAGTACGAATAGTGTACCGAGTATGTAAGGCATGGAAGACAATGCAAGCAATAACATAGAGTGCGATTAATAATATCATGGAGTCACAGGACATATAACGAGGCAAGAAAGTAACCTGTACATAGGAAGGCCCCTTTTTGGGCGGCTATCATGCATGGCTTGTCTTTCCCTTTTAAAAACGTTTCCCCTCCATGAACGTAGAAAATAGAACTTATATTATGTCGTATCTTGTCGTATCGTGTCCTATCGTGCCCTATCGTATCCTATCGTGGCATATCGGGTCGTATCCTATCGTGGCATATCAGGTCGTATCCTATCGTGTCTTATCATGGCATATTATATCGTGTAATGTCATGTCTTACTACAGCATGTCGTGTCGTGTTATATCATGTCAATGTCATAGTATAGTGTGTCATAGTGTATCATGCCATAGCGTAACTTGTCATATCGTAGCATAGCTTATCATAGCGTATCATATCATAGCTTAGCTTTCCGTTGAAAATCTTTTCTTGTTCATATATATATAAAAATAGAACATGTCATATTGCCGAGGCGTCGGCAGCCGATCCATTTAGCCATAAATACACATCCCGCGTCCGGGCATCCCGCGTCCGGGACGATATCATGTCATGTAATGCCAACTGATCAGGTGGCTATGCGTGTATAACGCTCTGCCCTTATTCCCATCTTCCCCGTATACATATGCATACATCATGTATATATATCAGCGTCTATAGCGCTCTGAATCTTTTATCATATACATATACTGGTATCATGTACGTATATCAGCGACTATAGCGCTCTGGATCTTTTATCATATACATATACGTGTATCATGTACATATTTTATAAACATATAAATATTTCCATTAGAATGGTACAGTACTTATCGTTTGATAATCGGAACGAGGATCAAAAGTTTCCTTTGGATTCTACTCCAAAATAAGTCAAACGGAGCAATAGGGAAAATCCGGGAACAATGGGCCCACCTCGGGTCAAATGAGGCGGCGTACCAAATTTACGTACATTATATTTCATGACGTCACTTGTGAGGGTTTTAAGGTAGTCGGGTCATATTTATGCCAGTTCTAGATGTTTAGGAAGTTTCTCCAATATTTTACACAATTTCTAATTCAATTCTACTGAATGAAAAAGGGGAAACTTTAAGTGCGGATTCCGGGAAATAGAGTTGTCCCTGAGGCTCGTACCCAACTTATTACGTTTAAGGCATGCCATAGAAGGAAGGGTGAAGCCTTACATACCTTTTCCGCTTCATACACGTCTCCAAAATCAAGTTTCAAGTTCGCCAAAATCTACAATTTGGTCACAATTACCAAATGTTAATTGTAAGGCTTTAAGATTTCAATCTTAACCAATACTTGTCTACAAAAATTTGTGCAGCATCTCCCCTATAAATACACCATCCCCAAAATTCAACTTAGCCAATTTTTATCAACAACAATCCGGGAATTCAACCCGGCCAAACTATCAACACAATGACAACAACCATGACTACAAAACACAATATAACACAACTAGTCTTCTTTCCAACATAATGCAATAGCTTTCATTCCAACTTCACATTTCCAAAACCAATCTCAATGTTTTTACATTCATTACTAATCAAGATCATTACAATATAATTCGGAAGCATTTCATATCATTTCTACCAAATATTCACAAGATATACAAAATATACAAACTTTCTACCAAAACCATAATCCATCCAAAACTTCTAATCTTCAATCTACATATTCCTAACATATTTCCATCTTCCAATTTCATCAACCATAATCATAATTTGCACCTTAATAATTTCATTTTCATAATTACATAAATCTACCATAAAATCACAAAACTTCTCATAACCACTTAACAACCAATCTTTCATGCCAATATGGACTATTATCCTTCCAAATTCATCAACTAACATAATAATTCACATTTAAAACTCCACTTCTATAATTACATAAAAACTTCATTAAAATCATATAATTTCCTATAACTATTTCCAATAATTTTCCATGCCAACTTGAACCATTTTCTTCCATTTCCAATATAAATTTCACCATAACCACAACTAGAATACAACATAAAACTCAACTCATATTATTTATACAACAATATACATATATGTCCACTTACATATATGCACACCCACTTTGTAAACTTCCATATTTCCATAAATTCTACTCATTTCTGCATACTACAACATAAACCAACCTTCATAACATAATAAAAAGGGATTAATTCTTACCTTTTTCTACAATCTTCTTCACTTGACCAAGTTGTCAACTTGAAGAAACAAGTGTTCTTTCTTCCAAAATAATTACACCAAGTTGTAAAGGACCCTTGAATTAGTAGGAATACCACAAGAAAATAATTTTTGGGAGAAGATTTCAAAGGGACAAAAATTGGAGAGCATGGCCGTATGCCATGTCTCCTTTGCTCTTCATTTGTTTTGTTTTTCTCCTCTTCTAATGTTCTTGAAACTTCTATATGTTTCAAGACAACTAAATGACCCCTTTTATTTAATTATCACATGGAAATTAATTAGAATCCATGGGCTTGGGCCATTGTATGGCCGGCCACCCCTCTTTTGGGCCTAATTTTTTTTTCTTCATTTTTTTGGGCCAACTCGGTTGATCCCGAGTTGGGCCTAGCCCACTGACCTTTCGACCTTAAAACGTCCATATCTCCTTGTACCGATGTCACCTGGGAACCCACAACCTATGGTTGGAAAGCTAATTCAATTATCTACAACTTCTATTTCTTGATATTTTTCCAAATTCCAAACTTATAATACCGTTTTTGCCCCTACAAGTCAGATCACCCGAAAACGTTTTCTTAAAAATATTCGTTTGGAGGACTTCCACTTTGATTTGGCCCAAGGGTCCTTCTTGAGTTGTGTTTAACTTCACATATGTGATTCATATGACTTTTCAGATGTCCAAAAAAAAATCTCGATGTGTGGGCCCCACCTCAGCTTACAAATAATCCGACGTAAAAAAAATACGGGATATAACAGAGGCCATGATCAAGCGTACCTTGAATGTACCGGATAATGCGCTTTAGAGCTTGCATATGGTCAACTCTCGGATCATGCATATGTAAGCACACTTGTTGAACAGCATACGAAATATCCGGTCGGGTGAATGTAAGATATTGTAGAGCCCCGGCAAGACTCCTATAAAGAGTGGGATCCTCATAGGTAGCACTAGAAGTAGCACTAACCTTTTCCTTTGTGTCAACAGGAGTAGGAGATGACTTGCAAGAGGACATTCCGGCCCGCTCAATTATTTGTTCAGCATACTTGCGCTGTGAAAGAAGCATACCACCCTTATGTCGGGACACTGCAATGCCAAGAAAATAATTCAAAGGACCAAGATCTTTCATAGCAAATTCCGAGCTAAGAAGGCCCATTATAGACAAACGGAGAGCATTAGAAGAAGCAGTCAGGATTATATCATCAACATACAACAAGATATAAGCCATGTCAGTCCCCTTGCGAAAAATAAACAATGAGTTATCACATTTGCTATTTGAGAAACCAAGAGAAATGACATATTCAGCAAACCGCTTATACCATGCACGGGGTGCCTGCTTAAGACCATATAATGACTTTCGCAAAAGACATACATAATCCGGATGGTTACGATCCCGATAACCCAATGGTTAATGCATATACACTGTTTCTTGTAGCTCACCATGAAGAAAAGCATTTTTCACATCCAACTGATGAATTGGTCATGCTTTTGAAAGAGAGAGAGAGAAAGAACCGTACGAATCGTAGCCGGTTTCACCACCGGGCTAAACGTTTCGTCACAATCAATGCCAACCTGCTGAGTTTTCCCATCACCTACAAGACGGGCTTTATGCCTCTCAAAAACACCATTAGATTTTTCTTTATGAGCAAAAATTCACATAGAACGAATAACATTAACATCAGGTGGGCAGGGCATCAACTCCCACGTCTTATTTTTAATAAGAGCATCATATTCATCATCCATGGCCATTTTCCAATTCGAGTCACGAAGGGCCTCGACCGGGTTATGGGGCAAGGGAGAACGAGTAACTGAAGCCTGCATAGCATATTTTTTATTTGGCTTAAAAATGCCCATTTGACTTCGGGTTACCATGGACGGCTGAATTGTGTGGATGAAGTAGATGTTGGCTATTGGGTCACTGATGCATGTAGAGGAGTAGGATTTGGCCTTAGAGAGATAGGGGAGTTGGTTTGGCTTGTAGAGGAAGGAGAAATGGTGGAATCTGGGCTGCCAGAGGAAGGCCGTTTAGCATTTTGTGAAGGTGGGCTGACCGGCCTTATTGGAGATGGGCAGCTGGCGGGATCTGGGCCACCAGGCTGGGTCCGGTCAACATGGGAAGTTGATGGGTTGACTGGGCTCAAAGGAGGAGGCGAGTTGGTGGGATCTTGGCCACCAAGTTGAGTTTGGGCCATTTGTTCAGGCTATTGGGCTGACTGGTGACCGTCCAAAGCATTGGATTGATTTTGTATGTGATGAAGAGTATAAGGAGAAATGCTATCACACAAAAAATCATAAGCATTAGAAGAAGGGGTATGCAACTTTGCAAATGGGAAAACATGCTCATCAAATAACACATGAGGATAAATAATAATTTTATTGGAAGATAAATCATAACATTTGTAGCCACGATGATTCGAAAGATAACCCAAAAATACACATGGAGTAGACCGGGGTTGCAATTTATTGATAGTAGTTGACTGAATTAAGGGATAACATAAGCAACCAAATACCCGAATGTGAGAATATGAGGGAACCCTTTGGTATAGAATTTGTAGAGGAGATAGATTTCCCAAAAGCTTGCTCGGAAGAATATTAAGAAGATACATAGCCATTTGTAAATCATGATGCCAAAAAGAAGGAGGAAGAGATGCATGAGCAAGAAGAGTATGAGTGATATTATTTATAGTCCGAATTTTCCGTTCGGCTTTACCATTTTGAGAAGAAGTATGAGGGCAAGAAAGACGGAAGGACATGCCATTAGTTTTACAAAAATCCCAAAAAGGACCATTGTCAAACTCCCTCCCGTTGTCACATTGCACATTTTTGATATTACGTTCAAATTGGGTGAGTATGTGGGCTTTAAAAATTAAGAATTTCTCAAAAACATCCGATTTTCTAGCCAACAGAAAAGTCCACAAATTATTAGAATAATCATCCAATAATAAAACATAATATCGATGTCCCATAGAACTCAAAATAGGTGATGTCCAAAGATCACTATGAATAATATCAAAAGTCATAGAAGTGCTTGAATTAGAAGAACCAAATGGCAACTTAATATGTTTTCCGAAAACACAAGATGGACAAATACTAGAACTAGAAACCCGATTACAATCAATGCTTTTATTGAGCCTAAGAGCATCTAAGATAGGAGCACTCGGATGACCCAATCGATCATGCCAAAGTGTAGGAGAGACGGCTGCAAAAGTTGAGTGGAGAGCTTGATTGTTGATAGAAGTGGTAAGAGGATAAAGGTCACCCCGGCTATCACACCTCAGTATTGGCATCCCTGTCCAAATATCCTTCACAGAAAACCCAAAAGGATCAAACTCAACAGTCATATTATTATCAGTAGTGAATTTTCTAACTAAAATGAGATTTTTGATAATTTTGGAAGCATGAAGAACATTGTTTAGGGATAAGGGAGGACTAGGGGAATGCAAACAAGTATGACCATAACCATGAATTGGAATAGAATGACCATTACCGACAATAATACCACTATTATGATTGCTCAAATCAAAATAAGACGAGAAATTACCATTGGAAGATGTCATATGAGAAGTAGCTCCGGTGTCCATGTACCATGACGGATCGGGTGGATTAAGAGACATAGTATGCATTGCCGCTTCGATGTTTGTAGGAGAGTAGGAAGCGGACTGACCATTCGGGTTTGCCACAAAAGCCTGCTGAGGACGCAGCCCAAGGATCCCAGGCTGCTGCTGCTGTTTCTGGGCTGCTGTACCACGAGCCCACCCTTGGGTTGGATAAGGGCAAGGAGGGACAGCCCATGGTGACATCCAAGCCCAAGGTGGGAAATTTCCCCATGGAATCTGATTCGCCCACTGCTGCCCCGGCTGCTATCCCGACTACTATTGTTTCTGGCCACCACCACCGCGGCCTTGCTTCCCCCCGCCCCCGCCGGAACCACGACCAGCACCGCCGGACTTCCGGCCACCGTTTTTCCAGTTGTCGGATTTCTTGCCTCGGCCCTTTGATTAATCCGAATGAGAGAATCCATTATCAACATCTGAATTCGAGGCGGCCACCATTGCGGATTTGGAGCCCGTGGCAGCCTCCTTCGCCAATCCGGCCTCCTCGAGCGTAAGCATCGAACGAGCCTGATAAATGGAGGTAGAGGATCACTTTGTCGGATCAATGTCCCCACACCCCTATAGGCCCGAGTAAGGCCGGAAACAAGTTGAATGACGAGCCGACTTTCCGATACCCGTGCTCCAACATTCTTCAACTGATCAGCGATTGTCTTGAGACGCTGACAATAGGCCGATGCATTTGGAAAATTCTCCATTTAAGTATTGGAGAATTCGGCCTCTAAGGTTACCACACGGGAATTTTTATTGTCTTGGAATATATCCCGTAACCGGTTCCAAGCATCCATGGTCGTAGCATCGGGTTCAATGATTGTATGCAAAAGATCATTGGAGATGGTAGCATAAATCCAAGAAAGAACCGTAGCGTCAAGGGTCGACCACAATTCCTTTTCATCCTTGGTAGAAGGGGCCTTCGCCTTGCCATTAGCAGGAGGAATAATATGGTGAAGGACCTTGTGAGAACGTGCGGTAATTTTGAAAAGCTCCGCCCATGTCGAGTATTGAACATTCTCCATTTCAAGAGTTATGGAGATATGGTTGCGAATATTAGACATCGCGAGAGCCGGATGAAACGAGCTCTTTGAATCAGACATGGCGGTGAGAAGAAGGATAGAAATGAAAGAGAAGAAGAAACGGACTGCTAGGGCGCTGCGAAAGAGAAAGACGTTCGTGAAAAAAATGCCCTAGAAATCTGATACCATAATAGAATATTTTCCTCAACGTTTTCCATTGAAACCTTGGAATATGTACAGTATACATTGCATATAATTAGGCTTAATCTAAGGCTACTAAATAGGCAAATAAATATATACAATCCTAAAAACAATAACAGAATATATATTTACATATATATATCTTAACAAAAAGGTCTATTGTACGCAGTCTTACCCTGCATTCTTGCAAGAGTCTGTTTCAACGGCTCGAACGCGTAACCTCCTGATCAACAACAACTTTACCACTTACTCCAAGGCTCCCCTTCATTAGTAAAGATAAAATATGACTTGGAGAAATTAATGATGAGCAATACCATTTATAGCCGCTGGACTCGAACACAGTTGATTCATACTTGTTTATACCATTCGCTGAGAGCAACGAAAAAGATTCAAACTTCAACAAGTAACGACCTGGTGATGCATCTCTATTTCCAACGTTAACTTCAACAAGTAAAGAGACAAACTTAGAATCCAACATAAATAGAAGAACAACAAGAAAAAGAATCACATGATAATGGTATACCATCACTTTCCAAAGGCACGGGCACCATAGTTGAAGAGAAAAAAGAGCCTGAAGAAATTGCCCGACGGCAATAGATTTTGAGCGATCTTAGTCTCCTCGTTATTTGTGCTAGCGTGGATCACTTAAATTAGATGTTAAAGAGCCCGTTTGGATTGGCTTATAAGTTGCTTATAAGCTGTTTTCAGTTTTTTTAATGTTTGACTGGCCAGCTTATAAATCATTTTGTGCTAAAATAAGCCCAAAAAAATAATTTGACCTATTTGGCTTAGCTTATCTAAAGTAGCTTATAAGTTGGTGTAATCCATAGTATAAGTTGTTTTCAGTTTATAAGTAGCTTTTTTTAAGCCTATCCAAACAGGCTCAAATTCACTTCATAAAAAGTAGAGTTAATGACCAAAAGGGTAACTCAATTTATAGTAATTCATTATCAAACTCACTTCTTTTTATTTAATATTTTAAAAGTTCCTCCGTTCATTTTTAGTTGTCCACTATTCTTAAAATAGATTTTTATTTTTACTTGTCATTTTTCACATTTCAAGATAAGATAATATTTTTTTTCCTGTTTTACCCATAGTGTTAATTACTCACTTCAAATCATTTTTCAAATCCAATAAAAATATGCATCAATTAATATGTGTACATTGGTAAATTATGTACTCCATTTATTATTTCTTAAACAACGTGAAAAGTCCAAAGTGGACAATTAATATGGGTACATTAGTAAATTATGTACTCCGTTCACTTTTACTTGTCACATTTTGACTTTTCACGCTGTTTAAGAAACAATGATTAAGATAGGTATTTTACCACAATACCCCTATTAAATTGTGTATAATTGTATTAGAGTTGGGAAAATGATTTGAAATGAGTAATAAATGCTAAGGGTAAAACAAGAAAAAAAAAATTGTCTTACCTTGATATCTGAAAATTGACAAATAAAAATGAAAATCTATAAAGAGAATAGTGGACAAGTAAAAATGAACGGAGGAAATATTTAACTTTGCATAATTAGCTTTTATGGTCATTTTATAAGAACAACTTTCAATATCCAACTGACGTGGCAGCATTAATTTTTAAAAGAAGAACTAAAATCAGTATTTAAGTTTATTTACGACCCAACCCACTTTAAACCTGTCTCCCTTTCCTCGTGAAAGGGAAACTTTGGAGACGAGGACTTCTTTCTTTGAGATGATATAATGGACTAACTTTTATGAGTTATTCAAGGAATCATAAGCCAAAAGGAGATGTTGGCAATGTATTCCATTAGTCTATGTTAGTTTACGCAGGTACTAATACTAATTAGGATTAAATAGCAAAAATATGCTTTGACTACTCAACTTGTATACGGAGGCGAATTCAAGATTTAACATCTATGTGTTCAATCTATAAGTTTTATCATTGAACTCATTATATTTTTAACATTGTGAGTTCATATCTATTACTCCCTCTATCTCAAATTGTGATACACTTTCCTTTTTAGTCTGTCCTAAAAAGAATGATAGATTTATTTATTTGACAAGAAATTAACTTTAAAACTTACCTTTTATTCTTACGAGATGATTTATAGCTATAACCACACAACTATCTTTGACTTATTTTAGATCACAAGATTCAAAAGTCTTTCTTTTATTTTTAAACTTCGTGTCCAATCAAACTATATCACATTAATAAAATTTTACATATAAATGCATACTCCACTCAAAAATATTGGATTCATATGAAAAAGCTACATTCGCCCCTGCTTGTATACATGAGAAGCGTTGCTGTAGTTTTGCATAGAGGATGATAACATATCTGAAGATTTCTCCTTTCAAGAAGACAAGAGGAATTACATAGAAACTTTGTTGAATTGCAGTTTCAACTCAAAAAAGGAAGAGTTTCAAGCTTCAATATGTAGGTTAAATACGGTTTCATGAAAAAGGAAGAGGTAATAAGAAACCTATAATCAATTCAAGCACTTGCAGAACAGAACATATACCTCCCAAACGTTATGGTGAATAAAGTTGCTAGCTAACCGAATCACTGAACATAATGTATATCAGATGTTTAGCCTAAGTGCTAGCAAAAATATAATGTAAGACTTGCTTGTTAAATGACAAAAAACAACTATTAGGTTATAAACCATTTACAACAGCAATGACAGAAACATCTGCCTCCACAATGCAGCTATCATTGACAAGGAAGCCTCTTTTTGGATCCTTGAATTCGTGTAGCGGCAAAAATGCTCGGTAACCCCAAGAGTGTTTAACAGCTGAAAACCAGCTTGAAACAACTGCAATAGAACAATGTCAAATTATTCAAAGGACTTAATCAGATTTAGAAAGCAACGAAATTAAGAATCTGTTTGATACAGACTTTGAAACTGCTTCTAATCTTAAGACTAAAATTCAACCAACTCCATAGTAATAAAAGTTAACTGGGTAAAAGAATTCAACCAAACTTAGCTCAGATAGACAGATCATTATTAACCACGTATGATTACTCTCAGAGGCGTATGTAGTATTGCATATAGGGGTTCAATTGAACCCCAAACTTTCGACGCGGAGCATAAATTTGTGTGTAAAAAATTACTGAAATTATGATAAATAGTAGATATGAACCCCTAATTTTAAAAATATAATGAGTTCTATGCTAAAAATCTTAAGTTTGAATTCATAGAGTTTAAATCCTGGATCCGCCTCTAATTACTCTTCTACTTTAATTTTGTGTGGTGAGTATGTTGTGGAACTTAAAAGTCCATATATAAATACAACATATCATTGTTTTATCATATTGTGAACACTTCAACATTCGCTTAAAGGAAGACAAACAATGAAACAAATTAACAATGGTATACTTTCTGAAAGTTCAATTTTCCAATGACAGAAAATGGTCTACTAGATAATATTTTTAAGGCAACAGTTTTTTCCTTTAATCGTTTAGCATTGCCTGTGCAGTGCAGTATGACAGTTTATCCTTTACTCCCTTTGAAATGTCAAAAGGGACATCATCTTCTTTAAAATCAATTGTCTATGATTTAAAAAAAAAAAAAAAAAAGAATCTCATATGAGAGACCATCCTAGTGAAATCTAAACTTTCTTCTTATGCAATTATTCACACTGAAGGGAAAATACGCTAAGGAGGAAATGTTGATCAAATGGATTTCACAAGGAACAACAACAACTGTTGGGAATAAAATAGACCCGCAAAAATAATATTCACGGTATTAGTGATAAACGCGGAACACTAAGTTATGGTTAAATCAGCAAGAATAAAATGCAGCAATAATGACACCAAGATTTTACGTGGAAACCCTTCTGAATAAGGGAAAAACCACGGCCAAGAGGAGCAGCTGATATCACTATAGTAAGGAATTTTACACTGTGTAGTCACGAGTATAAATACTCCAAAGACCACTACACACTCAAAAAGAAAAACACTCTTTTGATTTTTTCCACCTCACTACAATATCACTCGCACTCTATTTTTCTTCACAGACTATTTTCTTACAGTCTATGGAATACCTCACTTTGCTCTCACTCAGATGTATTGTCTGAGATTTTGGTGTGTATAGCAAATGATCTTGGTGTTGATACAAATGAACCATAAGCCGCCTATTTATAGGAATGAATTTCCTATGATGAGGTAAGCGCTTACATCACGACTATGATGAGCTAAGCGCTTACATCACGACTATGATGAGGTAAGCGCTTACATCACGACTAAGATGAGGTAAGCGCTTACATCACGGCTATGTGAACAAAAGAATTGACTTGTTGGCCAATTCCACAATTGCTACCAATGTGATTTTGTCAAAGGAAGAAAAATCTTCCTTTCTTAAAATATGGGATAGAGGACTGGATCCCACAACAACATACTCAGCGTAATCCCACGGGCGGGATCTGGGGATGATAGAGTGTACTCAGACCTTTACCCTACCTCGTGGAGATAGAGAGGTTGCTTCCAGACCCCCGGCTCGAGTAAAATATTTCAAAGCAATTTGAGAAAAGGGAATACAGAAATGAAAGCAGTGACAACAACGAATAAATGCGATATGGAAAGCTTTGTATAGCATACAGAAAAAGGAACAGTAACAACAATGAAATAATATGATAACCGAAGCACAAGAAACACAGGGCGTAACAGAAAACGAAGAACAAGTAATTACGAGGATAATGCTAATACTACTTGTAAGAAAGCAGGTGCAGATACGATCGTCAAGCCTATCCAACTGGAAAGCGAGAGAACGTACAACTACCAACTAACCTTTTACGCTAATCTGCGACCTCCAAACTCTCTTATCTAAGGTCATGTCCTCCATAAGCTCAAGATACGCTATGTCTTGTTTAATCACCTCTCCCAATACTTCTTCGGCCTACCTCTCCTTACACCCACTATTGTCAACCTCTCACACCTCCTTACTGGGAGAAACTACGTTTTTTCTCTTCATATGCCCAAACCATCTCAGTCTCACCTCTCTGATCTTGTCCACCACAGAGGCCAATCCACCTTGTCCCAAATATCTTCATTCCTAATCTTACCTCTCTAGTATACCTACACATCCACCTCAACATCCTCAATTCTGCCACTTTCATCTTTTGAACAGGAGAGTTCTTAACTGGTCAACACTCTGCCCTATACAACATAGCTGGACTCACCACTACTATGTAAAACCATAGTACCTTCTTATCACACAAGAGTCTGGAGGCGAGCCTCCTCGTTCTTGCTCACCGCCAACTTCGCATGAGCAACCTTCTTTGCTTCCACTTTCCATTGTACTTCACCATTCCACCACCAATCCCCTTGATGTCTGGAAGAGTTACCCCTCGAAACCCCAGCACCTCTCTTGCAGCTTACCTAATGCAACTAGTAGTTTTATCTCACATATTGTTCGCATCCCACCTGCTCCCTCAAGCCCTCATCACCACTAGCTTCTTCTCCATCTCCTAAGCTCTGCAAAAGGCAAGTCTCACCATCTGATCCTTGGCCCGTCATACCAAGTTCTCTTCTTCCTTTCCCTCTTGATCTACAAATCCATCGCAAGAGCTTATGTTGGGTTGTAAGATTCTCACTCAGGATAACTTTGCAGTCCTTACAAAGACCTCAGCGCCCTTTTTAAGGAGTAAGTAATCTATATGACTCTTAGCCATCGCGCTACGGAAGGTAACCAAGTGATCCTCCTTCGAAACTTGAATTTGCTATCACCAACTCAAAAGCTTTTGTAAAATCCAAAAGTGAGGCTCCTCCATCATTTCTATCCCCGAGACCAAACCTCCATGCACATCTTCATAGCCCTAGAGATTGTGCCGATGTGGACCATTGAAAACTACTCCTACGAATAGCTTTTCAATAGGTTGTATGCCTCTCAACCACGTTCAAATCTTCCCAAAAGCGCTTCTTGATATCCTCATCCAAACCCACTTGCGGCGCGTATGCGCTAATAATGCTCAAAGTAAGCCCTCCAATGACTAGCTTAATCGTCATAATCCTATCAGTGACCCTCCTAACATCTTATCACTTGATCCCTTAGTTCTTTGTCTACTAGAATGCCTACCCCATTCCTATTCCTCTAACCTCCTGAGTACCACAACTTAAACCCGTCCACATCTTGAGCCTTAGTTCCTACCCATTTGTTTTTCTGGACACAAGCTATATGAATCTTCATCTTCTTGAGATTCTTCACTAACTCAATGGATTTCCCTGTAAAAAAAAACCTATGTTCCAAGACCCTTACCTACTACTGCAGGAATGCAAATGAAGGAACAAGAGAATACTGACCTATCTTGTGATGTAAACCATTAATCTGGTCTTTGATAGAGAGGGTGCATTTTGCCTGGACCCTTTTTCGGCGATCAAATCCTGTAGCATCAACTGATGCAAGAAAAATGGAGATGCTTTGGTCCCTTTGACAACCATTACCGTTAGGATAAAGGTGGAGTTTCCTGCATCCAAGCATAAGAACGTCTATTTACTCAAACATCAAACTGAAATAGTTGAAGAAAGAAGAAAAAAATATGACATAGAGAAAAAGCTCAAAATCGTGAGTTTGGGAATTAACTCAAAGGGACGATTTTGAGTTATTGCCAAACTTAAGGGACCATTTTGGGCTTTTATTCTCTGACATATACGAAGACATACCATTTGTGATCCCCAACAGTAAACTCTTTAGAAGAACATTGCTCCCCTAATTTTGAAAACTCAAAGATGTTCCACTCGTGCTTAATACACTCGATGTCTTTTAACAAGGACACACATTCACCAACTCCTTGGTTCTTGATGACAAATACCTCAGCTCCAAGAATGCAATTATCATCAACAAGATATCCATTGCAGGGCTCTTTCAGTGATTTGTGAGAGATAAACTTGGAGCAACCCCACTCGGCCTTGATCGAGTGAAATCGCCGCACTTGACCTGAAGCCATAAATCTAATAATCGTTCCTTTGGCATAACAAAAATCTTATATCCGAGAGAAGTTCCAGAGAATGGTTTATTTCGATCAAAGAGTTCAAGGAATAGAAAAGAACAATTGACAAGTCAAAGTGAAAATGTAAGTAGAAGCAGATATATACCACGTATGACAAGATAGTTGTCACAAAGTTGATTGAACAAAAAGAAGCTAAACACTGCATCAGCCTCCCAACCAGCAGGTAAGGAGCTAGTATCTGCGATCGCCAAGTAGACAGAGATGTAATCGTTTCCCTCTATGCTGTCATCGCCGTTGGGGTAGATGATCATCCTCCTGACCAAGTCCATCAAAAATTTCAGAAATTCATATCAAACGCATGAAGAGGACGAGAAAACATCATAAATGTGCATTAATAAAGTGTAACTTGTGTTTTTAAATAATATAAAGCACGTTGTGAGTTGATTTTTAGAGAGTTGACTTTTAGAGGACCGAAAGGAGAGTCTTGGAGCAACAGTAAAGTTGTCTCTGTGTGACCTATAGATCACGGGTTCGAGCTGTGGAAGCAGCCACTAATGTTTGCATTAAGGTAGGTTGTCTACATAACACCCCTTGGGGTGCAGCCCTTCCTTGGACCGTACTAACGTGGGATGCTTTGTGCACCGGGCTGTGCTGCCCTTTTTACGTTTAGTGGGCTGAATAATAATTATTCCTTAGTATACTCTTAACTATCAAACTTAATCTTAACCAGAAATGTTAGAATCAAATACACAGGAAGAAAACACTACAAATGCAATATGAGCAATCTGCATCAATAGCAACTAATTTTAGCTTTCAAGTATAATCATATTTTCCATATAGTTCTGCAAGTATACATGCAAGGGAAATTCAAAACACCCTTGATTATAAAAACAAAAATTCGGAGAAAATAAAAGTAGCTTATTCATTAACATTTATAGCTGAAGGCCTCAAATTCATTGGATTCATACTTGTCAATGCCATTCTCTGATAGCTTGGAAAAAGATTCAAACTTCATCAAGTAGTGTGATGGGGATGCCTCCCTAACTTCCACAGTAACCGCTGCACATTTTCAAATTTCCACAATCAAAGAAAATCATAACCCAACATGAAAAAGAAGAAATACAACACCAACCCCTCCCCCCCCCCCCCCCAAACAAAAAAAATCAATATTCCAAAAGAAAAAAAAATCTTTTTAAATAAAATAGTAACGTCATATAGAATAAACCAAATGGAGTAAATTAAAAAAAAAAATTAATGGTGTAACCAACGTATAAGAGGTATTTACATTTTAATTTTATAACAAATCGTATATACAAGTTATTTTTATTTACAGCTCGTAGCTATAAGGTAGGTATATGTATTTGGCTAACCGTAGTTTTTGAGTAAACTGGATGTATATTTGACTGTATGTGTTCTTTGACCGATCCATATATAGATATGTTTTGACTGACTGTATTTTGGCAAAGTAAAGTATTTGACTGTATGTGTTGTTTAACTGATTTATATACATATGTATTTGGCTGATTGTATTTTGAAACTGTGTATCTAAATACATCTAATTATACGCGAAACACGTAAAACGTAGCTATAAATTGTAATTATAAAACGTAGAGATTATTTAGAAGCCTAGAAGCTATAACTGTTTATGTAAGTTAAACATAAAAAAAAACTCTAAATTTGATGGGGCAAAAAATGAGACCAAGAACCCATAGTTGCAAGGTTAAGTGATGGTGATCAAAAGAGTAAAAAAAAACACAGAAGAAAAAGAACCAAAGCCTTGAGTATTCTCTGTGTGTGTGTAAATACTAAATAAATACCTTCATCTTCGCAAGGAATCAAAGCCATGTTGAAGAGACCTCGTTTCACAAACAACACTGGCTACCCTAAAAAGCTTCACTACAGTCTATAAGAAGAGTCCTAACTGCACCACTGCGCTAACGAAGAGATAGATTAACATCAACTTCTTCAATTTCAGTTTTTTTAACCATAAATACAAGTATTTTACTATCTTCAAATACGGTCAAATTTCTCTCTCCATACATAGTACAAACTATGTAAGCTATGTAAAAATTCTAATATCAGGAATTTTAAAATTAACTAAAATGTTACTATAAACTATCTATCTATATCTATCTATCTATATTATTTTAAAGCATGAATATAAATGTTGATCGACCAAAATAACCTTTAAATATTGAACGACTTTTATACCTTTAATTGTTTATATTATTTTTGACAATAGCTCACCACGAAAGGACATAACTAAAAACTGTACACGTTTGAGTTCTTTGGAAAGGACTCAAAATTCTATAATCTCAAGCTTAGTAGATTAATGTTTCGTAATACAGTTGTAACTATGAATAATTTTGTTTTATTTAATCATCCAATTGATATATTTAGGTTTTTTCTTTCAATCAAAATGCCATTGTTATTTTTAACGTTATTATTTTCTTGAGAGGTATTCCAATTAACTTAAAATAATATGCAGAATATAACTCGTAGGACCATAAGTGCTCATGTATTTTAATTATTACTTGTTTGGCCACCATAAGCGCTCGTATCTTCATTATTACTTGTTTGGCCTTTGTGACATAATATATTTTAATTATAATTTTTCTCAGCTAAGATTCCGATGCTTTAATTTTACTTTTTCAAAAAACATATCAGTAATTCAATTTCTTGAATATTTTAAAATACTAATGAATTTCTCGAATATTTTAAAATACTAACGATTAACGAAAGCTAATAGGTTCTAATAGCAAGAATTAATACGACTAGATATGTAGACTATAAATTATGTTAAATACCCGCTCCCCTCCCAAGTTATGAGTCGTTACTTCGATTTGGAAAGCTTGAGTTTTGTTATATTTGAATTTGAGTAAAAATTATTAACATTGTTGAAAACTCCATGTCGAACTTATGATCAACATTGTTGGCAGGGGCGGAGCCAGAGGGGTGCAAGGGGTGTCAATTAAACCCCCTTCGTTGAAAAATTATACTATGTCGACAGGGCAAAAATGTTTTTTTTTTTTTGCATATATACAAGTTGTTGAATCCCCTTGGCATAATAATTTTTTTTTTTCGAATCCCCTTACTCCTAGTTCCGCCACTAATTATTCACAATACAATAATATTATAGCCAGTTTGGTCAAGCTTTTGGGAGGTCAAAGTTTTTATTTTAAAAAAAGTGACGTGTTTGGTCAAGCTTTTGAGAGAAAATAAGTAATTTTGAGAAGTAGCAGAAACTGTTCCTAAAAAAAAAAAAAAATCCATAAGTACTTTTTCAAAAAACAATTTTGAGAAACATACATTTAGAAGAACTTTTTAAAAGTTTGGTCAAACACTAATTGTTGTTCAAAAGTATTTTTTAAATTAATTAGTCAGACATAAACTGCTTCTCACCAAAAAAAAAAATTTAAATAACTTTTCAAATATTTTGGAGACATGTTTTAGAAGCTAGGACAAACTGGCAATTAGTCTGCAAAAAGGAACTGATGATCAATGTAATTCTCAAAACAATTTTATGCAATACAGGTGATTTTAACTTTAGTTTGGTTTAATATTATAGCATTCATGAATAACTAACATATTTTTCCTTCTCTTTCTCTTTGGATATTCTCAAATAATAATTTGTTTGCCAGTTAGTTTTTGTTTTAGTTTCTCTACTCTAACTATAATTCTGGTATTTTCAATGAGTTTTTAGATTCAAAGCACTTGCTAAAAAATTGACATGATATTAACATGCGAGGCACGTTCGTAGATACTAGTACTATGTTAAAAGTACGAAAGGCCTTAGAAATATTGATTGAACTTTTTGTCCTTTATTAAGAGACACTATACAATAGACAAAATCGTCATTTACTATTTTTTTCAAATTATTATAATTTTTTTTTTAGTCAACACAAAACTCGCATGATAGAAAAGGAAAAAGAAGAACAAGTAGTTTAATAGGAACCAAATTTTCGTAGGTTAACAAAAAAGGAAAAAATTGAATTACTAGGAGAACAAACTTATTACTATTTAATAATATCCTTATTAAAGAAGAAGTCAGAATTGCTTAGATTCAAAAGGAAATAGAACAATAGCATAAGTAGGAAACTTATATTACTATTTAGTGTCCCTATTAAAAAAGGTTTCAAACGTCCATCAATATCCCAGTTTTTTATTCTCCGTGGATACTAGGGTTTAATTTGATGGTTGGTTAATTCATTTATCAACCTATTCTCCAAGGGTTTAGACATAAAGATGAAGAGAACAATGTTAAAGTTAGTTGTTTCGCATCCACGCAGACGTATTTGACAACATTGAACAATATTGTTCTCTCTTTCCTTTATTTCATGGTGAGTTATTTTATACTATTTGTTTCATTACATAATATGATGTAATAAAGCACTGCAGCACAGGTAATCAGTTGTTTTTTTATATCTACCTTTGTTATTAGATTTCACAAACCACTTCTGATCGTATAATTGTCTTTGTTCTTCTGCCAACTTCTTTCATGCATCTTACATTCCGTTAGTAATTTATACTGTTTGAGTTATTAACGTTTTGATATAACACTTATCCTTAAAAATTAATTGAGTAGGCAAACCTGGGGTTAGAGTATACAAAAGTGTTTCTGCTAATTGTTAATATTCTAATAAAACATCGTTAGAAAAGAAATAGATATACAAAGAATTGCATATACTTTTTAAGAGTGGTAGTAGGGACAAAAACACCTTAGTAATGCACCTCTTCTGAATTCAACTTTAAGGAATTCTTACAGACAATGGTTGAAAGGTCTGAGGAGTCAACAATCATAAGTTTGGTTTGTGATAAACAAAGAGATGTTATAATGATTATGTAAAATGCAAAGATATGTTGAGATCTTTTTAAGTTTTAGATGACTTCAAATCATTAAGGAAGAACATGAACAAAACAATCCATTCACTGAAGGAATTATTAATTCTCTTATGCTTACTTAATTACTTTAGTTTGGACCATCTATTTCTGATAAGAGAATTCTCCTCAAAGTCTACAAAAAGCCCCGGTTTGATATAATCATCTAAAATTAGTTACATTAGTAGTACTCTAGATGATATTTGAACTTGAGATAAGGATTAATTTTAAAAAAAATTGTACTCTTTGAGACAAGGTAACGAAAATTCTTAGCAAAATGTGTTCGCCCTTTTTACCCAATAAAAATGGATTTTACATTGGATGAAATCGTTATTCTAGCACATAAGAATATAGACTAAAATTAGATTTTAACCCAATAAAAATAAATTTTACATTGGATAAAATCTTTATTCTAGCACATAAGAATATAGACTAAAATTGCCTTATAATTTTTATGAACTTTGAATGAATAAAAATAAAAAATTCTATAAACTTAAATTAAAAAGAACAAATTAGAACAAATTCCATCACTATATTACAAACAAACATATAACATTCAGGGGGGGGGAAGAATAAGAATCAACCCAAGAAGGGAAAAGGGGAAAAAAGAAAAACAGAGCATGTTTTCAAGAAATATATCTTTCTTTAGTTGAATTTTTTTCTGTTATTTGAACATAATGATATAATAAACGTTCAAAAAAATGATATAATAATTTCTCGAAAAGACTAAAATTTAATCATTTTTATTAATCAATTACTGTGATTAATTTGATGCATTTTGCATCTAAACACAAATGCACATTAATCTATTATTGTTTTTATCAAATTCTAATTGTTAAGATATCTAAATTGAAGGATTTAATAGATAGACAGTGCTTTGATAAAAGCAAATAAAATTGATAATTGAAATGAAGCAATCATTGTGGAGTCCAAGTTAAAATCAAACATTAAATTGTATGTACAAAAAGTTAGTTATGAGCAATTTTGCAACTGATTAATTTTGAAGTTCGTAGCAAATGCAATTTTTTTGTAATGGTTGTTGTCAAAAGAGGTACGCGTTTTGGTCACACACAAAGCGCGTACACTATACTAGTTTATAAATAAGTCTTTCCCTTATTTAAACTATGTAACGTAGTTTTACTACTATATATAAGGGACAACTAAAGGACTTTTATAGTCCTCAAAAAAGTTTTCAAATTAATGTCAAACATTTCAATTAATTTCTTCTAGATCATGACCTTACTTTCTAAAGTCAAATTTACTTTTTGTTCTTATAGTTTATTTTTCAAAAGCTGTCGAACTTCCTGCCTTATTTCCCTTGTTATATTTCTTCTATTGATCTTATCTGTTAACCTAAAAAAAACAATCATTTCTTCGCTAAATATTCTTGTTCTTATTGCTCTCTCTTTCTTCCTTTTTCATTTGTTGTTTATTATTCTGCGACTTTTTTTCTCCTGTATTGATTCGTTTGTTATAGATTCTTACATGGAGGCATTTATTTTACTTTATATTTGCATTATGGAATTTGAAAATTTCTGAAATTTCTTTACTTACATGTAAGCAAGCTCATATGTGTCTAAAAGATTTGTACTAAAATGATTTTCAGGTATGGCTTTAAAAATTATTTAGTCTTTTTGGTCTATTTTATCTAAAATATTTGTTATTTTAGAAAATCAAGATAGATTTAATTGTTTTTTTCACCTTTATCCTTAGTCTGATAAATATGGAGAGAGATTAATATGGTGAACGAAAAATTAATAGTAATTGATATATATATATATATATATATATATATATATATATATATATATATATAAGTTTAAATTTCAAGAATGTAATTTTAACTGAATAACAAACTTATGGACAATTTTATACTCGCCTTTGAAATATCTATGATTTGTTCTAAATACAGAAAATAAAATTTATTAAATGATGTCATATAGTGTCGAAAATGAAGGCAGTGTTATCACTCAAGATTGGGTTATCTTTAAAATCTCCTGTTTGGTTAACTAAATTTAATCTTTTAAGTATAAAGTATATATGAAGAATTAAAGTTTTTTTATTCTTGAGGTTTATTTTAATAAATATAGGTTATTTCTTGAATTTCATCTAAAACTACGGTTAAGCTTCACATTTAACTAGCATAAACCCTTGACACAAAATAATAAGAGAAAATTAATAAATATTAAAACAAATCATTTTTTATCTATAAATAAAATCACACAAATTCAAAAAATACGAAAATATTTCTCCATTTATGATTCTTTGCAATTTGTAACTATCATACTTTATCATGTTAGTATAGGATATTAAACCACATGTGTCCCTTTGATATTTACTATTTTTTCTACTTAACTTTCTCCTCATAAATAAATTTTTCGTTAAAAATTATCTAATAATGTGATGAAGAAACTTTAATAATTATAAAACTTATCAATAATATATCATTAAATTGACAATACATTAAATTAATTATACGGCAAAAAAATGTGGCACATTATACTTATTTAATTTTTTTTATTTATATATTTTGAGTTTGGGCCCGGACTTAGCACGGATCTTCCGCAATTAGTATAAAGATAAATTACACTAAACAGCACAATGTGACTCAAATACAAATGCATCTCTAAAGCATTAAAAACAAATATTTAGAGCTCTTGTATTATAAATATCCTACATAAAGATTAAGGGAAAATACATTAAACCCCCCCCCCCCCAACGTATAGCCAGATTAATTATGACGCACTCAACCTTTGCGGGCGATCTATTACCCCCCCAGTCTTAATTTTTCTGTATTTTAGTAGCATTGTTGGCTGACGTGGCAAAAAAAAATAATCTGGCGAGTGAAATGAAATATTTTAATAAAAAATTATTTTTAAAAATTTATTTATATTAAAATATCTCACCCACCCCCACCCTCCCTCTCTTTCTTCTTCTTTCTCCTTTTTCTCTTTCTTCTTCTTTCTCCTCAACCACCGCTGCTGCCGCCGCCACACCGCCGCTGCCGCACCCCCGCCACACCTCCGTCGCCGCCACACTGCCATCGCCGCCGCCGCTGCCGCCAGTAGCAGCAGCAACGGGCGGTGACGTGGGGGTGGGTGAGATATTATTAATGTGTTATTTTAATGTGTTAATTTAATTATTAATGTGTTAATTTAACTATTAATGTGTTATTTTAATTATTAATGTGTTAATTTAATTATTAATGTGTTAATTTAATTATTAATATGTTAATTTAATTATTAATGTGTTGTTTTAATTTGAATTATTAAATGAAAAAAAAAGTGGCGGTGACGTGGCAGTGACGTGGTGGAGAGTGTGCAACACTCTCCACTGTGCAATTGGGCTTCAATTTTTTTTTTTTTTGGCCACGTCAGCCAAAAAATGCTACTAAAATACTGAAAAATTAAGACTGGGGGGGTAATAGGTCGCCCGCAAAGGTTGGGTGCGTCATAATTAATCCGGCTATACGTTGGGGGGTTTTAATTTATTTTCCCTAAAGATTATTTTAAATATCATTTCTAGTTAAGTATGTAAGTTTTTATTTTTTTTAAAAGAAATAATACGTATATAATTACCCCCCTGAAATTATACTACCTTATTTCCAAGAGACACGTTAACTTTGCTGAGTCCTATTACCCCTTGAATTAATTCAAAGTGAAATTAATACAACCTTCCAAGCTCAATATCAGTTTTAAAGTGGGTGTGTTCATCACACACCAATCATATTTGGAGACGTCAATTTTCTATTTTTAATTATTTTTATATGTTTTGTTTTCCTTATTTCTTTTTCTTGACTTCTTTTCTCTTTTTTTTCCCCTTGTCTCTTTATCCCTCATCTCACGGACTTCATTTCCCCTTCATCACTTCTCCCATACTAGGGATGGGTATGGTGTTGTATTGAAAATTTCGGTAAGGTAATTTCAGTATTTGACTTTTAAAAATACTATGTCATCACCAAACCAAATTAATTCAGTATGGTTCGGTATTTTAAGTTCGATTTTAGTATTTCGCAATACGGTCGGTAACCATAATTTGTTCGACTTATACTTACATATACTCATATAACAGAAAGTTATGACTTCGGCTATTTAGGAAACGTCTCAATTATATCGTATTAACACCTACACGTGTAAAAATGTTTTAAAGAAAGTAGAAGCAATCCCCTTAGTAAATCAATTACACAAAAGGGCATTTCAATCAAGGTAGATTAGTCAAAACCTCAACATTTAAACAATTTATTTTGTACTAATACTAGTTTATATATTTGTAAGTATTATAATACTAATATATATGAATTGTATATGTAATTATATACTTCGGTACGTTATTCGGTATTTTCTTTATAAATACCGAATACCAATTTTTTTTAAATGCATACCAACTATCATAATAATAGCGGTATAAAAAATTTCATTTTTAATATGATAATTGATATCTAGAGTACTATGCTCACTCCTATTCCACATCTTCTCTTTCTTCTTTTCTTATTTCTTTCTTTATAGACAAATTAATTGATGGGTTTGATAAATGAAGAAGAGAAAAAGGCCAATGGAATAAGTTAAGGGATGTGGAATTGTTTTATTTGCCGGAAAATTTACTCATTGGCGTCAGCCATTTTTACCTACGAAGTGGTATGTTTTTCTTTTAAAACACTAATCTGAACACTTTCTCAGACTTCCTTTGTAAACTCAAACTCCTAATATCTAACAGAAGAGACTGAAAACATCCTATCTTTACCAAAAATAATCCTCAATGGCCTCTTTTTGCCAGAATTTTTTTTCCGTGGCCAGCAAAGAAAAACAAATATGGGCAAAACTTGATATTTTTCAGTTAAGTAATAGGTAAGAGAAGGTCAAGATATAATATGTAAGGAAGAAACTAAAAGTGGAACCTCCAAATTTATAGCTTAAAAGCTCCGAACAACGATGAAGATTTAAGTTCTATGAAGAAGAAGAAGAACGTCCAACAAAAAAAAAAAAAAAAAAAAAAAAAAGGAAAAGGAGAAAGAAAACAAGAATATAACACAATAACAAGAGAAAATAGGAAAATGAAAAGAAACAGGATGAGAAAATACATTAAATAAAAGAAAATGCTATAAAAATAAAATTTTAACAATATTTATGTTGCTTAATTTCTTAAATAGATTAAGAGCCTGTTTGGATGGGCTTAAAATAAGCAGCTTATAAGCTGGAAACAGCTTATAAGCCAAAAAAAAAAATGGGGTAAGCTAACTTTTTTTTTTTTGGCTTATAATCTGCTTTAGACAAGCTAAGTCAAATGGGTCCAATTATTTTTTTGAGCTTATTTTATGCACAAAATGACTTTAAGTTGGTCAGCCAAACACTCAAAAAAACTGAAAACAGCTTATAAGCAACTTATAAGCCAATCCAAACGGGCTCTATATCACATGCCCCATGCGACATAGATATAAAAGGGGTTGTTAATTCCTCTTTAAATTGATTCAGGGGAATAATAGAAACCAACCCCCCCCCCCCCCCACCACCACCACAAAGTGGCAAAGGTGTAAATATACTCCTCAACTTTACGATTTAGAGCAGATATTACCCCCGTTAAAAAAGTGGTGTATACATACCCTTGTCGTTACAAAATGGTGCAAATATACCCCTGCCCTTATACAAATATGCCCTTTTCTCAAATGGGATTTTTTTAAAAAAATCATTTACCTTATTTTTTAATTAAAAAAAATGTCATGTGGCTTAAAAAAAAGTCTACCCATTTTTTGAGTAGACATATTTTTTTAACCCCACATGGTAAAAAAAATCCTGATGGGTCGTGTCAAGTTCGTTTTAAAAAAAATAAGTCTATCCATTTTTTAATGGGCAATTTGCAGGAATGCCCTTCTTTTGGGGTGGTCTTTAATTTTCGCCCATTAAATTAGTGGTCTTTAATATTTGCCCTTCACCTAATACCATGAGATTTGTGGTTCGAATCCCGGCTCAGTTAAAAAAATAAAAAAAAAAATCGCAAAGCAAAATTTGTAGCAAAACTCTACCTGCAGGTAGAGTTTGCATTCAAAATTCTGCTTAAGGCATAGCAAAGTTAGGCCTCATGCAGAGCTTTGAATGTAAAACTCTACCTGCAGGCACAGTTTTATATGCCTATAGATAGAGTTTTGCAAACTCTGCCTGCAGGTAGAGTTTTGTATGCCTGCAGGTAGAGTTTGCATTCAAAATTCTGCCTGAGGCATGCAAAACTCTGGCTTGCGAATCCCAACTTATGCCTTGCGAATTTTTTTTAATTTTTTGACTGAGCGAGAGTTCGAACCCGGAACCAAGGGGCTTCTAGTGAAGGGCAAAATTTAAAGACCACCAATTTAAGGGGCAATAATTAAAGACCAGTGCTTTTGAAGGGCAATCCGCACAAAAACAAAATATTTTTTAAACGAACTAGACCCGACTCATCAGAAAAAAAAAATTATCATGTGGCTTTAGAAAAATATGTCTCCTAAAAAAATGGGTAAACCACGTGGTATTTTTTTAATTAAAAAATAAACTAAATGATTTTTACAAAAGATTCCGTCAGCAAAAAGGGTATATTTACACCACTTTTATAACGGGGGTATATCTGCTCTAAATCGCAAAGTTAAGGGATATATTCACACTTTTTCCCTTTTTAAAATAAGGTACAAGTTCAAGGGGTGATTATGTATTATCTTTTTTAAAACATGAGCTATGTATGTAACTTAGTGTAACAGCTCAAGATATGAAGACCAAATATGATTTTGTATTCTTTCACTTGTCTGTTATATACACATAGTAATACATGGAGAAAAGGATTGAGGAAGTCTAAATACAATCAAATAGCTTCTCAAGCCTATCTAGAGTAACCTTTAGGGGTCATTTGATAGTTGTTTGGAGGTGAGTTATGCAGGTATTAAATCATGAATAAGTAATGTCACGTTTAGTAGCTGGTTAGGAGGTAAGTTATTTATGTATAAAATTAATACGGTGTTAGTTTGCAATATAAAAACCCGCATAACTAATACATGTATAAGTTATAGTAGATGAATTACGTGAGTTTGATTTTGAAAAATATGGATAATACCGTTAAATTTCTGCAAGATTAAATAAGGGATGTAAATATTTAATTTTAAAATATAGAGGGTGTATTTGCAGTTGAGTCATAGTACATGAGTATTTAGTTTAATTTTCCCTAATTAGAATATCTTCCATGTTACTTTTTAAAATATTAGAACCTTGGAATGAACAAAAAAAATTATTAAATTCTATGTCGGCAGGGGATTCGAAGATCACAACTTTGAAAGGTGAATCAATTGTGCAAGACTAGCATGAAATAGAGTGTTTCAAAGACAAGTAAGACACTTAAATTAGGACGGAGAGAGTAACGAAAAAGACAAATTCCAAAATCGATAACAGTGTTAAGGTGATGGAGGAGAAGAAAGTGCTAGTGATGGGAGTCCGGAACCAAAATGTCCTCAAAAAAATCACTTTGAACCAAAATATCCCAACAAAAAAAAGGTTACAAAACTACCTTTAGCGCAGTATTTTACTGCGCTAAAGCAGTGCACGGAGACGGAGTCGTTAACTGCTTTAGCGCAGTATTTTATTCCGTTATACAAAAAAAAAAATCTATAATGCAGTAAAATACTGCGTTATAGAAACAGTACCAAAAAAAAAAAAAAATTGGTCAACTTTATTTTTTGCAACACTTAGTGTTATTTTTCATACTTTGACCAATGATTAGTCGTGTGTCAAGACTCCGAAACGTCAATATTTTATATAGAACCTGATATTTTATTTTTTTTTTGCGTACAATAATGTAGGCTCAATACATCAAGGATACGTAAACGTTCGGATCGTCATTTTAGAGGTTGAAAAGGTGCCCGAAGTAAGTTTTGTTTGTAAAATTTAGGTTTAAGTGTTCTATATACATAGACGTCCATTTTTGTTTGAAGACTTGTTGTCATTAGCTTAAGGTTTTTTATTTTTAGGGTTTAGATTTATTGAAAATAGAGCCGTTGTCAAAAGGTTTTTAACTGCAAGAATTTTTTTTATTTTTTTTTTGTATAGCGCAGTAAAACAGTACCAAAAAAAAAAAATTGGTCAACTTTTTTTTTTTTTGCAACACTTAGTGTGTTTTTGCATACTTTGACCAACGATTAGTCGTACAATAATGTAGGCTCAATACATCAAGGATACGTATACATTCGGATCGTCATTTTAGGGGTTTAAAAGGTGCCCGAAGTAAGTTTTGTTTGAAAAAACTTAGTGTTTGACTGTAAGGCTATTTTAGTCAACTTTATATGTTGAGAAAATTAGTCAGCTTTATTTTCAAAAATTGAAACCGCAGAAGTGAAATTGACATTCACAGCTACATTACCCCAGGATTTTTACGTTGAAATCTATTGTGTATCATCATCTTAGAAGTAAATAAAACTGAAAAGTTCACGCGAATTTGGGAGAAAATTGAAATTGAATGGGATAAAAGGTGTTTTTTTTAAAATCGGCTCGACCAAACCGCCTTACCGCAGTTTGTCCGCATAGATCTCGAAAAAATACGCAAGTTCAAAAAAAAACGCGTAAAACGGACGTCCGAGCGCAAAGTTATGACCATCTAAAGTTTGACAACTTTACAACTAGTTTTTCTCCCTATATTTTTTAGAATTATATTTATATTCAAAATAAAGTTATGTCTTGATTAAAAAATAATACGCTTAAATTAAAATCTTAAAAAATACGGCAAAGGCTCAAATATGCCCCTAACCTTTGCGCAATTGTACACATTTGTCCGTCGTTAAAAGGTTGGTGTAAAGATGCCCCTAACGTTTTTTTTTTTTTTTTTTGCCATCCATGCCCTTGAGTTAACGAAAAATATTGGAGGGCATATTTGTTCAGTTTCGCAAACATTAGGGGCATATTTGAGCCTTTGAAATTCTTGAATATTATGCCACAAAATATCATTGCATTCCAAAACATAAAAAAAATATTTGTAATTACAATCCATCTACCATTGCATTACATCAAAAGTATACAACTAAAAGAGCAAATGCAGTTACAACCATCTTTTAAAGATTGTTTTCACAAACAAGAGCACCATTTCCCCTTTTCAAAAGATTTTTTTTTACTGATGATAATACCATTTTTATTTTTCAATTTATTGATGATCTGGATAGTTTTTTATGGATATTTTTTTTTGTCTTCTCAGTCTCAATATCTACACAATAATGGATGCAACAATTACCGCAATAAAACATAAACATAAAAAAGGAGATAACTTACATTAGACTTATGACACATGAAAAAATTTCTCCCGCAGTGCTCAAAATTTTGATAATAATAATAGAAAGAGTATCACATTTTAAGCATTTATACGGTTTCTTACATAACATTCAATGTGGTTTGGCCCTTTCGTGAATTTCACGCATGATCGAAATTTAGTAGAATTATTTGAAGTCCATAAGTGAGATGGAGTGCAGTAACTCCACGTCCACAAACCCTTCCACAACTCCACATCCACAAACCCTTCCGCAGCCATTTGAAGAACTCGAAGCTTCCGACATTTCATAAACAAGTGAAAGAATAAGATAGAAAAGCGAGGGGTTGTACGATAAGTGTGAAGTTTCAAAATGCAGTTGCAATAAATCATTGGCTAGCATAAAGTGCACTACAAAAAAAATCTGAGAACTATTTGTGCTATAATATTCAGGAATTTCAAAGGCTCAAATATGCCCCTAATGTTTGCGAAACTGAACAAATATGTCCTCCAATATTTTCCGTAAACTCAAGGGCACGTATGGCAAAAAAAAAACGTTAGGGGCATCTTTGCACCAACCTTTTAACGACGGGAAAATGTGTACAATTTCGCAAAGGTTAGGGGCATATTTGGACTTTAACCGTAAAAAATAAAACACCCTAAAGTTTCCAAACAAAACTTACTTCGGGTACCTTTTCAACCCCTAAAATGACTATCCGAACGTCTACGTATCCTTGATGTATTGAGCCTACATTATTGTATGCAGAAAAAATATCAGGTTCTATATAAAATATTGACGTTTCGGAGTCTTGACACACGACTAATCGTTGGTCAAAGTATGGAAAAAACACTAAGTTTTTTCAAACAAAACTTACTTCGGGCACCTTTTCAACCCCTAAAATGACTATCCGAACGTCTACGTATCCTTAATGTATTGGGCCTACATTATTGTACGCAGAAAAAAATATCAGGTTCTATATAAAATATTGACGTTTCGGAGTCTTGACACACGACTAATCATTGGTCAAAGTATGAAAAAAACCCTAAAGTTTACAAACAAAACTTACTTCGGGCACCTTTTCAACCCCTAAAATGACGATCAGAACGTTTACGTATCCTTGATGTATTGAGCCTACATTATTGTACGCAGAAAAAAATATCAGGTTCTATATAAAATATTGACGTTTCGGAGTCTTGACACACGACTAATCATTGGTCAAAATATGAAAAATAACACTAAGTGTTGCAAAAAATAAAGTTGGCCAATTTTATTTTATTTTTTTTGTACTGTTTCTATAACGCAGTATTTTACTGCGTTATAGAATTATTATTTTTTTTGTATAACGCAGTAAAATACTGCGCTAAAGCAATTAACGGCTCCGTCTCCGTGAACTGCTTTAGCGCAGTAAAATACTGCGCTAAAGGTAGTTTTGTAACTTTTTTTTGTTGGGGTATTTTGGTTCAAAGTGATTTTTTTGGGGGCATTTTGGTTCCGGACTCTAGTGATGGAAGAACAAGGGGTAAAATGGATTAGAGCTCTGAGATGACATGTTTAGGGGCGGACCTAGTAAGAGCCCAGGGGGTTCATCCCGAACCCCCTTCGGCGAAAAATTACACTGTATATACAAGGTGAAAATTATTTTTTATGTATATATAGTAGACGTTGAACTCCCTTAGCTTCTTCATTTATGACTTCTTTATATTTTTGAACCCCCTTGACATAAATCCTGGCTCCGCCACTGGACATGTTACGTGGCCTTCACCTCATCACATGTCAGTGTCATGTGGGATTGAGTATAGCCCTAACGGAGGAAGGATATATTTAAAACATTTAGTAATAGCGGGATATTTTTATACGGATAGTTTAACCAAAGTAAACTTCATCCTGTTTTGCATGGTAGGGCAAATTTGACCATTTCCGTTTTGTTTTAAATCGTTTTTTCTCCATAGCATGTTCTATCAAGCCAAATTGAGGTATCTCGTACACGGTAAACTCGTTACCAAAAAAAAAAAACTGTAGGCTCATGTATATAACACAAACAAATGAAAAAAAAAAAAAAAAAAAAAAAACAAATGGTTGAGGTTGACCTATTCACCCTGATGATTCAAACACATGAGATGGGATCTGCATTGCAGAAGCAATGTTTTAAAAGGCGGGGCGTAAGACGAGACGTTTTACATATGTCTCAGCGAGGCGTATGCCTCATGGGTATTTATTTTTTAGTATTTCATAAAATAATATAATTATAATGAATACTTTTAAACAGGTAAAATTATATAAAAAATAAAAGATAATTGTAAGTATAATTATACGCCACTTACAACTTGTAATTATATATAGCATAATTTTACAAGTATAAACAATACAATGAGATAAAAGCTTTTATGAAATGCAAATCAACTATAATATCTTAACTTTCAAACAATGAAAAAATCACAATTTCTTAAAACAATATTTGCTATCATACTATTGATTTTATCTCAGTATTATAATTAAAACGTAACTCCTTCATGAATAAAAATAAAATTACTTTCAAATAGCAAAATAATAAAATATGATAATTTTGATACATAAGACAAAAGACCACTGACAAGTAAAAATGTACAATTCGGTTATGTATTTTTAAAAGAAATATAAAGTGATATACACCCTCACGATGTTCTCAAATATATGCAATACTACGACTTGTTATTTGAATTACACTCAATCTTCTTATTTCTATAGATGAAAAACTATTAAGTATCATTCATTTGTTAAAGAATTATAAGGGTCAACGATTCTAATTAAGGAATTTAACATATAATTTGTGTAAGAACTGTTAGGCGAGCCCCGAGCGTTGCGTATTTAGGACGTACAGTCACACGCTTGAGGCGTAAGCCTCACAGGAACTAAGCCCCGGAGCATTTTGCCAATGCCCCACCCCGGGACGACCCTGAAACTGCCTTTTAAAAGGCTCTGCAGAAGTGAATTTTATCCTCCTTTTTACTTGATCAAAATGAGCTTCATCTCTTTCTTTCTTTTCTTTTTTTTCCATATTCAGTTGAATATATTTACCAAACATGTATAACGTGATATTCACCCATACATTTTGGTGGTTTGGTTAAGAGATAAAATGGATAGTGGAAATTTGATGAAAGATCACTACGCCACAGTTCTTTCCTTTATTTGCTAGTCACCCGGGTTCTAATGCAATTTTACAGTGGAGGTCGTTTGATTAAAAGGAATTACATAACTAATCATGGGAAAAAATTACCATTGAAATACCTTAAGATTACCAAAGCAGATCAGATCCCAACGAAAACGTAGACTAAACTGATTTTCACTTACCGTGACTACTACTCATTAGCTAAAAGCCTAAAACCATCATAAACCATAACTCAACGAGGCTTGTATTAACTGCATAAAAACGTGACTACTACTCATCAGCTAAAAGCCTAAAACCATCATAACCATAACTCAACGAGGCTTGTATTAACTGCATAAAAACGTGACTACTACTCATCAGCTAAAAGCCTAAAACCATCATAACCATAACTCAACGAGGCTTGTATTAACTGCATAAAAACGTGACTACTACTCATTAGCTAAAAGCCTAAAACCATCATAAACCATAACTCAACGAGGCTTGTATTAACTGCATAAAAATTGTGCCTCCACTCAGCTCTGTATACACTTCTACTTCACATAACGAGTTTGGTGCTCTAATCCCTCTGTTTTCTGTATCGAATACGAGCCTGCAGAGATAGTATGCTTCAACTGGCGAAAGTGATGTGCTCCCAAAGACAAATTTAATATAAATCCACTTAAATACCATCTTTCATATCAGCCCTCTGTCATAGGAATTCAGAGATACGAGGGATACAAGTCTAGCGGAGGCAAAGATTAGAATTGGGCAAAATTTGAACTTGTGACTTGCACCTTCTAGCTGCAAACTTGCAATCTTATCACTAGACCAAAACCTTGGGTATGAACACAGCCTTAACATCTTATAACTTTCAACCAAGATACTACTTAACAAAAATCATGCAAAAGTTTATCCGCCTACATAGAAGTTAGCGTACAACTTGGCAAAGGGATGATCACCTGAAAGAAGCACTGCACTGCCAAAACTGTTTAAATTGGAAAAGGATAACATAATTCAACCACATATATGTCCCATGAACTATGTGAAATCAATAATTTAGAAAGCACGCTACAAGGACAGACAATTTCTCTAAGGAAAGACAAGATAGTGTTTAAAACAAGAATCTAAGTAAATTTGGGAGGACAAAACATGAGTAAACTATAACCTCAGGCAAAAGGAAACATTGCCGCATGCAACAGAGTGTTTACTTGAAGCATTTTGCATCCAACAGAGCCTCTCCCTCAAAAGGCTCGAAATCTTCAATCATTTGGCTGGCACGCTCCTTCTGGGCTTCATCGTTGATGTCTACTTCCTTCCATTCATATAGCTCCATGTCATAGACTTCATCCATAATGAACTTGGGAATTTCCTTTCCACGGAAAAGCCACAATCCCTTCACCTTGAATGGGGCCTCAGAACCAATGATCAACATCTTACCAAACGCGTACTTGCGTGCCAGATCCATCCTTTGCAGAAAACCACCAACCTTGTTCAAGGTTACAAAGGAGACTGTGTTCTCATCATTGTACTTGTAGTCACAAAACCAGAGAGAATATCCTTCAGGATCATACATGTCCCAGAAACCTGCAGAACATAAAAAGGTACAAGGTAAGGTTACAAGGAACCAGTTCAAGCGTTTTCACTAAATTACAAAATTCCCTCTCCTATAACTAGGTTCTGAACCCCCACCTTTCCCCAAAAAGTTTATACGTGAAACAAACAATGGTCAGAATATAAACTTTACTGTGCAGACTAGTGATTTTTTTTAAGTTCGTTTAGAAAACTATGTCACTCAGATATAGAACATCACACATTTGATCATTCAAAAGAGAGAATCAACTCTGTAAGAAAAGAGCAGACCTCTGGCATCCTTCCTTCAAACAGATTGTAGGTTAAAGAAAAGAAAACTAAACATGCATTTAAAGCAAAGATCTTTAAATGACCCCTGACGGTCAACAGGTCAAGACAAGGCATGCTAAAAAATCTCTCTAAATTTATAATAAGAGGGATAGGTAACATAACAGTAAAAAATAAAATGTACCTTTAACGGCAACCTCACGGAAGTTGGTCTTGGTGTTGGAGTAAAGCCTCTTCCAATCATCCAGAATCATCTTACTTGGAGGCAAGAGATCAAGAGGATTCTTTGGCTTAGGCTTGGGTGCTGCTTCCTCCTCTTCAGGCTTTGCTTCTTCCTTCTTAACCTCTTTCTTTGGCTCAGCCTTGGGTTTTGCAGGTTCCGCTGGCTTCTTGGATTGCGGAGCTGGGACAGATTCAGCTTGTTTCACCTCACCCAATATCTTGCAGAAATTTGGCTGATTAACCACAGTCCAGAAGTATCTCTCCACATGTGGGAACTCCTTGGTAAAGCTCTTCGTCATTATCATCCTAAAACCAATGCTCAAGTTGCAGCCCATGATGATGTCAGCCAATGTGATTGCATGTCCAACCAAGTATGTGTTAGATGCAAGATGGGTGTTCAAAGCACCAAGAGCTCTCTTCAGTGCAGCTACTGCAGCTTCCTCAGCCTTTTTGCAAAACAAGAAGAGTTTCAGTTGAGTAACTTTTTCCAATGGTTCAGAAAAAAATTAATAATGCATAGTACGAGACATACTGGAGGAATGTGTACACCATATCCAAGGCGTGGGTACAACCAACGTGCAATATTTGAATCAATCTCGGTGGCAGAAAAATCATTCCATTGTTCGATTTGAGCCTATCAAGGAGAAAAGGCAAACATCATAAATACAGGAATAAGAATTTCACACAAGAAATTATAATTGCTAGATGAATGAAACTAAGAAACCAAACCAACCTGAAATACTTACATATTCAATCAATGAAGAGCCAAAAAGAGTACTGTCGGGCTTGGATTTAGCAACTAGGAGAATTAGCAAAGGTCAGTGTCAGATTTAACTTTCGTTATATGATCACAGAAGTCAAATAAAAGAAAATGAGACATGGCCTCACCATAACGTGCAATAGCATTGCTCTCAAAAACAGGTCCATCGGGTGTTTCAAGCACAGGAACCTATAGGACAAAAAAACACACCAAGATTAGCAAAATCTTACTGAAGCACATGAAAGACCATTCAGTAGAATAAGACACCTTTCCAATTGGATTCATCTTGATAAACTCGGGTGTCTTGTTAGATACACCCATCTGGAAATCCTTTGCAAGTTCAACCTTTACACCAGTGTACTCAGCAGCAATGAGTGCCTTTGAGGCATTTTTGTTGTTACTTGTTGAGTGCAAAACCTGCAACATACATAACGAAGACAATTCAAATGCTAGTATAACAGTCAAGATATTAAATCCACAACAAACAAACAAACAAACAAAAAAGGTACAAAATTGGGCATGTCATCTGTGCTTATTCTTTAAATCATTTTACAAGTACAAAGTAGCTTAGGGCACTCAAAGCATAATGTCCCCTTTTTGTATAGTAAAAACACTATTTCTCCGTAATAAACAAGCTTGCAAATCACGCTAATTCAAACCCTCAATTCTAAGTTAAATAATAGCCAACAGGCAAAATAATTAACCTCCGCTTAGATTCAAGATGAGATACTTAAAAAAAACATCACAAACACCCAGATGAAGTTATCAAAATAAAGTAGAATAATACTTCAAAAAACCCACAATCAGAAAAGACGAAATATAATAACAGATTCAAGAATCAGCAATAAAGATGACATCTTTTACTTTAAAATCATCAAAAATTGAAAACCCAGATCTATGTTTTACATAAAAAGGAATAATCAAGAAACTTACTAGAGCCATGGTTGCACAAGAGTTGAAACTTGCTCACCCTTTACCAAAAACAAGGAAATTAATTAATAAAATATAAAGAAAATAAAGGGAAACAAGTAGTTCTTGATTCATTCCATAAACCACAATCAAGATCTTGCAATAGGAGAAACAGATCAAAGGAAGAAAGAGAGAGGCTTTACCAAGTGTGCGTGTAACGGCGAAAGAGAGCGATGCGAGAGAAAAGAGGTTTAGGGTTTGGCAGTGTGGTATGTCTATGTCTATATATGTAGTGGACTGGCCCTCGTGGCTCTATAGATCTGGACCCGAATATGCTTTTGTTTGTAATTTTACTTTACTACCACTTGACCATGGGACAATTTTGGAATATCATGCTAAATTTCTTTTCTTTTCGTTTTTTGCTATTTTTTCCTTAAATATCGTGTGTGAACAATATTTAGCAGGCGTTTGGCCATTAAAATCATTTTTCACTTGATTTGGAATTTTGAAGTTGGAGTTAAAAATGGAGTTATGTTTGGTTATAATTTTTGCAAATAATATTCAGTTGTTTTAATGTACTAAAAGTGAAAATAAAGTTTTTGGTTTGGAATTTTCACGGCCAAACGCTAATTCTCAAATAAAGTGGAAAAAAAATTAGGAAAAAAGTAAAAAATTCTCATGCCCAAACGGGTCCTTAATATTTTTGTTGTTAGTTCCTCTCTCTAATTCTGGACTATTTGTTTTGGGTTTTGGTGAACCCTCGAGTATTTACTCTTATTCTTGCATGTTAGTTGCATCGTTTCTCCATTAATTGTGGATTCTTCGATTATTTTTATTGTTCTAGTGTTTAATTTTGGTGAAATCTTGTCTATTTTTACACCTATTATCCTGTGTTAGTGACTTTTGGGTCCGATGATAGTTTAAAGTCATATCCTCGTTTAGGGGCGGAGGCAGGGATAAGGGTGCCAAGGGAATTTCTAGGTTAAAAGTTGGGTCTTTGAACATAGGGACATTGAAGGGTAAGTTGATTGAGTTAGTGAACATTCTTAAGAAGAGGAAGATCAATGTAGCTTGTGTTCAAGAAACCAAATGAAATAGGAACCGAGGCTAAAGATGTAGACGATCATAATGTTATGGCCCGCATTTTGAACGTTTGAATATTTCAAAGTCGTCGCGGAAAGTCAAGGACGAAAACCTTTTCAAATATTACATTAATGCACAAGTCGTTAAGAATACTATTTATGACCATTATTAGTATGAAAATATTGTGAGAGGCTAAGGGCAAGAAGAGAAATTGCAAAATGATCAATAGAAACAATGTGGAAGGTTAGGGGTAAAATGGTCATATTGAGAAAAGTCGAAGGACGAAATGGGAATTTCACAAAAAAAAAATCATGAAGGTTCAAAGGGCCACATTGGCCATGTGTTGGAGAACATAGGGGTCAAAGTGCACATGGCAAGACTTGATTCATCTTTTAATTCAAGGAAAATTTCAAGAAAATTAAAGAATCTTCTAGAGAGGGGGGCATGTGCCCCTCACATGCTTGAATTATATGTATATATATATATATATGAGTGCCTAATTAATTCAATACATGAGAAAAGAAGATAAAACAAAAAAAAAAAAAATAGGGTGAGGGTTCGGCTAGGGGCTGGCCGAAACCAGCCCCTCTATTTTGTTCATCGAGGATCATTTTCTTTTGGTTTTCTTGCTAAGTGGAAGGTGCTTGTTAACATGGTGGAGTTGTTGGAAGAAGTAGAACACTTATATGGATGGTTTATGAGCTTTAACCAAGTGGAAAAGTTGAAGAATGAAGGTAAAGAACTAACCCTCTTTTATGTGTTATGAATGTTGTTGAAGTGTTGTAGTATGTAAAAATGAGTGAAATTTGTGAAATATGTGTGTGTTGATGTGTGGCTGTGTGTATGGATAGTTGCAAGGCAATGATTCAATTGTTTTATTTAGTATTGTGATTGTTGTTTGTGTTATGGGTGATTTGTATATGTTGTAGAATGGAGGAATGGATGGAATGCATGAAAATGTGTATGTAGTGTTGAGGCCGTGTGTGATGTTGTTTATTGAAAGAAGGATGAATTAATTTTATTTAGTATATTAGTTTTGTCGTTGTGGATTTTATAACGCAAAAAGAAGGTTAATGATTCAAAGTTGAGATTATAGTAGTTTATGGTTTGTTGTGGAAACTAATGTGAGCCAAATATAGTTCTTGTAATTTTGATAATAATGTGGTAAAAGTATGGTTTGTTGGTATAGGTTGTGAAATTTTGGAGAAAGAAATGTGTTGTGATGGTTCCTATGGAAGTTGGAAGGTTTTGGATTCTATGGTGCGTTGTTTGAATTGTTTGACTATTTTGTGGTTTGTCCGAGGCATTCTTGAACCTTGTTTAAATGGTTTATGTTGGTACTTGAACGTATGAGCGTGGGTGTTGGGTCGATCGTATGCGGTTGATTGAATGAAAACGAAATAGCGTCGAATGGTATAATAAAGAGTTATTAATGTTAGAATGAGCTTTGAACCTCTTATTGGTGTTGTTAATATCATTGTTGGTTTGGCCGGGTTACATTCCCGGATGGTTGTTGTTGATTTGGGGCCGAGCCTTATTCTCGGGATTGGTACACTTACAGAGGAAATGCTGCCGAAATTTCGGTAGCAAAGTGTTTCCTTAAGATTTTAACTCAAAGTATACTAATGAAAGTTTTGGTAAAAATGACCAATTCGCAGATTTCGACGAGATTGTGACGTGAATTTGGGATAGCAAAAGGAGCGGAAAGAGGTATGTAAGGCTTCACCCTTCTTTCTATGGCATGTCTTAGTTGTAATAAGTTGGGTACGAGCCTCGGGGACAACTCGGTTCCCCGGAATCCGCACCTAAAGTTTTCCACTTTCTGTTCAATAGAATTGAACTAGAAAGGGTGACAATTGTTGGAAAACTCTCCTACACCCTTAGAACTTGTATAAATGGGACCCGATTACCCTAAGACCCTCACAAGTAACGCTATGACACGTAACATACGTAAATTGTATACGCTACCTCATCCGGCCCGAGGTGGGCCCGTTACTCTCGGATTTTTCTATAGTCGTGGTTGACTTACTTGAAGTAAATCCAAAGGGGACTTTTGATCCCAATCTCGTTACCGAATGATAAGTACTATGACTACTCTAACGAGAATGTTTCTATGAGGATAATGATAATGACAATGTTAGACAAGAGAATGTACCTTTGACAAGTACGACCGGGACGACTCTATGACTAAGATGACTAAGCTAAGTATCTTATGTAAACATGAAAGTGATACACAAATTTTTGAATCGAAATTATATTTCCTAGCTATATCTTCATTTTCTCTGACTCCAAAGCCTATGACGGTCATCTATGATGCCCACGATTTCATTCTACGGTTACTGTAATACTATTCTCCGTTGATAGTCTCGCCTTAAAATACTTGTTCCTTCAAGGTGAGACAAAGCTATCACTAGCATTCCATAACGTAATCGGAGGTCACCGACCTTACGTCACTCCGATGGATGCATGATTTTCCTTGGCGCTTGTGTGCTTATATGATATATGTATATGAAACAGGTATATGTGTATGGATATGTATATATAAGTAAGATAAGTAATTGTATATGAGACGTGTATATGTAATAAAGATAAGCAAATGTATATGTATATGTGTATGGGGAAAGGGGAAGGGCCACTGTTATATCACCACCTGATTCAGCTGGATTCCATCCTGGACGCGGGATATGGGAGAGCCGTACGCGGCGTCTGTATATATATAATGTATGGTATATGTATGATATGATATGATGGGACACCGTTGGGGAGGGGGTTGGGAGAGCCGATTGTATTCGGCGTCTGTAAATGTGAATAAAAGATACTGTTTACTGAATTGTACTGTTTTCTGTATACGAGAATAAGGGACACCGTGGGGGTGGAGCCGATTGTATTCGGCGTCTGTAAATGTGAGCAAAAGGTACCGTTACAGAAATGTACTGTTTTCTGCACACGAGAATAAGTAATATGTAAATGTTAATTCCTATGCTTATGAAAAGAAACGTTTCAAAGACGAAAGGACAAGCCTACATGACAGCCGGCCTGAAAAGGGGCCTTCCTATGTACAGGTTACTTCCTTGCCTCGTTATATGCCCTGTGACTCCGTGATACTATTAATCGTACTCTATGTTACTGCTTGTATTATTTTCCATGCCTTACATACTCGGTACACTATTCGTACTGACGTCCCTTCTTGTGGACGCTGCGTTTCATGCCGCGCAGGTCAGCAGACAGGTGGACTTGATCTTTAGGAGCTTACCAGCAGTACTCTACAGTGCTCCAGTTGTTTCGGAGCCTCACTCCAGCGGTACTATTTTGTGTATGTATATCCGGGCACGACAGTATTCGGCCCTTTCTATGTTTAAGTGAACTATGTCTAGAGGCTCGTAGACAGATATGTACAATCAGTCAGGTACGGTTAGATATATGGTGTCTTGGCATGGTTGTTGTATAAAGTGATAACGAAGTTTACTAGTCTATGTTCATAATGACGCCGCTAATGTTAATGTTCAAAAAAACAATGGCACTGCTTATACGGCTTGCTAAGAGATAAAGGTAATATGATAGACAAGGGGTGCTCGGTACAAGTATCGGGTACTCGTCACGGCCCCTAGTCGGGTCGTGACACATAAATTGTGGTATTCAGGGAAAGAGGTGTAAGAATGGAGCATTTTAGTAGACAGAGAACTCAGGGAGCAGGGTGTGGAGGTTAGGAAGGTGAGTGATAGGATGATGGCCATTAAGTTAATTTTAAGAGGATTAACCTCTAACATAATTAGTGCATATGCGCCGCAAACAAGTTTGGACGAGGAGGTCAAAAGGCGTTTTTGGGTGGAGTTGGACGAGGTTGTGAGAGGTATCCAGTTTAATGAGAAACTAATTCTAGGAGGACATAAGGACCACTTTACAGGATACTGTGATGTCCAATGTGGTTTCGGCTTTAGGAATAGAAATGAGGAGGAATTTCACTTTTAGACTTCGGGAAAGCTTTCAAGTTGGTCATAGACAACTCAAGATTCGAAAAGAGGGAGGAGCATTTGGTAACCTACTGTAGTGCGATGGCTAAAACTCAGATAGATCGCCTGCTCTTGAGGAAGTGCGATAGAGATCTTTGCAAGGACTGTAAGGTTATCCCGAGCAAAAATCTCACGACACAACTGTTAGAAAATTGCAGGAAGTTCGAAGCTGGCTTTGATAGTGTATTCACCATCCTTAAAGAGTTTAAACCTCCCACTATAATTGCTGCATGGATTTGGCAGAACTCTTCAAGGATTTACAAAGCCACTAAAATTCGAATATCAGCAACAAATTCGAATTTCCCACAAGAACAGAATGTTGTGATTTGTAGTGAGTGACTGAAAGAGAGAGCGAGAGAGAGAGAATATGATACATATTTTTTGTTTTGGAATAATCAGGTATTTATAATATCTAAGTGTCAGTTCAGACCAACAGACTTGAACCCTTTAGGAATAGACACCTTTTAGTTTAAAACATTTTAGGAATAAGTACCTTTTTAATTACAACCAGCCATTTTAATAATTAAAATTGACTGAAAATATATTCACCAAATCCTCTTCTCAGTACTTCCCCATCAGTAACACTAACTAATACTAATAATCCCACGCATATTAGTGATTGATGATGTTTTATGAGATTTATGCATATGGTATGTCTTTTTCGAGTTGAACCTTCTAGTTGTTAAATGATTCAAATCCTTGTCGAAACTGAAAGCGGTTAAAATTCTATAGAACTACAATTCCTTAATGACAAAGACAAAAAAATCTTTATTATACACATAAATTATACCAACTTCACAAGTTGTTCACTGTGAGTTTTAGCACCCGATTATGACCTTGTGCTACCTCCTGAATTCATGAACACTTTACCAAGTTTGTCTCTCAACTTTGGCCAAAGCGGCACCACTTCAAGTGTTTATATAAGTGAAGTTTCAAAACAAGTCCTTATGTTGGACTTACCAAGTCATTACGTTGGACTTTACTTAGTTCTTAGCCCAAACTCTGAATTCTTCATTAAGAGTACTTTTGTATGCACCCTCATTTTCGTAAATACTAATTTGTAGTACTTGCTAACAGTCACAGAATAACTTGTTGTATCCTTTTGAACCTTTAGTATTTTTGTAAAGCAATAATAGAGGTAAGGTTCCTATTACCTGTGACAATTAAGGTTCCTATTACTTGTGACAATTAAGGTTTCTATTACCTGTGACAATTTAATTACCTTACCATAGCATTCGTTGTGTGCCTTATCATATACTTCGCGAGTCCTTTTGTAAGTGAGACGCAAGGTCGTCCTTAGACTTTATATAAACAATTGTGATAATTCCTTCCGAAATCAGTTGTCTTATACTCATATCTTAAAGCAATAAGTCTATATTTTTCATTGTATATCTTATTAAATACCTTAGACATAGTTGCTTGACTACGCAGTGCAAGAGGATAATGGTTGGCATCGCTTGTGGCCACAATTCTACATCCTACAATAAATTTCTTAGCCATTCTGCCTTTCTACCTGCAACTGCCAATGCAATAAACACAGATTCCATAGCGGAATGAGTGATAGACGTCTATTTTTTATAAGCTCATGAAATCGCTCCTCCACCCAAGGTGAAAATCCATCCAGATGTTGACTTGTTATCACAAATATTAGTTATCCAACTAGCATCTCAATATCCATCTAAAACAAAAGAAAATCTTTTGTAACACAAAGCAAATTCTTTTGTTCTTTTAAGATATCGAAGTAACCTAACTATACGTCTTTAATGATCATTACTTGGATTATGAGTATATCTTGACAACTTACAAACTGTAAAAGCAATGTCCGGCATAGTGCAATGCATAGCGTATATTAAGTTGTCGATTGCACTAGCATAATCTAATTGACTAATAGATCTTTCGGAGTTCTCAATCCACTTAATGGAAGCATCAAATGGAGTATTAAATTTGGAAAGAGTCTTATCAATATAGTGAGATTTTTTTTCTCTCTATGTAGTGAGATTGACATAAAGCAAGACCCCCGCTATCTTTTTAAACTTTAATACCTAGGATAGTATGAACCTCTCCCAAATCTTTCATTTTAATTTGACAAGTTAAATATTTCCTAGTTTATTATATGCCTTCACTATCGGTTCCTATAATTAGCATGACATCAACATAAAGACATACTATCACTCCATAATTCTTTGTGAATTTGGAATAAATGCATTTATTCGCTCCATTGTGTTTAAAACCATTTGATAATATAACATCATCAAATTTTTCATGCCACTGTTTTGGAGCCTGTTCTAACCTATACAATAATTTTACCAATTTAGAAACCTTCTTCTCATTTCCTGGAATTACGAACCCTTTCGGTTCCTCCGTGTACACTTCGTCATCAAGATCACCATTTAAAAATGATGTTTTAACATCCATTTTATTGACATATTGTTCAAAGTACTTGAGTTGGTCTCTAAAATGGAAATCTAGAAAGACTTTGTTACACCCCGTACTTTTATACATTAAGTTTCTTCGTGAGTTGGTTGTTTTAGATTTGAGACACAAAATTATCTTCGAGGTTTCATAAGATTAGACATGTTCATCTTGAGTATATAAGGGTTTAAGTTCATGCTTAATATGTGATGGAAGGATTAGGGGTTAAACAAATCGACGAGAATGCATTTCGGGAAAGTGGGGCTTACAATTGGATATACGGACCGTATATCTGGTTAACCCCCACCGAAATTAATAATTGAGGGGTGAGCCACTGTTGGAATTTTACGATCTAATTACACGGACCGTATAATCTTTACGGTCAGTAAAAGTGGACCGTAAATCTAAGTCAGTGCCAGCTTCTTCTTTTTTATATATTTCGTACCCTTCTCATTTTCCTTATTTCCTCAGACCCCAAACACTTGTAGAGTCTCTCAAACATATGTGATCAACCTCCCCAACTGAAGTTAAGGAATTCAAGTGAGAATCAAGTGCCAAAGGGTTCCAAAGAGTTGTTGAAGCTTGTTTCTCCTTCTTGTTATAGCTTTTGAGGATGCTTCAAGGTGAATTAATCTTGGAATTGAAGTGTTCATGAGTTCTTAAGGTAAGATTCCATCTTATTTTCATGTTTATGTGATAGTTATGCTAGGTTTTGAGGGAAAGAAATTGGAGGAAAGGTTCAAACATGAACTTGAGTTATTTTGAGTTATAATCTAATTTGAGCCATGATTGTTAGTGTGTTTTTGAGTAAATTATTGTTGTATGGATAATAGTTGATGTTGAGATTGTGTTGAGGTTGTTATACTTGGTGTATTTGGAAGAAGGAGGTGTATCGGTATCGTATGTGAAGCGTATATCGGACTATTTGATTGTACATCTCTAAATGTTAACGATATGAGTTTAAAGAGGATCATATGAGGTTGCTGTGTTGATTGTTGGTTATTGGATGGGTTGTGATGATTAAGAAATAGGGGAAATGCTGCCCGTTTCGTTTTAGAATCAATTTATCACTTGATATACGTGAAATACTAATACCAACTAAGCTTGTAAATGCCTTCCTCTGTTATAGGAATGGAGTACTAGTTCGATGGATTCATTATGGGATTGTGTGGACGACTTGAGGTACTAACTTTCCTTATTTTGGCATGATCCTTATGAATGAAACGTAAACGTAACACTTCTCCATAATGAATCTATTCTTAGCAGTTAGGGATGTTCTATGTTGATTCATGTTACAGTAATATTGTTCTTAGTAAGTTGTTTTTTAGATTCAGTATGCTTCATAGAGGCACATGTTGATGACAATGCTATTTCATAATGATGATCGGAGGTGAAATGACCTTATGTCACTCCGACAGATTCAGGATGCACTCTTATCATATTCATGCATTACATTATATATATATATATATATATATATATGACGCTGGTCAAGCTTCTGTGGGCATAATCATCATCGTATGACCTGCTGATCCGGTGGTAGTGCGTACGATGATGATTATGCCCACAGAAGCTTGACAAGCGTCATATATATATATATATATATATATATATATATATATATATATATATATATATCATTAGCCCTCATATACGCATATATACAGTACTTATGCATATCATTGGCCCTCAGAGGCAGTTCATATGTACAGGTTGCATTCCTTTTATCCCATGTATTTTTATGTCTTCCTTATGCATATATATATATATATATATATATATATATATATATATATATATATATCATTAGCCCTCATATACGCATATATACAGTACTTATGCATATCATTGGCCCTCAGAGGCAGTTCATATGTACAGGTTGCATTCTTTTTATCCCACGTACTTTTATGTCTTCCTTATGCTACTTTCAGGCCTTACATACTCAGTACTTTATTCGTACTGATGCCTCTTTCACCTGGGGGACGCTACATTTCATGCCCGCAGGTTCAGGTAGACAGGTTGACGACCGGCCTCAGTAGGTTGCCATCTAGCTGATATTGGAGCACTCCACTTATCCCGGAGTTGCTGTCGTGTTTTGGTATGTTATATTTTTGTTGCATATAAGGGTAAGGCGGGGCCTTATCCCGACCTTATTATGGCATGTACTCTGGTAGAGGCTTGTAAACAGTTGTGGTACAGTTAGAGTTGTATGGCCCTCTCAGCCTATATTTTGCTGTACAGGTGTCCATAATGGCCTTGTTGACCCGTACAGTTTTATCCAGCATGGTTATATACATATATCCTTTTGGGCTCACTCTTTTTCAGTATAGTTCTCTTATGATCTAGCAGGTTGCCATCGGATGACCCTCATGGTCCACCGTTGTTCATGATTATGATATGAAAGCATGATTAGCGGTGCTCGGCAGGTAGGGATTGAGTGCCCGTCATGGCCCTCCGATTGGGGTCGTGACAGACTTACTACTAATAACTTCTATGTTCTCATTTGATAAGTAACATCGAATAATATTAAACTCCCAAAAAGGCAGCTACTATAAAGTAAAGGCAGCTACTATAAAGTAAGGCAACAAGGAAAGGATATAAGCGTTAATACCTTCTCACTACTTGGTAATACGAAATATCTCCAAATCTCATTACCTATTTGTCAATATCTAAAGACATAGTCGACCTATTCTCCACCTAACAAATCAATAACACTCAACTACATACTTCGATTCATCAATATCTCATATATTAGGTACTACATCTTTTTTTTTTCTTACATGAGGTTGTGTCTATCGCATTGGAAAACCTATCCATCTTAACAATATTCTATTAAGCCTAATAAGATTTCGACAGAATTTTCCCTGTAATCAGGATTCAGGACTACGTCATTTTACACCGGTCTCAAAAGATCAACAATCACACCCTACGGTCACCATAAATATACACCTACTATTGAATTCCAAGCGACTTCGTACCATCCATCACATTAAACAATACAACCAACGTGTGCTCCATAGCACCATTGTTCACATGGTTAGCAACTGCAACAAGAACTAAAGTCGTTTCCATGCGGCACGAATAACGAATACGCCAGAATGATCCTAAAGATAAGATCAAGCTCTACAGCACAATCTAGAATCAAGAGAGTAAGAAACAACTATAATGTCCTGGTAGTCATACATCCATACAGGTAGCTATTTTGCATAAAAAGACTCCACTAGACACAGCTCCACAGACAATCCTAAGACACTTCTAAGCCTAGGCTCTGATACCAAGCTTGTCACGCCCTAAAATCGACCCTGGACGCAACAGGCATCCGATGCTATGAGCAATACCGAAAGCACCTTATAAGATCAATCAATATCTATTCTCTTTCAATAGTCTTTAAAGATTCATTTAAACAAGTCATAAATAGCTAAACGTAAACATGCTCAACTTATTAAAATCTGCGGAAGTCTAATATAGATACTCAATCGTAAAACGTAGCAAAATGCCTCAATAGGTCATACGAAACTTTCAACATCTACCTATAATCTGACAACTATCTATGGAGTTTCTAAGATAACTAAATGAATAGTCTAACTTCGGGACGCAGCCCGGAAACTCAACACAATAAACTAAAGTAGAGAGGTATCCCACGAACAAGTATGTGGGCTCACCAATAAGTCCGGAAAGCATCAAGTTCTCCTACTCTGTATGCGTGTCACAAACCTGCTTTTCTTCGTCACCTAATGTACTATCAGAAACAACAATGGTATGCCTGATTACTGGGTACTCAGTGAGTGTCTAAGGGGAAATAGTTAATAAATCCAAAATAAGATGATACGGTAAAACTTGTGAATCAATAGTAGTACAACAGTTCAAAAGTAGGAGATAGAGCAACAATCATCAACCTTAATAGAACTTCATATGATCAACCAAATAGACAAGAAATATACCAATTTCAACCTGTCAAACCTTTCACCACATTAAGTCTTTTAATCAAGAAATCATGAGCATCACAAGCCACTCACAAGCAACTAAAAGATCAATACATGCCGAATCACGGGCGAACAATCATTCAATACACCGGGGCTATTATCTCACGGAGGCTAATCGTCCCCTGGACTAGCACAGTAATGGATGCACCGGGCTACATGCCTCGGAGGTCAATCGTCCTCTGGACTGGCATAATAATAGATACACGGGGTTGCTTGCCTCAGAGGTCAATCGTCCTCTGGACTGACACATCAATACTCGTATCGATACATTATGATTCATAACGGCTAATCGTCCTCTGGACTAGCCCAGCTTGCCCATACAGGCCAAAACACAAATAATTACAATCATGACATATAACCGAATAATCAATCATGGCTTATAGCCGAATTCACTTCTCAAACCATCTTCTCACAATAGAGGTATTTCATGTCACCTTCTAATTAGAAATCATGTTCAAATCACCTATTCAATTTCAAGAACATCCATTCAAGGCATAACGCATTTAAAACTTCAGTCTTTTAGAAAATAAATTCAATCATCCCATAATAGGCATGCCATTTTAGTTCGTTTAAGGTTCGATGCGGGCTTGACCCTACACACGCATGACCTTATTAAAAATCATCTCACATTTTGAAAATAAATTCGAAGAAAGCATCCACCAAACCAAGAGTTTTCAGTCATGTTCATATTTGAAAGAAGGTTTTCAAGACACATGTATTCATACACACACATAAAACAAGAAGAACACACTTTAATACATTTCAATAAAGTTGTCATGCTTCAAAGAAGATTTTCAAGACGTAGACATACATAAGAAAACATTTTCAAAAGTAGACATACCTCAAATACCACTCAAACGTAATTCCCAAGGTTCAACAATCACATTACAATGGTTTTAGATGAGAAAAATTAGAACTTTAATCGTTTCTTTAAGTTTTCTTGAAATTTAAAAAACTAGGGCTTTTCTAAGCCTTAAATCTTGTTCTTGAATCTTATGGGAATCATTGGTGGATTCTAACCTCTTATTTTACTCTATACTAGTTCAAACTTCAATAATAATCTCATATAAATCAGAAGTCTTACCTTTTGATGGAATCCCAAACGCCCTCTCTGTTCTTCTTTCCTTTAGTTTTCAAGAATCTAAGCTTTGAGAAGATAAACTAGTGTTAATTGTTGTTAGATTGAGGTAACAATCATAGGGTTTGATTAATAACTTACCTTATAGGTTTAGGGGAAGTTCTAAGGTATTTTCTCCTCAAAAAGCCAACCAAAAATGAAGTGGGATTGAAACTTTCACGAAAATCCCGTTCTTCTACAATTTCTAATGAGTTGGGGATGTTACGCAGCATATGCGGTCGCATTATGAGTTTGCGGCCGCATCCTAGTTGCATACGAAAACCAGTAACATTCGAAAATCGTCCTGAGATGCGAAGTGAGTTTGCGGCCGCATTCCAGCCGGCGTCCCTGATAGGTTTCAGTAAAACGGGCATAACTTTTTTCTCACAACTCCGTTTGAGCTCCACCTTATATCGTTGGAAAGGTATTTCAAAGGGCTATAAGTATCATGTGTTAAGTTTTCTCAAATTCCTAAGGTAACTACCCAAAACCTAGGCATAAGTATGAGATCCCCCAGACTTAGATGAATTTAAGAGCTCTTATGAACTTCACTATTTGGTTTGACTTCAAATCGACTATTTCTCACCCGAATTCATATGTCTAAATTGTCACATTATCACTCATTTAATACACACCTAATCTGGATTTACAGAGTGTTACGGGGGGGGGGGGGGGGAGGTAAATCTACCAATACCCATATATCGTTTGATATAAGAGAATTCATTTCATCGTTTACAGCTTCTTTCCAGAATGTTGAATCCCTTAAAGTCATTGCTCCGTTGTAAGTCTTAGTATCCTTTTCTATATTCATAATGATAGGTATTTTATTTAATACATTATCTCTACTCCCCTCAACTAAGAAAACTATAGCTTGAGACGAATAAAATCGGCATCTACGTTCTTCTCTTTTCTTACTCTTTACTTGTTCTAGGTTCACAAGGAAATTCAAGAGCCTTTCTTTTATTTGAAGAAGAATTAGGATCAAAATAGTTATTCAAAGTTGTTGCATTATCATGTGTCACTGTAGGACGATCTAGGGTCACTATACGATTAGTAATTTCAGAATCTCCTTGTGAATTGTTTAATTCACCAATAAACTTTATTTCCAAGAACTCAGCATCTTTAGACTCAACAATAACTTTAGACTCAATGTTCAATAATCTATATGCCTATGAGTTCTCGGCGTATCTTACAAATATGCTTTTAATTCCTCTAGGTCCTAATTTTGTTCTTATAGAATCTGAAATTCTATAATAGGCTAAGCATCCCCATAACCTTAAGGAATTTAAATAGGCTTTCTTCCTTTCCATAATTCATATGGAGAAACTTTTTAAATTTCTTTGAAGGTATCCTGTTATGCACAAAACAAGCCGTTAACATGGCTTCCCCTCCCTCACCCCCACCCCCCAATCACACACGCACGCGCACACAAACACAAGCTTGTCCATAACTTAGCATGTAAACGCATGTCATTAACCAATTCTATCAACATTCTATTTTTTCTTCCAGCAATACCATTTTGTAGTGGGGTATACGGTGCAGTAACTCGGTGAATCAAACCATTTTCTTCCCTAAAATTAGAAAAATAATTTAAAAAATATTCACCTCCTTTATCGCTACGTAAGATTTTCTACTAATTCAGTGTAACCCTTAAACATATCCAATGCTTGATCTTTTGTTTTCAATAAAAAAAAACATTTGTATCTAGAATGATCATCTATAAAAATAATAAAATATCCATTTCTACCTATAGTTAAATGACCATTCAATTCACATATATGATAATACACAAGACCAAGTAAATCACTAGTTCGTTCTCTTGAATGAAAAGATTTTTTAGTCATTTTTGCTTACATGCATATTTCATAGTTTTTATCTTCTCCTCTTACACAAGGTATTAACCATTATTTGACATAAACTTTACACCTTCAAAATTAACATATGAAAGTCTAGCATGTCATAAATTAAAAGATGACTCAATCATGTAAGCAGAAGCTTCAAATTCATTAATACTTAATTTGAACATGCCCTCACAAGAATAGCCTTGTCCTCTAAATACACCATTCTTAGAGAAAAAATAATCTTTTTTGCCTCTATAACAACTTTGAGGCCTTTTTTACATAATAAATTAGCAGAAATTAAATTCTTTCTAACATCAGGAACATGATGAACATTTGTTAAAATCAACCTTTTTTCAATGTTTCTTTTCCAAGTACCTTGACAATGTCTTGATTCCCCACCAAAGTCTTTTCATCATTGATTGCAACTTCATAGTGCTTGAAAAAACTTGTCATTGCACACATGAATGGTAGCACCAGAATCATACCACAAATCTGCAGATTCCAGAGTCGCTACAATATTTCATTCGGTCACCATACTCATAGTTAAATCAGAAAAAGTAGAAATCATAGCAATAATATCTGAAGAAGAAGCTTGTTGTTCTTCAACATTGTTCACTTTTTTTTCTGTCCAGCGTTGCCTTCATTCTTCTATCTCTTGAAACGTCTGTTGTCTCTCTTAAAATGACCCTTCTTACCATAATGATAACATGACATGTCTTTTGATTGTTAGAAAAAATTTTGTTGGAAGCCTCAATTTTTTTTCCAGCATTGTTTCCAATTTTTTCAAAATTGTTTTGTCCTGCTAGACTCAACATTATTCACTTTTGAACCAGTTTCTGAAGCATACTTACTTTTACGTTTCCGTGTTTCTTCCTCAATTCAAATATGCTTCGTCAACTAATCTACATTAGAGTCTTCGGAAGAATGTAATAATTTCTTCCTATGGTCATTTCAAGTGAATGGCAATTTTGCAAGTATTGCAGTCACTTGAAGAAATTCAGAAACATCAACTTAAAAAAATTTGAATCTAGAAATCAAAACAAGCAACTCATATACTTATTCCGTGATAGATTTTTCATCAATCATTTGAAATTCAAAAAAAAATTGATACCAAGAAATTTGTTTGTTCCTTATTTCATAGAGGTATATTTTAGTTCCACGACTTTTCAGATTTCTTGTGGTGATTTGATAGGACGAAAAAAATCATATAAATGAGACAAAGAGTTTAAAATAAAGCCTCTGCAGTGCACCTCGTTGTCTTCACATTTTTTGCGTGCTGCTTAAATCTCCTCAGTGTCATTTTCAGTTGGTTCTAGAATGTAGTGAGATCAGTCATGATCAAATTCGCCATGCCCAGTTCGGTGAGAAAAAACAACAACTTATCTTTCCAGCGGGTGAATTTTGTGCCATCAAAATGATACAACTTGAAATCTTCAATCATCTTATTGAGAATGCTATCAACTCCAGTGCCCTCCACTGCAATAAAATTTAAATTCTTTAAGATTGTTAAAAATACAGGGATTTCGAAACTGGCTTTGATAGTGTATTCATTGTCCTTTAATAATTTAAGCCTCCCACTATAATTGGTGAAGCGATTTGGCAAAATTCTACCAGAATTTACAAAGCCACAGAAACTTGAATATCAGCAATTAATTCGAACTTTCCACAAGAACAAAATGTTGTGATTTATAGTGAAAGTGAAAGAGAGAGAAAAAAATCTTATACATAGTTTTTGTTTTGAAATAATTAGGTATTTATATACCTAAGTGTTTGTTCAAACCAACGTATACTTGAACCTTTTAGGAATAGCCACCTTTTAATATAAACCTCTTAGGAGTAGGTGCCTTTTTAATCACAATCAATCATTTTAATAATTAAAAATGACTATAACTATATTTACCAAAATCTCTTCTCAATACTTCCCCATCAATAATACCAACCAATACAAACAACAATATAAGCTCATTGTTATTGAATTAGGTGTCAAGAGAACGAAGAAGAAAAGGGTTGCTTGACTAGTTGAGCATTAGATGAGGACCTGCATGTGGCCAAAGCTTAGGAGATTGGGGAGACGTTGGGGGCTCTGGGGGAGTAGTGGGGACGCATATAGTATGTGGGCTAGAACAACTGGTTGCATCAGGGAAGTAGCTAAAGAGGTGTTAAGGGTCTCAAAGGGTAATCTAGGTAGGCATAAAGGGGGATTGGTGGTGGAATAGAGAGGTCCAAGGAAAAGTGGAAGCCAAGAAGGTTACGTATGCGACGTTTGTGGACAGCTTAGACGAGGAGGTAAGATGAGGAATAGGGAGAGGTATAAAGCGGCGAAGAAGGAAGTGAAGCTAGCAGTCACAACGGCTAAAGCAGCAACTTTTGAGCATTTGTATGAAGAGCTCGAGTATAAATGTGAGAATAGAAAGTTGTATAGGCTCGCCAAGGCGAAAAAAAGGAGGGTCCGCGACATGGACCAAGTGAAGTGCATCAAGGATGAGAATAACGAAGTGTTGGTTGAAGACGCGCACATTAAACGGAGATAGCAGGCGTACTTTCATAAATATGTGGATATTTTTTAATTTCAAATTCAAAATAGCTATTTGTAAATTTAATTGTCAAAAGGGTGTGAAATTAATCTCGTTTAGATCGAAGCCGTTCCTTTTTAGTGGTTTGGCTACATTCAGCTAGTGTGGTGGAATTACTTTGGTTATTAACTTTGGTGAAGACTGAAGACAAACTTAGAAAGTCAACTATTCGGCTCTCTCTCCAATATCTTTTTCATTTTGCCTAAATTAATGGATCTCAGCCATCAGGCTAAGGTAAATAATGAGATAATTTCAAACCATTTCAGTAGATTTGTGAATAACAGACTCCAAGTAGGCGTTGGGACATGTGGTTTGAAACCATGAGATAAAACCAGCATTTGGACATGCATTTCATCTCATGATTTCAAACCCTAAATCATCTAAAAAGGCATGATTTGGGGTTTCAAAAAATTTAAATATAAAACTTGACCCATAAGGGGGTAAATATTTTTAGCAATTACTCCCACCAACCATTTACCAAGCTCATTAACTTCCACCAACCTTTATTTATGTCTACCATGTGGGAGGATTATATAAAAGAATAGTTACATTACTATTCATGTAAAATTTTCGTTTTTATTGAACTAAAGTTTGATCAATTGATGTTGTATTTTTTAGAAAGGCCTTCTAGTAGCGTATTAATTTTGTTATGAACTATGACTTACTCATTTGATAAGATTGTATAAGAATTGAGAATGTTTTGATAGTTTTCACAACTTGTGGGGTTTTTATGTCTATAAGAGAGAAAATACAACTTAAGATATCTAAATTACATGTCCAAACATAGTTTCAAATCATAGTTTGAAATCATGATTTCAAACCATGTCCAAACGGCTCCCAAGTAAATTAAGAAAATATAATTTGGAAAAGTAGCTCAAGTAAAATATTAAGCTCCCTCATAAATTTTGAGAGCATAATTTAAAATTTTATTTTCAAATCTTTGTTTGGCCATAAGATTTTGAGAGATTTTGAAAACAAATCTTTAAATTTCAAATTCTGTCTCAAACATGTTTTTGGGCCAAGATCTATATTTTGGCCTTTTCAAAACTTCTAAAAACTTTTTGAGACTTTTGTATCTTATAAAAAAGCCCCATCTACTTATGACCCAACTAATTATATCTACTAGGTCCAACATTAAAGCCGTATCTATCATGTTTTCACAATTAAAGCAGTCTCTTCTACGAATTGAACGAACTAACATGTGCCCAAACAGTAGAAGAAGAAACCCTACGAAAAATTGTTCTGTCAACTGTAGAAATAGGTTGAGAAGATAAAAATGAATTTTTGTATTGTAATTTAAATTGCAGCAGCTAATAAGTGTGTTATTAGCTATTTTTATTAAAATATCATGTTTTACATAATTTGGGATTAGCAAGTATGTATGTTTTGTATGGTTGGATATCTTGTGTAACACCTCGTAAAATCTGTACTAAACCATATTCATGACTCAGAAGGTTAGAAACCCAAGAAGGAGTGTGTTGGAATCAAAAATATGTTTCAGTTCAGAAAACACTGCGTTACGCTACAAGGGATGGACCGTAACATGTGTTACGGACCGTTGTTCATACCGTAACGGGTATGGCTTGAAAAATCACCGTCTCGTAACTTGGAGCAAAGGACGGTTCATCGTTACGGACCATAACACGTGTTACGGCCCGTAACAGTTCGCCGTAACCCAACCTCCAAAATCAGACACTCACTGAAATTTTGACACACGTTACGGTCCAGTGTTACGGACCGTAACACAGTCCGTAACAGTGTCGCGACTGAGACAATTAAAAGACGGGAAATTCAGTTTTATTTCATGAAGTCTCATTCCTTTCAAGTCCTAACATGAAAATTCTCCCCTCTTAACTTCTCCAAGCATCAGCGCAAGCTCCTTAAAAGCATCCTAAGTGAATTCCATCAATTTCCTATGAATCCTTAGTAGGATTTTCATGTTCTTAACATAGGATTTTCAAGAAAACCCGCCTAAAGGGATTCAAGACCAAGGATTAGAATTCTTCTTCCAAGAACAGATTTTTAATACAAGTTTGGAGCATTACCAGGTATGTAGGGTTACTATCTATGTGTGGGAACATCTTTGTTCTTCCCCACGCTTCTTCTTCCATCAAGTATGAAGCTTTATGAAAACTAGGGTTTTTAACCATGTTCGTGATAACCCTAGGTCTATGTTATATTATGTATTAAATTGTTGTAAATTCTTCATTTTGTGTTCTTGATACATCATTTTGATTATTGAAAATCAGTCCGTAATCCATGAAAACCCATACTTTGCATTCCATGGGTTCCTACATGCAAGTTATAAATCATTATGTTTATTTTCAAGAAACACTCTACATGTTTTCACACAAGCTTTACGATATGAACTCATGATTATACTATACTGTTCAAACCCATGTTTTACAAGCTATTTGATATGAACCATGTTTATGTTATATCATTTCAAAACATGTCTACAAGTTATTTCATGAAACCATGTTTACAAGTTATTTCGTGAAATCATGATTACAAGTTATTTACAAGTTATTTCACGAAAACCATGGGTTTCTTAGCCAACTATATCATGTTCATGTTTTTGGGACTTGCGCAAATTACCGAGAAAGCTCAGATAGCCTGAAACTACGTAGCCACCGTAGAATAACGATCGCTCCGCCCAGTTAGGACGATTCCTTAATTTTCTACTGAATGGATTCCATCAGGCACATTACACCTTATACCCTGGCAAGGTATGGGGGCTCTGCTGGTCCGGCGAGGTACCAGACTCTATGTACCCACGTGGTGATATCATGTTGTCAGTTTATGCAATGCTCTCCCTCTTACCATGTTTTAATATATGTATTTATGCTCATGTTCATGTCCAGGTTTTCAGTTTCACTTCTTATCATATTATTCCATGTCCCGTATTATTTCTTTCAGTTGCTTTACATACCAGTACATTCAATGTGCTGACGTCCTCTTTTATTTCCCGGGGGCCTGCATTTCACGATGCAGATACTGATTTACAAGACGATGCATCTGCTTAGTAGGACTTCACACTTATCAGCTTTTGGGTGAGCCCCATCTCTTCCGAGGTTTAGACATTTATTATTTATTAATTTTCATAATAAGATGTGCATTTAAAGGTATGCTGGGGCCTTGTCCCGACGGGTATGTTTTCATGTTCAGACTTATGTTAGAGGTTTCGTAGACTAGACAAGTCAGTTATGTTATGTCAGACTTTCGGAGTCGTATAGCCATTTTTGGCTCATTCATGTTATTTCCGCACTCGTGTTTAAACAAGTATTTTTATTAAGTATCATGACCTGTTACGTTTTATAAAAGTTCATCATGCATTCACGTTATATTCCGCTCATGTTATGCCTCATGATGATTCAGCAAGCCATGTGGTTCGCTCGGTCACATGCAATAAGACATCGAGTGCCGTGTTTCGCCCAGGCCATGGTTCGGGGCGTGACATCTTGATAGTTTTTAGAACTTATGGGTTAATGTTTCATGTTTTTCAAAATCAAAAGTAAAATATGTTTTGAACAACTATGGCCAAACATATTTTCAAAACTTGAAAAACTTCACCCAAATCAAATTTTTCAATTTTTTTTTTTTTTTTTTTTTGAAAATCTATGACCAAACGCTAGCTAAACTTTCACTCACAAATTATCAACTTCTTTCTTTAAAATCAAGTTCCTGGCCAAATAGGATTTACTTTCAGAAGTTTTTTAAGTTTTAACCGCAAATATATTTTGTCAACTTTAACCCAAACATTATCCAATGCCTGCATAAGATTTGATCCTCTTGGTCAGCAATTCGAGTTCCTTCTCTAAGGACTCACTCACCTATTATTTGTGTATTTATTCAATAATAATCTCTCTTATTCACTTAATATAAAATTATTGCATCAACGGATTAAAAAACAATTTCAAAATTTGACAAAAATTGTTAGTTAACTATATACTTAATATAAAATGATCAGTTTGGAGAGAATAATTAGAATGTTTAAAAGAATGACATACAATTGAATAAAATATCCATACAAAAAAGGTTACCAGACTTTTGAAGTGGATAAATCAGTGTAAAATGAATTGACAAGGTAAATATAGACGGGCCAATTAAGTACATAACAAACATAGCAAAGAAACGTATCTTTTTATCAGAGTACGGTGGGGCTTTTTATCATTTTAATGTTTTTGTAAGATTGTAAGGTAGAGCCATAATGGGTTGGGCCCTTGAGGTCAGCCCAGCTCAACTTGCTATTGGAGTAGGGTTGAGTTAAGATTTTTTGAGTCCATTTAAAATTGAGGCTTATATCCCAGCCCAAGTTGGCCCTTTGGGTGTTGAGGCTTGACCGAGGGGAAGTAAGTGCATGGTTTGGCCTTCAAATTGACTGGTCTTTAATTCTTATCCTTCAAATGTGGCTGGTCTTAATTTTGCCTTTCAAAATAGAATTTATGCCTAGCGGAGCATAAATTTTTAAAGGACACTAGCTTAACTTGTGGACATTATGATGTGTAAATTATGCCTCTCTAGGCATAAGTTCAATTTTGAAGGGCAAAAATTAAACACCAACCCATTTGCAGGACAAGAATTAAACACCAGCACAAAACAAAGACAAAAGTGCAAAATAGTATCTTAGACAATACTTTACTCATTTAGCATTCAATTCCTAATACTAAAATTCCTAATCATCAAGTATGAAAGTTGCATCCATCGTGAAAATGTCCAAACACTTGTTGCTACTCGAAGTTGGTTGCACTTGGTAATATTTTTTAAGTGAATATAAATATTCTTAGTTTTTGAAATGTAGTTATTTAATAATTTTTAACTAATTAATTTGCATATGAATGTAGACGATGATGCAAATGTTAATTAAGACAACTTTATCACAAACAAACTCAAATGTGCTTGATGATGTGTTGGTGTTGTATGCTATAAGGTGTCGTGAATATGTACATCCGTATGATATATTAACAAATTGACATACTTATAGGTTTGAATTTAGATTGAAAAGAAATTTTTGTATAAAAAAATGCAAGAATTTGGGCTAGCGCGCCCCAGACCCCGACCCTTTTCAGACAGGGTTTGGGCTGGCCATTTTAAACCCTTTCAAATGAGGGGCTGACCCGCCCTAGCCCGTCAAATTTCTTGGAGCTTAAGAAAAGCATTTACACTGATAATGAGAAATTGAAAAACTAAATAAACATCATACATAAATAAGAAACTAACCAAAAAATACGCATTCCCCTTTGTTTACCCAAATTACAAACAAATCAAGATTGAAAATATCATCTTCTAATGATTCATTTCAACATCAGAAACATTGTACTCTGAATGACTATTTTCCTCAAATTATTACTAATTATTTTTATAATATTTTTATTAAAAACCCCGTTATTTTTGGAGTCCTTTTTAACTTCCTAGCAATATTTTAATAGTCATTCAATAATTCTTCTAATATTTAGGATTTCGAAATCAATTAAAAACCAGGTTATTAAATCTTTCCTTATTTGATTTATTCAGTATAATATTTTGTAAAAAAAAGTAATAACAAAGGAAAATTACATTGAAGTTTAAAAGGAGTACTTTTTGTGGGGAAATTATAAATGTCGTGTGCATGTTCTAGGTTTAGAAAAAAGGAAGGAAAGAAAGAAAAAAAGGTTTAGGATTCTTTCAATTTTTCTTATTTGGGATACTTGTTACCAACTAGGATTCATCATAGGTTTGATGATTGAAATTTTTGCGCTTCATTACAAGACTCTACAATAGACAAAAATGTCATTTACTATTTTTCTCAGATTATTACTTACGATTTTTATAATATTTTAAAAAAAAGTAAAAAAAAACCCCATTATTTTTGGAGTCCTTTTTAACTTTGGCAATATTTTAATAGTCATTCAATAATTCTTCTAATATTTTGGATTCGGAAATAAACTAAAAATCAGGTTATTAAATATTTCCTTATTTGATTTATTCAGTATAAGATATTTGTAAAAAGAAGGAATAACAAAAGGAAAATTACATTGAAGTTTAAAAGGAGTACTTTTTGTGTGGAAATTATAAATGTCGTGTGCATGCATTGGGTTTAGAAAAAAGGAAACACAGAAAAAGAAAAAAAAAAAGGACTTAGGATTCTTTCTGTTTTTCTTATTTGGGATTCTTGCTAACTATTAGGATTCCTTATAGGTTTAGAGTTCTAGAAAATAAGAAGATGGGTATATTAAGTAAATAATATCAATGCTTACTTAGCCTTACTATATATGAACTATATGAAATCGAAGTAAAGACCAACATAGTATTAATATTATTGATTTTGGTCAAACGTAATGCCTAGCTATTTACCTACTCATTCACCTTTTTATCTTGTCTTGCTATTTGTTTGCTCAATTACGCTATTCATGTTGTTTTAGCTTTTAATTTTGTATCAATTTGTAACTCGATTCACAATTTTTAATTGTTTTTTCCTTTTTGCAGAAAAAATGTTAAGGATGATTTTTCTACGGCAATTCTGGAGCAGAAGAAAGCTGTGAATAGGCTCATCGTACACGAGGCGGTCAACCATGACAACTCTGTTATCGTCTTACACCTGTTACTATGGAGAAACTTCAGCTTTCTTATTACGGTTTTCAATTTAATCTTCTGATTGAAACTCTCTGTATCGTACTTATTGCGATGTTTTGCAGTTTTTTAATAAATATTTACAGAATTTATGATCATTACATAGTAATGTTTTGATGATAAATTTCTAGAGTTTAATAGCGTGTTGGGTAGCGTTTGAACTATTTAATGACTTATTTGTTGTTTGCTTAGGTTCTAGGTGACTATTTTATTGTTTCTAGGTGTGTAAAACCACATAAACCTCTTGGCGGATAAGTTTTAAACTGACATGTAATTTACATAACAAACTCCAAAGTTGATTGTATACTTAACTCATATTTTACAATTTATTGTCGGTATAAGCATGTTTAAAGTTAATGCTTTGAAATTAGACTTTTGATTTGACATTGAAAGACATGTGATTGCTCTTTCTCTTCTTGAGTAATTATTTTGTAGAACACTTTCTCCTTTCATATTGTATCTTTATCTCTCTGGTGGTCTTTTAAGTCAAAAAGGTGTTTGATCCTATAGTACTTCTATTTTCTTATTAATAATTGGGATTTCATTAATTTTTTAGGATTTTACTGTTGCTCGGGCGAACGAAAATTTAGCTTTGAAAGGTATGTACTCCCCCTATCTCAATTTATGTGACACTTTTCGCTTATTGACATTAAGACTTTGGGAACTTTGACCAATATTTTTAAATATAATTTTTTATCATACGAACATGAAAAGAATTGTAACTTATAGTAACTTTCATATAGTTTTTTAATATGTAAATTGAACTTTTTGTTCTTCATTAAAAGACTCTACAATGGACAAAAATGTCATTTACTATTTTTCTCAATTATTAGTACTAATTTTTTTATATTATTCTTTAAAAAAACGTTATTTTTGGAGTCCTTTTTAACTTTGACAATATTTTAATAGTCATTCAATAATTCTTCTAATATTTAGGATTTTGAAATCAACTAAAAATCAGGTTATTAAATCTTTCCTTATTTGACTTATTCAGTATAATATTTTGTAAAAAGAAGTAATAACAAAGGAAAATTACATTGAAGTTTAAAAGGAGTACTTTTTGTATGGAAATTATAAATGCCGTGTGCATGTTCTAGGTTTAGAAAAAAGGAAAGAAAAAAAGAAAAAAGGTTTAGGATTCTTTCAATTTTTCTTATTTGGGATACTTGTTACCAATTAGGATTCATTATAGGGTTGTTTGAAATTTTTGCCCGAAATTAAAAGATTCTACAATAGACAAAAATGTCATTTACTATTTTCCTCAAATTATTACTAATTGTTTTTATAATATTTTAAAAAAAAAAAGTAAAAAGACCCCGTTATTTTTGGAGTCTTTTTAAACTTTGGCAATATTAATAGTCATTCAATAATTCTTCTAATATTTAGGATTTTGAGATAAACTAAAAATCAGGTTATTAACTCTTTCCTTAGATTTATTCAGTATAATATATTTGTAAAAAGAAGTAATAACAAAGGAAAATTACATTGAAGTTTAAAAGGAGTAATTTTTGTGTGGAAATTATAAATGTTGTGTGCATGCATTAGGTTTAGAAAAAAGAAACAAAGAAAAAAAAAGGGGTTTAGGATCCTTTCTATTTTTCTTATTCGGTATTCTTGCTAACAAACAGGATTCCTTATAGGTTTAGAGTTCTAGAAAATACGAAGAGGGGTATATTAAGTAAATAAATTTCAATGCTTACTTAGTCTTACTATATATGAACTATATAAAATCGAAGTAAAGACCAACATAGTATTAATATTATTGTTTTTGGTCAAATGTAATGCCTAGCTATTTGCCTACTCATCCACTGTTGCCTATTATTTGATTAAAAAAAGTTTCTAAAGTTTCTCTTCTAATTAAGTGCATCAACCATATAAGAACCCAAGAGGTGAGAGTTTGTATAATAATTTAATCCGCAAGCCAACTATCGATCTAACTAATCTTTGAACCTAAAGACCTCATTTTTTCAAATTGGTTCCAAACTTAAATATGATAGAAGAAACAGAAAAAAATCTCCATCGCATGAGATCTCATATTTTCAAAATCGTTTAAAATATGAAGTGAAAATAATAAATATCTAATTAATTTGAGTTAAGGTGAATTATTGGGGCACAGAGAAATTAAAAAACCCTCTCTCTCTCCTCTGAGCGTCTATCGGCGTTAGTTACGCTAACGGGCGCCGACCGGGTCTATTGCCGGAGGAAGGAAACGAGGTCGACCTAAGAAGATTCCCATTATCACTATTGGGAGTTCTGTGAGCTCTAGATTCACTACACACATATGCCCTCGGTAAAACAGGAAATTGTCACCACTGTTTCAAATCTTGCGAGCAACAACCCTAGAACTGGAATTCCGACTACTGAGTCATCGAGAGGAGCTGTCAAGCGCCTGCAATTGACAGCTTGGATTCCTCAGACGATTAATTTAGTGCAAAATGATGCTCAATTGCCACCAACGGCTGACAAGGGAAAATCCAAAGTGGACACTGATGCTTCGGTACCGAAAATTGAATATGCTCCAGTGGAGGAGCAAGCTCCATGGAGGAATTTGTTCACAAGTAACAGATCTGCTAGCAACGAACTATCCCTAACCTATATTCCTCCCGATATTGTTGATGAGAATACGATTGCTTTTTTAGATAAATAAGAAGTGGATAATGAAGCTGCTCAATGGAAGTGTTCACTCATTGCTTATGTGGTAGGGGACACACCTGGATATAAACATATGTACAGGTATATCACTCAATCCTGGCCTACAGTTGCTGAACCGGAATTATTCCTACATGAAGATGGCTATTACATAATAAAGTTCCAGGATATGGATGATCTGAATGAGGTGCTAATAGCTGGTCCGTATAGTATTAACAATAAACTTGTAATCTTAAAGCTTTTGACCCCTGACTCTGATTTTCATGCTGAATTTCTTAAAGAAATCCCTCTTTGGATCAAATTCCCTAATCTACCAGTTAGCTATTGGAGTGGAGATTCACTAAGTAGAATTGCTAGCACAATTGGTACCCCTTTATTTGCGGATGAATGTACAGCTAAGAAATCTAGAATTTCCTTTGCTCGGATGCTGATTGAAGTAAATGTCACTACACCATTACCTAACTGTGTGAAAGTATTAGACCCCTCGGGAGAAGTTTTTGAACAAAGGGTAGTGTATGAGTGGAAACCTACCTTTTAGAACAAATGCTTACAACTTGGCCATGTTTGTGAACCAAACCCCGAGCCTAAGCCAGTATATAAGCAACCAAGGAAGAGGAGAAGGCCTCAGCAGCAAGTACAAGTATGGGCTACCAAAATAACTCATCCTGATAAGGCACCTAGTGAAGAATTACCAAAGGAAAGTACTGCTGCCCCTGAGAAAGCTAGTGAAAATTCTTCAACAACACCTATTCAGCAACTACAACAACAACAAATGCTTACTGATGAGAGTCAGATCCTGATACTACCCATAATACAGGAAGAACATCCTATAATAGCAAGTCCTAGAGAAAGAGTGATTGCGAAACCTGAACAGAACCTAGAACAACTACAACAGACTAGTGATCAAACTAGTATCAACACCTATAGGCAGAAAAGAGAACAGTTGAAGGCAAACTTTCTTCCCTCAGATGAAGGGAGAGGATTCCTTATTTCTCCGTGACTTGGTTAGTGTGGAATGTCAGGGGGCTCAATAAAAGATATAAGCAAAAAGAATTGAGTCTTTACCTGAAGGAGAATAGAGTAAATCTAATGGGAATTTTGGAAACAAGGGTAAAGGAGCAAAATGCCACTAGCATCATTGGCAAAATAGCTCCTTATTGGAAGGCCGTATATAATTACAACTATGCAGTGAATGGGAGGATTTGGCTAATATGGGATGATTCTTTGTACCAAGTCACCCCTTTAGCATACAATGCACAATTTATTCATGACACAGTTACTAGTAGACTGACAGGAGTGGAGAATACAATGACTATTATCTATGCCTACAATACTCAGGAGCAAAGAAGGCAACTCTGGTTGCAACTTCAAGCATTGGCACCTCAAATCACCAAACCTTGGCTGATCTGGGGTGATTTCAATGCTATATTATATGCTCAAGATAGACTGCATGGAATCCCTGGAACTAATACAGAACTACATGATTTTGCAGATTGTGTACAAACACTGGCCCTCTCTGAATTATCATGGAGGGGAGAATATTATACATGGACTGATAATCAGAGGGGAACTGACAGGATTTATAGCAGGCTGAATAGAGCACTGGGTAATGGGGATTGGATGATGATTAATGGACACTTGGTTGTGGAATACAAGAAGCTGCATTTCTCAAATCATTCCCCAATACTACTCCCTATATGGCAGGATATTTCTAAAGTCAAGAGTCCTTTCAAATTCTTTAATATATGGGCTGATTATGACAATTTTATACTTCTTGTTGAAGAGGGTTGGAGTAGAAGACTTGACAAGGGCAATATGAAGGATGTCTGGTTAAAACTCAAGAGATTAAGAGAGGGTTTCAAAAGGATAAACACTGCAAGTTCAAAGACATATGTGATAAAATCATTACTGCTAGAACTATATTGAAGGACATACAAAACAAGATGGCTATAAATTACACAGATGCATTAGCAGATCAAGAACAGACAACCCTGCAGCAACTAGAACACTGGTCTATTATTGAAGAAAAAGCCTTGAAAAAAAAAATCAAGAGCTTCATGGATAAAATTAGGGGATGGGAACAATAAATATTTCTCAGCAGTAATGAAGGAAAGACACCAAAGAAAACAGATTGTGGAGTTGACTAGCTTATCTCGGACAAGATTAACTAAACCAGAGGAAATCAGGGAGGAAATTATTATGTTCTACAAGTCTTTAATGGGAAGTGCAGCAACTCACCTGACTGCCGTCAACCAAGTTACTATGAAAAAAGGACCTTCACTGACACACCCACAACAACTTGAATTGTGTGCATCAGTCACTACTCAGGAGATGCAGGATGCACTTCAAGGGATCGGAGATGATAAAGCCCAGGGATTGATGGATATAATGCTCTGTTTTATAAGAAATCATGGACAGTAATTCAACATGAGATATGTGCAGTTATTCAAGATTTCTTTAAGACTGGCACCTTACTATCGGCTATGAATTGCACTGCTATAACACTACTGCCCAAAGTGCCAAATCCCTCTACCATTAAAGAATATCGACCAATAGCCTGTTGTACTGTTGTGTATAAGATAATAGCTAAAGTATTAACAAACAGACTACAAAAGGCCATGCCATTCATTATCTCTGATGCTCAGTCTAGATTTGTACATGGGAGAAAGATTGCAGATAGTATTATTTTAGCTCATGAGCTTGTTAAATCATACACTAGGAAACATATTTCTCCTAGATGTATGATTAAGGTGGATCTCCAAAAAGCCTATGACTCACTTGAATGGCCTTATCTGAAGTAAGTAATGGAAGGTCTAGGATTCCCTGGTAGGTTCATTGATTGGATCTTTGGGTGTGTTACTTCAGTATCATACTCCATTGTGATTAATGGAGAACCCTCTCCACTATTTCCAGCAGCAAAAGGACTCAGGCAAGGGGACCTCATCTCCCCCTTCTTATTTGCCATTGCCATGGAATGGCTGAGCAGAAGCTTGAATGAATTAAAAGAGGATAAAGGCTTCAAATACCATCCAAGATGTGAAAAATTAGGTATTACTCACCTAAGTTTTGTTGATGACTTGCTGTTATTTTCCAGAGGTGAACTTACTGCATTTACAAAGCTACATGCTAAGTTCAAGTGTTTCTCATCAGCTTCTGGTCTCCAAGCAAACTTAGCCAAGAGCTCAGTATATGTGGGAGGGGTTGAACTAATCTAGAAGAATAATATTCTGCATCATCTTGGGTATTCTTCTAGAGAGTTGCCTTTTAAGTATTTAGGAGTTCCTTTAACAACCAAGAAGCTGAATATCACTCACTGGCAACCTCTGATTGAAAAAATAGTGGCCAAAATTTCATCTTGGACAGCAAAAAAACTGTCATAGCAGGAAGGGTGCAATTGGTTAAAACAGTAATATTTAGAGTGCAGTCTTATTGGGCCCAGCTATTTGTTCTGCCAGCAAGGTCATGAAGGCTATAAATGCTTACTGTAGAAGCTTTATATGGTCAGGGGTCAATACAATAACCAAGAGAGCTCTAGTTTCTTGGGAACAGGTTTGTTTACCAAAATCTGCTAGTGGTTTCAATTTGCCAAATCTGAAATTGTGGAACAAAGCAACAATAACCAAAGTGTGTTGGGATCTGGTAAACAAGCAGGACAAGTTGTGGATCAAATGGATTCATACTTACTACATAAAAGGGGGAGCAACTGAGCTAATTAACATACCCAAGCAGGCTAGCTGGATGGTGAGAAAAATTATAGGGGCAAGATGTGGCCTTATGCATGTACAAGCTAATCGGACAGACAAAGACAGCATGATCAAGCACATCTACTACTAGATGATGGGTGCACTACCTAGAGTGCCACGGAGACACTTTCTATTACACAATTCATCCAGACCAAAAGCAGTATTCTTGATGTGGTTGTAAGTCCAGAACAAGTTGCTAACGTGTGATAGATTGATCAAATGAGACATGTAGGTGGACCCTAAGTGCTCCAACTGTTAGATGAGTAATGAAACAAGAGACCATTTATTTCATGACTGTGTATTTGCCCAAAATCTGTGGAACAGGATAATGCACTGGTTACAGATCCAGTGGCCTACCACTCGAAATTGGGAGCAAGGCTATGGGGCAACTCTACAGGCAACTAGGGGAAAAACTTTGCAGGCCGCTATTCTCAAGATGATTTATGCAGAATTTGTGTTTGTTGTGTGGAATGAGTGAAATGCAAGGGTGTTTAAAGCGAGAACAACACATCTGGACCAGATAGCTCAAGGGATTACAATTAACTGTAGCATCAGAGCTCCTCAAGACATAAAGGCCAGATTGAATAGCTGCAGATTTTGAGAATGCACTCCTAGTGTTCAGAAACTATTAGTCTAGCTTAATAATGTTCATTTATAGTTACTTGTAGTTTCTACTTAGAGTTTGAGTTGGGGTGATCCCATTCAGTGTGTAGTAGGTTGAGTTAACCTTGCTGGTTTGTAAATATTACTTGGTAATTAATGAAAGTTGACAGTTACCAAAAAAAGGAATGAACAATACTTTGATGGGAGCTCTTCCCCTTTAACATGCCTTACGTGACAAGAACACGAATTAGTTGGGAGGATATCAAAGAGTTATAAAATAAAGGATATTCAACATTTATTCAATTATTTTAAATTTAAAACTAGGTCTACAAGCATCACTTTTATATAAAAAATTTAACAGTCGACAAGGAAGTGCAACTCACGTACATAGATTTAGCCAACTAAAGGGATAAACGACGAGCGGTTTTTTTGCGATTTTTTTAAAATAAATATTTACATAATTTATGATCATTACATAGTAATGTTTTGATGATAAATTTCTAGGGTTTAATATCGTTTCGTGTAGCGTTTGAATTATTTAATAGCATAGCGTTTGAACTATTTAATGACTTATTTGTCGTTTGCTTAGGTTCTAGATAACTATTTTGTTGTTTCTAGGTTTGTAAAGTCACATAAACCTCTTCTCAGATAAGTTTTAAACTGACAAGTAATTTACATAATAAACTTCAAAGTTGATTGTATACTTATCTCATATTTTATAATTTATTGTCGATATAAGCATGTTTAAAGTTAATGCTTTAAAATTAGACCTTTGATGTGACATTGAAAGACATGTGATTGCTCTCTCTTCTTGAGTAATTATTTTATAAAGCACTTTCTCCTTTCATATTGTATCTTTATCTCTTTGGTGGTCTTTTAAGTCAAAAAGGTGATTGACCCTATGTTACTTCTATTTTCTTATTAATAATTGGGATTTCACTATTTCTTAGGATTTTACTGTTGCTCGGGCAAACGAAAATTTAGCTTTGAAAGGTATGTACTCCTCCTATCTTAATTTATATGACACTTTTCGCTTATTGACATTAAGATTTTGTGAACTTTGATCAATATATATATTTTTTTTTTATCATATGGACATGAAAAGAATTGTAACTTATAGTAACTTTCATATAATTTTTTAATATGTAAATTTTAATTTTAAAATTTTGAATTGATCTAATCCAATTTAGCTTCGAAGATTAGTCAAATTAACTCTCGATAAACGAACGATAAACAAAAAGTGTCATATAAATCGGAATAGATTATTTTAGCTTGATCATATGTTAATTCGATTTTCTCAAATAGGTTTCCTTTATTTTGTTCTATTCTCCTTTATTTTCTTGGATTAATGAATATTTCTAGATCAATCCAATGTTACTTTTATTTCAACTGATTCTCCTCTATTTTGTGCGGTTTTGCTTTATTGTGCTTCGACTATATATTTATTTAGCCTTATCATGTGTTAATTAATTTTTGTCCTCTTTTTCATGAGTAACATATCCCATATCCATCAAATTCCATTTTTTCTTTACGCTGTTCTTTTAAGTTATGATTTGATATTCTTATTAGGTTCTGATTCTTTTTTTGATTTTGTGACAGTGTTTTATATCCGTGGTTTATTTTCGTATTAAATTCTAGATTAATTTGGCTGGATCTTATTTAATTTATTCTTTAAATCACTCCATTTGGAACATGTTATTTCATTAGTTTTATTTTCATATCATCAGGTTGATTAGACTTTCTAACAAAGTCCATTTTTACATCTCCAAGTTGATTAGCTTTCTAACAATTTGTTACTCCCTAAGTCCCATTTTAATAGTCGTTTTTGTTTTTTAAAAAAACAACAAATACAAGTTATAATTTACTCAGTTACCCTTATTTATTAGAAGTTATTTAAAAATTGAGCATTATTAAAAATAACTAATTCGTTAATGTTAACGGCGTAGTTGGAAGTAATTGTCAATTTTAATTAGTCTTGATTTCCTAAAGCGACGAGTATTTTTGAACAATCTTTTTGAGTTTGTAACGACTAATCTTTCGTTCCTGAAAATAATAATCAAGACAAGAAAAATAGTGACAAAGAATAATATTTGATTTCAAGAATTTGCGCGGGGGTTACAATCTTTATGAAACCTTAAATAAAAAGATGTAATTCTCTGATTCTTCTCCTCACGATACGGCCGTCAATCAAGGGATTTTGCTTGTTCTTGAATGGACGAATCACTTGTTGTTGATATTTCACTACGAATGCGGAGCCGAGCTTTAATCACAAACGTAGAGGTATGGAAACTTGCGGCTCACCACTTGGAGCGAAGACTTCTTAGTATGTGGAAGACTTGCGGGTGAGAGCTTCTCTATGTATTTTTCTTCTTTTCCTTTTGTCTTTGTGAAGACCCCTATTTATAGTTGCAGGGGAGAGCTAGGGTTTGTATATGATTGGTTGAACCTTGCCATTTGAACACTTGGTGACATTTGATTGGTTCTTCTATTGTCTTGGCATGCTGCGTCACTTATGCACGTGGCATGATTTGACTGGTCCTTGACTTGACTTGGAGCGCCACGTCATTTGATACGTGGCACGGACCTTGGGCTAATAGAGTGGGCTCATCATGTGAGGTCCGACAAGATAGACTAGCCCAATTGAATTGGTCTTTCAATTAAGTCCATACCAATTGGACTTAAGCAATTAATCCAATTATATTAGCCCATAATATTTGTTCGGACTAATATACCTTGGATTTAATATAATTCGAATTTCTTGTGAATTTACTTTTAATAAAATTTCATCATCTACAAATGCCCCCTGCTTCAAGGCTTGTCGGAGTGTCCAAACTTTTGTAGACTAGGCTTGAAGTATTAACTTGATGCTGTAATTGCAATGTTATGCCACACCAAGTAAGAATATGATGGACTTTGAATTAAATGTTCACGTGATGTCTCTTGTGAAAATTTTAGTCCATGCTATATTAAACCATACTTTTCAAATGGGGTTTGACTTTTCCTTGTATGCCAATGTACTAACCCTCTTAGTAATATATTTTCCCGAATTGTGTTCTCCTAGTTTGTATATGATTAGGAGACTTCCAAAGCTGATTTTTTTTTTCTTCTAAAGGAATTAGGACACCCAGTTGATTTTGGACAATGCTAATTACTGTCCATACCGACTTTAGCTATATAGCCGCCTTTCAGACCTTTAAGAATAGAGATGCGCTTCTCTTTCGCTTGGCGTCGTCAATCAGGAAGACGCTTTGAGTCCCGAGCAAATCATATTACCAACATATATAACTCTCCTACACTTTCCATATTTGCATGGTATTTCCTTGTGATTTATTAGGAGAAATTATGAACTTTCCATAAGTTTAAACTTTCCATGTATAAGCCTAAACTTTCCATATTTTGGCTCCAACTAGAACAAGGATTTATTTTGTTGGACACCTATAAATACCTCGTCTTCTCATGGTTATTGAGCATCAATTTTTAGCACCCTCGATCTGGTTTGAACCCATCTCTATCAGGTAATTTTCTTTCAATATGAATTTTCGTCACTTTCTTCACAGCCCTACATGTCTGTGGTAGAAAATTCATATCTCGATGTAGGAACGTCGAAATCATGATCCGCTTGATGTTTCGGAAACTAGACTCGTAGAGCTACATCATACGCGGAAACCGCGACCAAATTATTTCTATATTTTCTCAGATATTGATCGAGAATCAGACCTTGAATTCTGGTTCGCTGGTTTATTAGTCTTGCGCGTCCTGACGAAAAATCTTATATCTTGACTTAGGAACATCGCAATCACGAACGGTTTGCGGCGTCGGAAAGAAGACTCATAGAACTACGGCATATACGAAAACCACAATCAAATTGTGAAAGAGATTAATTCCGTGATTATTCTCATTGATGGAATTAGTAAATATACCATAGTTACAATGTCCTATTAGGATACAAAATATATTAACCTAAATTAGAAGATTTACAAAATATTCTATGACTACATATTTACATTATTTATCACACCCCCACAGTCGAAACGGGAGGTTGACGAACGCTGAGACTGTCCCGAAAATCCTCAAATAAGACCTGTGGTAGTCCTTTAGTGAAAATATCGGCGAGCTGATATCGGGACGGAACATGAAGGACACGTACGTGGCCGCGCGCAACCTTCTCACGAACAAAATGGATATCCATCTCAATGTGCTTGGTGCGCTGATGCTGGACTGGATTCCCTAACAAGTAAATAGCACTGACATTATCACAATAAACCAAAGTAGCCTTAGGGACTGGACAATGTAGCTCCAAGAGTAGGTTACGTATCCAACATGATTCAGAGACAACATTAGCAACCCCCCTATATTCGGCTTCCGCACTGGAGCGGGAAAGAGTAGGTTGGCGTTTGGATGACCAAGATATCAAGTTGTCTCCCAAAAACACGCAATAACCCGACGTTGAACGTCGTGTGTCGGGACATCCCCCCCAATCAGCATCAGTATACGAAACCAAATCAGTAACTGAAGATGGATAGAGATGCAAACCATGATCAAGAGTACCTTGAATATACCGAATAATCAGTTTAAGAGCAAGCATATGCGTATCTCGTGGAGCATGCATATGAAGACAAATCTGCTGCACGGCATAAGAAATATCCGGTCTGGTGAAGGTTAGATACTGAAGAGCACCTGCAAGACTCCGGAAATGAGTGGGATCTTCATAAAGATCGCCAGAAGTGGCACTGACCTTCGGTTTAGTGTCAACCGGAGTGGTAGAAGGCTTACACGATGACATGCACGCATGCTCAATAATCTCTGTAGCATAACTTCGTTGTGAAAGAAACATACCACCCTTGTGACGGGTCACCGCAATGCCAAGAAAATAATTCAAAGGACCTAGGTCCTTCATTGCAAATTCTGAGCCAAGAAGGTCCATAATCGAACAACGGAGAGTATCTGAAGAAGCAGTAAGAATAATATCATCCACATATAGTAAAAGGTAAGCCAAGTCGTGCCATTTGCTGTAGATGAACAATGAGTTATCGGACCTGCTATTAACAAAACCAATGGAATAAACAAAGTCAGCAAATCTTTTATACCAAGCTCTCGGTGCTTGTTTAAGCCCATATAAGGATTTGCGCAACAAGCACACATAATCGGGATGAGATGGGTCTCGAAAACCCATTGGCTGATGCATATATACTGTCTCCTTGAGCTCGCCATGAAGAAATGCATTTTTGACATCCAACTGATGAATGGGCCAATGCTTAGAGAGAGCTAGACTTAAGACAGTGCGAATCGTAGCTGGCTTTACGACCGGACTGAAAGTCTCACCACAATCAATGCCAACCTGCTGTGTTTTGCCATCACCTATAAGACGGGCTTTATGCCTCTCAAAATCACCATTAGATTTTTCTTTATGAGTAAAAATCCACATAGACCGAATAACATTCACATTAGGTGGACGGGGTACCAACTCCCACGTCTTATTTTTAATAAGAGCATCATATTCATCATTCATGGCCAATTTCCAATTCGGGTCACGTAGCGCATCCAACGGATTACGAGGTATGGGGGACCTGGTAACGGCCGTATGTAGATTAAATGGGTGCTTGGGCTTAAAGATCCCGCTCTGACTACGAGTGACCATGCACGTTTGGGTAGGTGGTTGCTGGATAGGAGGAGTATTGGTGGAGTTTTGTAGGCTGGCTGGGCATATGTGCGGGCTGGTCTAGCGTAGAGGAACGGATACGCTGCTGCCCAGCCGAAGGTGGCGTGGGCAGCTGGCCCATAGCAGGCGGAAAACCACTGAGCAGCGGGGGAGGGGGACACGGCTGCGGTGGAGAGGGGCTGGTGGCGAGATGACGGATCAAGTGAGGGGAAAAATCATCATCAAGGAAGTCATACGAGGTGGGAGTGGAAGTGTGGATCTTAGAAAACGGAAATTGAGTCTCATCAAACAACACGTGACGACAAATAATGATTTTATTTGAGGATAAATCAAAGCATTTGTAGCCACGATGGCTTGGTGGATATCCCAAAAAGACACATGGAGTTGACCGAGGTTGCAACTTGTGAATAGTAGTAGACGGAAAAAGGGGATAACATAAACACCCAAAGACCCGGAGATGAGAATAAGATGGTTTCCGTTGATAAAGAACTTCTAAAGGGGATTTGTGACCCAACAACTTGCTTGGTAGAATATTAAGGAGATAAGTTGCCATTTGCAATGCATGATGCCAAAAAGATGGAGGAATGGAGGCATGAGCAAGAAGAGTGCGGATGACATTATTTATTGAACGAATTTTTCTTTCGGCTTTCCCATTTTGAGAGGACATATGAGGACAGGAAAGACGGAAAGACATCCCATTGGACGCACAAAATTTTCCGAATTGACCATTATCATATTCCTTCCCATTATCACATTGGACATTTTTGATAGGACGTTCAAATTGAGTAAGGATATGAGACTTAAAATCTATGAATTTTGAGTAAACATCAGATTTTCTAGCCAAAGGGAAAGTCCACAAAAAATTAGTAAAATCATCCAAGAACAAAACATAATAATGATGCCCCATAGAGCTCAAAATGGGAGAAGTCCACAAATCACTATGAATAATGTCAAACGGAAATAAAGTCTCGGAAATAGAACTAGCAAAAGGCAACTTAACATGTTTACCAAGAACGCAAGAATGACAAATACTAGATGAACTAGAACTATTACATTCAATGCTTTTATTGTGCCTAAGAAAATCCAAAATAGAAGCTCCCGGGTGGCCCAAACGATCATGCCAACGTGTATAAGACAAGGCAGCAAAAGTTGATGGTGAATGGCGGTGTTTGAAGGTGGACAATGGATAAAGAGCACCCCTACTATTACATCTCATGAGAGCCATCCCCGTCCGGAAATCCTTCACAGAAAACCCATAAGGATCAAATTCAACGCTTACAGAGTTATCAGTAGTAAATTTACAAACCGATATTAAATTCTTTATGAGTTTTGGAGCAAGAAGGACATTATTTAATAATAATGGAGGGTTCGGGGGAGGCAATTTAGCACGTCCACAACCTCGAATTGGAATTGACTTACCATCACCAACAACAATGCCAGTATTATGATCGCTCAAATTAAAATAAGACGAGAGAGTACCTTTTGTGGATGTCATATGGGATGTGGCGCCCGTATCCATATACCAATTTGGATCGGGTTGGCTCAATGTCATCGTGTGCATGGCCGATTCAATATCAGTCGGAGTCCACGGCGTCGTTGGGCCTGCTGCTGCATACGCCTGTTGTTGTGGTCGTGAGCCCAATATTCCAGGTTGGGCCATCGACCTACCACCAGAAGACGGTGGCTGTGGCTGCCACTGCTGCTGTGGCCGAGCCCACTGCTGGGTGGGATACGGGCAAGGGGGATCCGATTGCGGCATCCATCCCCATGGCCACGGTGAAGAGGACTGGTGCCACTGCTGCTGCATGGGGACCTGCTGCCGGTCACGACCACCATGGCGACGGTTGGCACTGCCGCCGCCAGAACCACGGCCACCGCCGTTATTTTTCCCGCCGCTAGAGCCGCGATTTTTGTGGTTATTTTTGCCCCGATGATGGTGAGCACGACCAGAATTTTCCATAGGAGTGGAGTCATCAAACTCACGTTGGGAATTAGCCACCATAGCCGAGGGCGAGTCATCATGCATTTCAGCCAACGCCTTTTCCTCAAGGCACAGACTTGACCGAGGTTCGAAGAATGATGGAAGAGGCTTACTTTGCCGGATGTAGGTGCCCACATTCTTGTACACCTCGGTGAGGCCAGCCACCATTTGAAGAACGAGGCGGTTGTCGGTCACCGGAGCCCCCACGCTCTTGAGTTGATCGACCAAGGTCTTGAGTCGTTGACAATACGCCGAAGCGTTCGAAAAATCCCGCAACTTGACATGAGAGAAATCATGTTCCAATGCAACGGCATGAGAGTTTTTGTTGTCCTGAAAAAAATTACGGAGCCGATCCCAGGCCTCCTTTGCCGATAGATCTTATTCGATGATCGTATGCAATAAGTCAGTGGAGATGGTTGCATACACCCATTGAAGTACCATGGCATCCAAGGTGGATCACAACTCCTTTTCGTCGTCGGTGGAATGAGCTTTCTCTTTTCCGGTCGGGAGAATATGGGAAAGGACACGGTGAGACCGGGCATGAAGCTTGAATAATTCGGCCCAAGACGAATAATGATCCGTTTCCATCTCAAGAACGATAGGAATGTGATTGTTGATGTTGGAGACAGCCATAGCAGGATGAAACTTGGTGTCTGCCATTGAAGGAAAGCAAGAAGGTGGACGGAAAAGAAAAAAAAAAAGGAAGAGGGCGACGGAAAAATTAGGGTAGCGGAAGAGGAGGAAAGGAAACCCTAGTATCTGATACCATGAAAGAGATTAATTCCGTGATTATTCTCATTGATGGAATTGGTAAATATACCATAGTTACAATGTCCTATTAGGATACAAAATATACTAACCTAAATTAGAAGATTTACAAAATATTCTATGACTACATATTTACATTATTTATCAAATTGGTTCTATATTGGCTCAGGTATTTTTTTTTAATCAGCCACAGAATCTAATTTTGCTTTCTTGGCTTTGGACATGTTCTATGAAACTTACTTGTCCCCTTTATTTTATTTCTTTTGCAGGTCTTTGGGCGCATCTGTACGGCTTTAACTTTAAAGAGATATGATGCACTTTCGTGACCGCGATACGCCACGTCCTTATCTAGAGATAGTGAGCGACAAACGAAATTCGAACGCCAAAGTCCTTGCCTTGGAGGTTCAACCTCCAGTGATCGGTGCCTTCTCACTTGACGGAGAGCTTTTTACACTTCATCTTGCTGAATGGTCGAAAAAAGAGACCAAAGACTTCATGAGCAACTTCTCAGGCAAGGCCACTGTTATGGACGTCCCTCTGTTGAAGTCCGCAATTCATCGAGAAGTCGCGCCCACCGAATCTTCTCATCCCAATAGATGTTTCAATAACTGGAGTGTCCCGCCTTCTGGTTTCGGCAAAGTTTGCTACACACCTAGCTTTGGGAGTGGGTGGAAGATGTGCTTCCTCGCTATAAGGAAGTCTTGGAGCGTGTCAAAGTTTACAATGCCATCTACGCTTCTTTGTTTACATATGATTATGATGACAACGTACTGCATGCTTTTTGTGAGCTTTGGCGTCCGTCTACCAATACGCTTTCCACTTTCATCGGGGAGATGTCTATCTCACTTTAGGACTTACGAACAATTGCAGGACTTCCCATTCACAAATATTTTTATGATGAAGTTGTTCCTTCGGCGAAAGAATTGACGCAAATGGACAATCAGGGGAAACCATGGCTCCCCAAGAGCTGTGTATACTTGTTTTTAGCCTTTTACAAACTTGCCGAAGGTGGCCGTCATGAGGTGTCCATCCATGATTGGGTGAAATTTTGGTTTAGAGGACCAAGCAGGTACGCGGAGCCTCCGCAAAGGGCGTCAAAGGGTCGTGCAACGAAGCCAAGATTGAATCACAATCCTTCCGGGCATATTGACATGAATTACTTACCACGAACCGATGAGGAGCATGCCCCCTTCGTCGAGCTAGGAGTGTTGGAATCACAAGATTCCAATTTCAATGGAAAGAGGACTCATTGAACTACAATCTATATAAAAAATCACTGCCAAATTCCTTCTAGATTTGTACAGATAATTCTCTAAAGTTAGCTTAGATTATGCCTTGTTCGACTTTTCAGCTTCGCTTCGGTGGGAGAAAATTCATAACTCGGAGTACGAGTGTTGGAATCACAAGATTCCAATTTCTATGGAAAGAGAACTCATTGATCTACAATATATATATATATATATCATGGCCAAATTCCTTATAGATTTGTACAGATAATTCTCCAAATTTATCTCAGACGCTGCCTTGTTCTATTTTTCAGCTTTGCGCTTCGGTGGGAGAAAATTCATAACTCGGGGTACGAGTGCCGAAATGACGAGATTCCAATTTTGTTGGAACGACGACTCATTTAACTACTATAGTTATAAAAATTACGGCCAAATTAGTTCTAGATTTGTACAGATAATTCTCCAAATTTAGCTCAAACGCTGCCTTGTTCTATTTTTCAGCTCTGCGCTTCGGTGGGAGAAATTTCATAACTCGGGGTATTAGTGCCGAAATGACGAGATTCCAATTTTGTTGGAAAGAAGACTCATTGAACTTCAATATTTATAAAAATGACGGCCAAATATTTTCTATAGTTATACAGATAATTCTCCAAATTAAGCTCAGACGCTGCCTTGTTCTATTTTTCAGCTTTGCGCTTCGGTGGGAGAAAATTCATAACTCGGGGTACGAGTGCCGAAATGACGAGATTCCAATTTTGTTGGAAAGACGACTCATTGAAATACAATCTTTATAAAATTGACGGCCAAATTATTTCTACATCTGTACAGATAATTCTCCAAGTTCAGCTTGGAATCTATCTTGTTCGACTCTTCAGCTTTTTGTATGTGTGGTAAAAAAAAAATCTCAATTCGTCATAGGAGCTACATTCTAGCTTTGGCGCGCGAATAATTGGAGCATCCATCAGATTTTTTTAGTGGCATCATTCTTTGAAGAAATAATGCCGACTTGATAGAAGCGTTTAAAACAAACTGCAATCATCTTCGGCTTCAATTGCTGTGAATTGTCTTCTTCTTTCCAGTTATGTTTGTCTCCTCGCTGAAAGAGGTCAAGCGTCGATCACATATCGCCTTGCTATATATGTGTATATATATGTTTTTTTTATTCATGCGACTGAACTTAGAATAATACTCTAAGCGCCTACGTACCTCGGTAAGAGGATCAAGTCATAACGTAGTTCAGAAATAAAAACAAAAAAGAAGGATTTTTTTATGCAACTGAACTTAGAATGAAACTCTAAGCGCCTACGTACCTCGGTGAAGAGGATCAAGTCATTTCGTAGTTCCGAAAAAGAGGATTTTTTTTTTGTCCTAAATTTTTCCTAGGTCGCCCCTTTCGAGGTTTTCAACCTAGAGGACTTTTTTTGTTTGTCCTAAATTTTGCCTAGGACGCCTCTTTCGAGGTTTTCAACCTAGCAGACTTTTTTTTTGGGGGGGGGGGGGGGGGGGTCGTACACAGTTTAAACTCATGCGAGCCAAGAGTATCATCTTGCTTCAAGGATAGTACATCTTCAAGAATTTTCCGTTGATGGGACCGATCCGCAAGCCATCTGCATCTATAAGCTTGTAAGCACCACTTGTATAGGCTTCTTGGACAACATATGGCCCATCCCACTTTGAAGTGAACTTGCTTCCAGATTTATGAGATATGATAATAGGTCTTCTTACCGCCAGGACTTGATCACCAACTTGGAAGGACCTCAGGCGAACCTTTTTATTGAAAGCACGGGAAAGACGAGCTTGATAACATTCAAGGCTTCGCTGAGCTTCCAGCCTTTTCTTATCAAGGGCCTCTAACTCTTCATCAACCTTTATTGGAGATAAAGTATCCCTTTCACCTTGTACAGTGATGTGATATGAAGAGCCAACACTTTCTTCATCTTCATCCCGCTCCTTGGTGTATACCACAATATGCGACTTTGCTTTTAGTACTTCTCCACATGAGACCACAAGATCCGTTTGCCGCCTCATCCTAGAAGGGATCAGACTTCGGAAGTCTTTGGAGATATTTTGAGATTTGGGAAAAGCGGATGATTTCATACACTTGTGGTTTCTCCGAATCTTGCTTCCATTCTTCATTGGTCCTAACCTCTCAAATACAAAAACTCTCGCGGTCGACTTTCCAAGTCAGTCAAAAACAGACGGCCTTTTGTTAGAAGCGAGAGGTTCCTCTTCCGCAGTGATGTAGTTGTTACTTACCCTTCTTATGGAGATGCAAACTAGTGGGGGTTGTTTATATCCCAAAACTTCACGTTTTTGCCTCGCCGCAGGTTCTATTGGAAGCTTCCCCAATTTTGATGGTTCACTAGGATTGTATCCAGCCTTTGCAAGTAGTTTGTAAGCATTTGGATAGAAACCTTCATTTGTACGCTTCGTAGGGAGTGCTTCATTTTGTGGCGAGCTGCTAGCCACAAATCTTCCAAGTAATTTCGTGGATGACTTTAGTTTGTCAATCTGCTTGATAGGAAGGGTCAGTCCTCCCAACATGTTTCCCTCGTCTTTTTTGTCCTTTGGAACATAACGAAGAACATAAGTCACTTTTTTACTCGAAGAAGCGCCATTTGTGTTGGGCAACTTACTGACATCGGAGGACTTTTGATCTTCCTTAACTGCTACCTTCCCCTTACAAGCAACCACCTTTGCATTTTTGTTCATAAACTCCGCATTATCGATTATCGCAACTTCATCAACTTTTGCGGCACCTTTCTTTAAGTAGAACTTGGCATCGGCGAAGTGCGCTTCAGCTTCAGTGAAGGGATTATCATCGGCCATAATCTTCTTTTCAACTCCATCTTCATGGTACTTCAAACACTGGTGGTAGGTAGATGGGATCACCTTGTTCTCATGTACCCAAGGCCTACCGAGCAAGATGTTATACGAAGTCCTTGCATCGATCACATGCAACCACGCGCTAGATTGCAGTTCGCCGATGGTGAGGTCTACTTTGACAACTCCTATGGCTCTTTGTCCCCCTTGGTTGAATCCTTGGATCATCAAACGACTTGCGGAAAGATCCTCCATTGCGATTCCAAGCTCCTTCATTGTGTGAATATAAAGGATGTTAACTCCAGATCCACCATCGATTAAGATTCTGTTCACCTTTTACTCACGTGCAAACCCAACCATTAATAAAGGGCGATTATGAGGTGTGTCGCCGAGTAGACGGTCATCATCGGTGAATGTGATTTTGGCCATGCACGCATCTATGACTTCAGGAGATGACTTTGCAGAGTCTTCTGATGATGGACATGACGAGGTCACGTTCTTCGCTTCTTTCTCATCAATGGTACAACATAAAACTTTTACATCATCAATGACGAATTTGGTGTGAACCCAACTCGGCAAGTATTCTCTTAATGTTATCGGCCAACGTGGTTCTTGGTAGTAACGCCCCTCTATTTTCTCCTTCTTTGGGTGCTCAACTGGATTTTTTGTTTTGGGTTTACTCACCTTCTTTCCCTTAGTCTGTCGTTTCACTGAATCCTTTCGCGAACCTGTTTTGCGGCGCTTGCGATGAGTTACGAGAGTCCAACCCCCATCATCAAGATGAGCAATTTGGTCTTCGTCTTCTTCAGACAGTCCTCCTTCTACCGACACAACATCACTCGGTGTAAGAAGAGAAAACATTTCATTCACATTAACTGGTTCGAAGTCTCCAAACTTAATCATTCCTGCCAGACATATGTTCGGGATGTCTTTCTCTCCATATCCTTTAACAAAGTTTCAGGTCATGACTGGCTCGAGCGAGCTAATTGTGACGCCAACTTGGTTTGCACTTTCTTTCTCATCTTCAAGTGAAATCTTTCCTTCGCGGGGTAGCTCCATAACTTTATCCTTGAAGACAAAGCATTTCTCGATAGGGTGGCCGATCAACCGGTGGTACTTGCAATAATTCGGTTCATCAGTTCTCCCTGCTTCATTTGGCCGCTTCATCTCGGGTAACTCAAAAAGTTTCAGCCCAAGAAGTTCATCAAAGATTGCAGAAACGTTTGAATCAGGGAATGGATAATCCTTCTCTTGCATCTCCTTCAAAGTTGGTTTTCTGTTCGTTCTATCCTCCAAAGAAGTTGTCTTTACGCTCTGCTTCTTACTTATTTTAGTGGTGAACTTCACAGGCGCAACATTAACGTTCATGGATTCTTTGTTTTCGGTCTTGGAAAAATATCTCCCCACTTTCTTTACTTCTTGCTTGTCTTTACCTTTGCGGGATTCGTAGACCGGTGGCGCTTCACTTCCGACTGACGCCATGCTTAACTCCATGTCATGAGCATGAGTGGCCAATTCTTCAAAAGTCTTAGGCTTTATGCCTTGCAAGATATAGGTGAGACCCCAGTGCATACCTTGAATGCACATCTCTATTCCCGAAGCTTCGCTAAGTCTATCTTTGCAGTTTAGACTTGCATGCCTCCATCGGTTGATGAAGTCAATAACTAGTTCTTTCTTTCGCTGGCGAGTGTTTGTAAGTTCCACCATGCTTACGGTGCATCTTGTGCTATAGAAGCGGTTGAGAAACTCCTGCTCCATTTGCTCCCAACCATCAATGGAACTAGACTCAAGGTCTGTGTACCAATCAAAAGCATAACCTTTAAGGGAACGAACAAACTGTTTGGCAAGGTAATCACCATATGTTCCAGCGTTGTTGCATGTTTCAATGAAATGTGCCACATGTTGCTTCGGATTTCCCTTGCCATCAAACTGCTGAAATTTTGGGGGTTGGTAACCGGCAGGCATCTTCAAGCTATCAATCCTTGCAGTGTACGGCTTCGCATATGTAAGGGATGATTTTGCGGAAACATCATATTTATCCTTGATGGTCCCCATGATGAACTCCTTTATTTGATTGATTGGAATCATCCCTTCAGAGGAAACTTGGATTTCTGAAGCATGTTCCACTTGTTTTGCAGGAGATTCAATCCTTTCTAGTGCTTGCAGACGTTTTCCAGGGGCATGACTCGAATCCCCCTCCATCACACTATCAACCCTGTCTGTCAACTTGACAATTCAATTATCTTGATCTTGTACATATTTGGTCAAGTCTCCAATTGCCTTTGTCAAGCTCGCGAGTTGTTCTTCAACAGTTGAAGCATTGGTGATGCATCGCATGCATCACCATCATAGATGAAGAAGAATAACACAGATTTTCGCGAACATAGGATGCAGACATGTTATGCGGAGTAGATCCAGTGCTTAAGACATCATCGTCAGCTTGCCTGAAGGATTTCTTGGGCTTAGATAAACTAAGTTGGGCAAGAACCCTCTCCACCATTTTGGCGACATTCTCCCCTTCCTCTGTGGTGTTTGCGGAAGACGAACCAAAGACGACAACAGATTCAGGCTGTGCTTGCGGAACTCGTTGCCCTAGAAATTTGGCTTGGTTCCTTCTGACGGGTCCGATGCTCCCCTCAGTAACATCTAGGATGTTTTCAACAGCAACGTAGAATTTGGATCCGGTAGTTTTTGCGGATGCGGATTTCGAGTTGACCTTCTTGGAAGCCATCTTAGTGTTTTTGAAGTTCGACTATTAGAGAGAAGAGATGAGAGGTAAAGATTGTCCCACTAGGCGTGCCAAATTTGTAACGACTAATCTTTCGTTCCTGAAAATAATAATCAAGACAAGAAAAATAGTGACAAAAAATAATATTTGATTTCAAGAATTTGCGCGGGGGTTACAATCTTTATGAAATCTTAAATAAAAAGATGTAATCCTCTGATTCTTCTCCTCGCGATATGGCCGTCAATCAAGGGGTTTTTGCTTGTTCTTGAATAGACGAATCACTTGTTGTTGATATTTCACTACGAATGCGGAGCCGAGCTTTAATCACAAACGTAGAGGTATGGAAACTTGCGGCTCACCACTTGGAGCGAAGACTTCTTAGTATGTGGAAGACTTGCGGCTGAGAGCTTCTCTATGTATTTTTCTTCTTTTCCTTTTGGCTTTGTGAAAACCCCTATTTATAGTTGCAGGGGAGAGCTAGGGTTTGTATATGATTGGTTGAACCTTGTCATTTGAACACTTGGCGACATTTGATTGGTTCTTCTATTGTCTTGGCATGCTGCGTCACTTATGCACGTGGCATGATTTGACTGGTCCTTGACTTGACTTGGAGCGCCACGTCATTTGATACGTGGCACGGACCTTGGGCTAATAGAGTGGGCTCATCATGTGAAGTCCGACAAGATAGACTAGCCCAATTGAATTGGTCTTTCAATTAAGTCCATACCAATTGGACTTAAGCAATTAATCCAATTATATTAGCCCATAATATTTGTTCGGACTAATATACCTTGGATTTAATATAATTCGAATTTCTTGTGAATTTACTTTTAATAAAATTTCATCATCTACAGAGTTAAAGCAACAGTTAAAATAGGACGGGGAAAATAATATTAGTAGTCATACCAGCACAAGTTGCCTATTCTTTGATTAAAAAAAGTTACTAAAGTTTCTCTTCTGATTAAGTGCATCAACCATATAAAAACCCAAGAGGTGAGAGTTTGTATAATAATTTAATCCGCAAGCCAACTATCGATCTAACTAATCTTTGAACCCAAAGACCTCATTTTTTCAAATTGTTTCCAAACTTAAATATGACCGAAGAAATAGAAAAAATGCCCCGTCGAATGAGATCTCATATTTTCAAAATATTTTAAAATATTAAGTGAAAACAATAAATATCTAATTAATTTAAGTTAACTATTCATGGATTCCTTTATGGGAATGAACAATATTTTGATGGGAGCTCTTCCCCTTTAACATGCCTTACGTGACAAGAATACGAATTAGTTGGGACGGATATCAAAGAGTTATAAAATAAAGGACATTCAACCTTTATTCAATTATTTTAAATTTAAATACTAGGTCTACAACCATCACTTTTATATAAAATTTTAACATTCGACAAGGAAGTGCAATAGATTTAGCCAACTAAAGGGACAAACGACGAAGATCATAGCTAAGTCTATTTTTGTTTTGTAGTATCTGTTGTCAATTATGGCACGAGCTTTGGTCACGCGCAAAGCGCGTACACTATATCTAGTTGAATAAAATATCCATACAAAAAAAGTTGGGGGAATTTCAGTAATGTACAATTTAGCACACAAAATTACATTTGCATAGCCATATTTTTAAATTACAAACCTATGACCCAACAAATTATGGCCGCAGCTTGTATATACAACATTATACAACAATATAAAACTTTATACACCTACTGTAGACAATGTATAAACCTTGTATAAAAATGTATAATAACGTATAAGAGTTGTTTATACACACTTCTACAGTGTTATGCAGTGTTATACAGTATTTATACAGTGTTAAAAGTGTAACATAATGTATGTGTTTTATACACACTTTATCCTTAAAAAAACATCAAAATTAGAAAGGGATTTGGAAGGAAAAATAGCATCTTGGAGTTTGATATGGGGTGGAAGGGGGGTGGCTATCTCAGGTAATTATTTAAAAAAAAAATGGGATGAAGGATACAAAATGTAAGAAAAAAAAACTATGGCCATTTTCGATAAATACTTTACCCAAAATGCCATAGAGTGTTATTTTTCGAAAAAAGTTACCAAACTTTTGAAGAGGATAAATTAGTGTAAAATGAATTGACAAGGTAAATATAGACGGGCCAATTAAGTACATAACAAACATAGCAAAGAAACGTATCTTTTTATCAGAGTACGGTGGGGCTCTGATGTTTAAACTTCAACTAGACCTATAGCTTGTTTGGCCAAGCTTATTTTTCTCCCAAAAATACTTATTTTTTCAAGAAGTGCTTATTTTAAAAAAAGCGAGGTGTTTGGTCAAGCTTTTAGGAGAAAATAAGTACTTTTGGGGAGTAGCAGAAACAGTTTTTCAGAAGCTAAAAAAATAGTTTTTGCCCAAAAGCACTTTTTTGAAAAGTACTTTTGAGAACAATACACATAAAAACACTTTTTAAAAGCTTGGTCAAACACTAATTGCTGCTCAAAAGTACTTTTTAAATTAATTGGCCAAACACAAACTGCTTTTAGCCAAAAGTATTTTTTTGAAAAGTACTTTTGTTTGGCTTTTTTTTTTTTTGGTAGGTTCCATATATCTATTTTGCTTTTTTACGTTTTTTTGCAACTTCATTTTAATGTTTTTTTAAGATTGTAAGGTAGAGCCATTAAATTGGGTTGGGCCCTTGACGTCAGCCCAGTTCAATTTGCTATTGGAATAGGGTCGAGTTAAGATTTTTTGAGTCCATTTCAAATTGAGGCTTATATCCTAGCCCAAGTTGGCCCTTTGGGTGTTTAGGCTTGACCGAGGGGAAGTAAGTGCACGGTTTGGCCTTCAAATTGACTGATCTTTAATTCTTGCCCTTCAAATGGGCTGGTCTTAATGCCTAGAGGAGCATAAATTTTTTAAGGGCGCTGGCTTAACTTGTGGATATTATGATGCCTAAATTATGACTCTCTAAGCATAAGTTCGATTTTGAAGGGCAAAAATTAAACACCAGCCCATTTGGAGGACAAAAATTAAATACCTGCACAAAATAGAGACAAAAGTGCAAAATAGTATCTTACACAATACTTTACTCATTTAGCATTCAAGTCCTAATACTAAAATTCCTAATCATCAAGTATAAAAGTTGCATCCATCGTGAAAATGTCCAAACACTTGTTGCTACTCGAAGTTGGTTGCACTTGGTAATATTTTATAAGTGAATTTAAATATTCTTAGTTTTTGAAATGTAGTTATTTGATAATTTTTAACTAATTAATTTGCATATGAATGTAGACGAAGATAAAAATGTTAATTAAGACAACTTTATCACAAACAAACTCAAATGTGCTTGATGATGTGTTGGTGTTGTATGCTATAAGGTGTCGTGAATATGTACATCCATATGATATATTAACAAATTGACATACTTATAGATTTGAATTTAGATTGAAAAGAAATTTCTATATAGAAAAATTGCAAGAATTAGGGCTAGCGCGCCCCAGCCCCCGACCCTTTTCAGAAAAGGTTGGGCTGGCCACTTTAAACCCTTTCAAATGAGGGCTGGCCCGCCCTAGCCCGTCAAATTCCTTGACTTGCGATGCTTGGCTGGCTATAATGAATTTTAATTAGTAAAACTTACACAAATAACTACCTTTTAATAGGTTCTAATAATTTATAGCTACAAGTTGGAAAATTACAATTCGTAACTGCTTTTGTTGTATATCTAGTCATTTTCGTGTTTTCGAAATACAGTGAAATACAAAATCACTGTTGAGTCTGGTCATTTTCGCATTTTCGAAATACAGCGAAAATACAACGAAATACAAAATCGTTGTTGAGTTTGGTCAAGTTTGCATTTTCGAAATACAATATAGTTGTGGAGTAAAAAAGGGTTGTATACACTGAAAATATACTGAAAATAGGTGTGAAAACGGCTGTATACACTGAAAATACACTTGGTGGGTATGAAGCTAAAACGACAAAAACTTAGGGATTATGGGGCAACACATTTAATTAAAAAAAGTGGGGTAGCTATCAAATGTAAATTTTGAATAATATAGCTACTAAACTTAAATATTAAAAAAGATAATTATTATCCATAATTAAGTCTTAGAAGTAGCTATGACAAGTAAATTTTGGTTTTAATTAATTGGATTGAGTTTTCAAATTTAAATTAAAAATAATTAATCAAATTATGAAACGAAAATTTATTTCAAATATTTAAAAATAGTATCAATGGCCATAAAGTAAGTTTCTTCAAATAGGAATATATTCTACTTGTTTATATTCACAATTTCACTGAATTAAAATAGAGAATTTATTCTCAGGAAAAGGGCCTGATTTGCCCCTCCACTATTGGAAATAGTTCACATTTACCCCCCGTTATACTTTCAGTTCATTTTTGCCCCTACTGTTACCTAAGTAGCAATATTTGTCCCCCGTTTGGATGGAAGTCCACCGTGGCAATTAAACTTCCACGTGGCTTGACATTTGAATGAGGTGGCATGCCACCTCACCACCCCCTCCCCTCTCCATTTCTTTCTTCTACAAACAAACAAAGCCACCTCCAACCACCATTGAAGCCATACCCCACCACCATCTCCTCCAACAATTATATCTTCTTTTTCACTAACCCATCTCACCGGAATCACCATAACCGCCACTACTATCACTTTACTCGTATACTGTCCATTTATCTCCAACCCAAAAACCTCACAACCATTAAAATTCTTAAAACCCATTTGACAAATCTGAAGATACTTTTAGATAAAAAGTTTAAATCTTTCAATAACATAAAAGAATGTCTTTTAACTCTCGTAAGCATTAACATCATTGCTAATCTTTCTGCTAAATCTTTACGATAATGTGAAAGATTAAGAAAAGGGGTTTCATCATTGTGTGAAAATACAACATTTGGGTATTGAATGCCCGAAAGTTTTGAAAATAAGAGGGTTATTTCGAATGAATTTGAGGGCGGCGGTAGGAAGGTCGGAGGTGGCTTTGGTTGGAGGTAGAAGAAAGAAATGGAGAGGGGAGAGGGTGGTGAGGTGGCATGTCACCTCATCCAAATGTCAGGCCACGTGGAAACTTAATTGCCACAGTGGACTGCCATCCAAACGGGAGGGCAAATATTACTACTTAGGTAACGGTAGGGGTAAATTTATGCCGAAAGTATAACGGGATAAATGTGAACTATTTCCAATAGTAGAGGGGTAAATCAGGCCCTTTTCCCTTTATTCTCCCACTTAAAATTCTTAACCCAAAAGGAAACTTCTGTTACAAAGCTAATAAATCCAGAAGGGATTATTATGAATTAATGATTTTGGGCACCAAATTGGACTGAGAATACCAGCAGTTGAAACTTGACAACACAACAACTTTCAAGCATATAAAAGACCAATAATTAATGTCTTATTTTCCTCTTTACTATGCACACAAGAAAACGTAAAGGGTCTACAGAAAGATGAAGATGGGCAAAACCCCTTATTGGAGACCTCTAACTTTGACTCTTTTTTCAATTTTTCTTCAATTGACTCCAGGTTTGTACCCCTTTTCTGTTTAATCTCTAGATACCCACCTGGATTTTGTGTTGAAATTCATACTAATCTTTTTTTAATTTTTTTTTTAAAGGAAAAAAAAGATCTACACTTGAGATAAAAAGTTTGTACCTTTTTGTGCTAAATCTTGAGATGCCCCACTTGCTTAATTTCATAAAAGACTTTATTTTTTTCTATGTGAAATCTTGTGTTAGGACTGAGTTGAATGGCTCATGAGCTTTTTTTAGATCGTTATAGTTGAATTATAAGATTCAAAAGTTGTCAATTGGGATGCTGTTATTTTTAATTTCAAGATTGAAATGTTGTCAATTTGTATGCTATTATTAAGATTCAAAAGCTCTAACTTGTTGGTGTTATTGTTTCGTGATGTCCTTTTGTCATGGATTTGCTTCTAAGAGAACTGACTATATAAAGCTCCAATCTTGACTGTAGAAAGTTTAGACTAATAATAACAGAGTTTTAACATTTGAGTTTACAGTTTTGGTCCAATTTGGTAATTTTTATTTGGTTTTGTTGGGAGGGATTTCTTTTTGTACTGCTTTGATATGATTTTCATTTGAGCTGAGGGTCTATCGGAAACAGCAGGTAGGGGTAAGGTCTCCCTAGACGCTACTCGTGGGATTACACCGGGTGTGTTGTTGTTTGTTGGAAGGGGAGATTGATTATTTCTTATTCTGACTTGATAAATCGTATTTGGGTTATTCTTGCAAGTGCCTTGTTGTCTGTCCTCATAGAGGCTAAACTCAAATTGTTTCGTTTGGGAAATAGGTTTACCTACAAATTTATCAATCCATATCTGAAGTATCATTACTGTCTATAAGAAATTGATAATCTGATCTCTATTTATGGTTAACATGCTGAGTCATCCTTCATGGTGTTTATAAAGGTTTGGCAGATACATCAAGTGAAAATAAAGGGAAAAGTCATTCATCGAGAATTTCCACCGGAGTGAAAGTTGTGATTGTGTTCCTTGGAATTTTAGCTGCTGTTGGGTTTTGTTATGTCCTTTTCAAGATATGGCAGAAGAAGAAAAGGGAAGAGCAGCAAGCTCGTCTTCTAAAGCTCTTTGAAGAAGATGACGATCTTGAGGTTGAGCTTGGGATTCGGGATTGACATTACATTTTCTAGCAGAGGTGTGAGCACTGCCATTTTCCAGAAAATTGGGTTTATTTCTTTTTACTTTGTATCACAAAAACAATTAGTCTTTGTGTTGTGTATAGTTGAAGATTATTTCTAGTTCTTAATTGGCATATGTGATTCCTTAGTATGCCTTTTTTCATACAATGCTAGAAACGCCTATAATATGCAATGGTTACATGAAACTTCCGAGGAATGTAAATGATTGTTTTTGTTCCAAGGTCAAATATTGATGGGTTTACTATGTTCTGATGGGATTAATGAATCCCATGTACATATATATGCTCATCTCCGCGGTACTTTAAGACCAATATGATGTCCACATATTAATCTGGATTATCTGTCAATGTTAAAGGACATGGCATAACTTTGTTCAACCAACACGTAAGCACCTGGCTATAACCTTAGTACTATGAATGTTACAGCTTCAATAGCACCAGGTATCTCTTCATTTTTCAACCATAAATCTTTGAGGTTAAAATCTTAGGGTATTTAGGGTGGGTGTTTGAAGGAAGATGCTTGTCGATATCAAATTCAGCTTCCGTCTAGGTGCCTTCTTGTTCTCCTTTTATCGACCGGCCCGTATCCTTTGATTCTATTTCCTTGTTGGTGCATTTATTGGCAGGATTAGCTGTTACCAGTGTTATTAAGCTATATGTCGCTGATTCTAGTAGCATGACATTTCAACGACGTGTGCCTCGACTCGTTCTATAATGACTTTTTATTCTGCCTATTCACCCACTTCTTTTCTTATTTTAATGTTGTGCTCGTGTACTTTTATCGGTTCATGTTATATTAGTGAAGGTGATGATCTGCTACTGCTTCTTTTATCTTCCCAAGGTCAAGCTCTATGATTTATTTTCTTGAACGGACTAGAGAGTAAATAGGCCCATAACAAAATATATATTTGGAAGAAGACAGGTGGTGTGGTGTTAGCATATGGTTGGTCTGAGTAGGATCCAGTTATCAAGTAGAACAATTTCTTGCTAGGGGAGGGGTCACAGAAAAGTTCCTTAATTCTTTGCCTCTTTGGTGTTTCTCTGCTAGGGTTAGTTTAAATATTTGCATTATAGAAGCTGGAAGGTTAACCAAATCTAAAACCTTCAGGTTTACATGGTATCTAAAAGGTGAGTGTCATTTCGAAATTATAGTTTTCAAAATAATTTAACCAACTACCCCTGCTTCATTTCTTTATATTGGTGTCAGGATAAGAATTATTTGTATGTGTGATGAGAAATATTCACCCCAAATGCGTCGAAGGTAGTGTATTTGTTGGGCGGCAAGTTTTATTCCGATCTTTTCACACGATAACAGTATATGAATGAAACTCCATTTTGGAATTTATGCATTCTCCATAAAGAAGTAATAGCACAGGTAGCATCTCGTTTACTTTCTGTGGATTTATCCAAGGTTTTGTTCAAGTGATCCATGTGAGCTAATATTGGTTTTTCTTTAAAAAATATTAATTCCACCATTGTGCTGAGGGGTTGAGGCTTTGACCCCTACCTGTATATTAACCAGTAGGAAAATACATGGAGGAGAGGAGACTACGAGCCTGATCTTCCCAGGAGTAAAAAGCCATTGATCTATATTTAAAAATACAAACTGATCCTCTATGGTGTTCCCCATGGTATACCAAGAGATCCCCAGCCTATACCATGCACACAAATATCTATGCATCAAAAAGGTTTCCTCCTTGGTTTGGCTTTGAAAGAGATAATCTGGTCCATGTCATTCTTCAAGAAGCTCTCACCTTCCCAGGAAGGGCATCAGCTTTTGTAAGAACCTTGCTGTCTTAACTGCCATTGATTGTGTATTCCAGTTTGCTAAAGATCAGCTGTGCCATTAGCCTCTCTGCAGCAGTGAATGAAGTTGTGATTTCCTCTCTCTTTCCATTCTCTTATCTGATCAACCTGTTGGATAACTTGCCAAGGTATTGCGGGCTTCCTTGTAATATCATTAACCATAACCAAAGATTCTCTATGGTAGTTCCCACATAGCCTTGGTGATCCCCGTCGTCTCAACAAATAGTCTGTTTGAACAAACTTCCGGAATTTGTCAGAAAGTGCTTTTTGAAGAAATACTTGTAGAGAGTAGCAATTTGTGTTTGACTAATCAATTTAAGAAGCACTTTTGCTTATGTTAGGGCAATGTTTCAAAATAGCTTAGGGAAAAAACTACTTTTTTAGCTGCTGAAAAACAACTTCTGCTACTAATTTTTTCCGTAAAAGCTTAGGCCAAACCTGAAAGGGTGGCTAAGTTGGTTGAGCATGAGACTTCCATAATGGAGGTCTCAGGTTCGAAACCCCCTGCCTGTGACAACAGGGGATTTGCCTTATGGGTCGAGCCGCCAGAGACTTGCCTAGTGCGGTTTGCGAGTTATTGCACAGGAATGGGGTTTACCCTGTGCGGCGTGCGCACTGGAAGAGTAGCGGCTACGGGTTCTCTTGTCATCAAAAAAACTTGGCCAAACACCTCGACTTCCTTAAATAAATTGGAAAAAAAATTAACACTTTTGACTTCTCAAAAGCTTGGCCGAATGAGCTGAATGCCATGATTAGTTTTTCATTGTCACCCTTTAAGCATCCTCCTGCTAGACATGGGCTACCCTTGCTACATCCTTCTGTGTTCAGCTTCAAGCTACCATCAGGAGGTTTGTCCCATTTGATAGGAAGGATTTTGTGTGAAGGCTTAATCTTCTCCACCATAGTGCACATGTGGTTCCACTAATCACACTGCTTTATTATGCATCAAAAATATTACTATAAACATATATGCATATTTGATATTGTTAACTTTTGATAAATGTTTGTGACATACCCAAATATATTGCAACTCAACTCGAGGCGTTAATAAAATGGAACATGTGGCAAGAGTGCATCACGTGATGTGTGAGTTAGGCGCACGTCACGAGTTCGAACCTTGCCCTAGACAAAAGTCTGGTATTTAAGTGGAGAAGGGTAGAGGGGCGGGCCCAGTATCCTTTTTTACTATTAAAAAATAAAAATGGAACATGTGATCTTGTTCAAGGATATGACTTACGGCTCTTAAATATTGAGATATTGTATATGAAGGTATATTGAAGGTATTTAGTACCTTCATATGTTATTAAAATACCATTCACCTCTGCTTATGTTACGCTTCCTTTTCGTAATGCTTTGCTAAGAGCCTGTTTGGATGGGCTTAAAAAAAAATAGCTTATAAGCTGAAAATAGCTTATAAGCCAAAAAAAAAAAAAAAATTGGGGTAGCCCAACTTTTTTTTTTTGACTTATAAGTTGTGTTCAGCTTATTAGCTGCTTTAGATAAGATAAGCCAAATGAGCCCAATTATTTTTTTGGGCTTATTTTAAGTACGAAATAACTTTAAGCTGGCCAGTCAAACACTCAAAAAAGCTGAAAATAGCTTATAAGCCAATCCAAACGGGCTCTAACTCTATTGTTTGAAATCTTCTCCATTTGTTCAGTTGTTGCAGGATGTGTTTTCGTTTACCACCATTTTACCTAAGTGAAAAGTTAGTTAAACTCGCATTCCCGTCCATTTTGTGTAGGTTGAATGAAACATTTGAATGAATTGTTATATTATAATAGTTTAGAATGTGAAAATATAGAAAGAGTAGCTGAAAAGATGTCACAGCAAATATGAACTAATGCATAGTAGTACAATAGTACCAATTTATGAGGGTATTATGTTTTTTATTTTTATTTTTATATAAAATGTAATTAATTTTAGGATAGGTAAAATTAAAAGTAAGGGGACGAAGTATTTTTCTCTGTTTAATCATTTAGGGGTTGTTTGGTTCATGAGATAAGGTGGGATGTCCCAAGATTAAGTTTGAGATTAAATTTGTATTTTGTTTGGTTCAATGTATAAATTTATTTATAAATCCTGGATATTCCATCTTATCTCATCAAACTATAGGTAATATTTTATCCACCTCTTAAGTGGGATAAATCAGTCCAAGAATTTTTAACCCATTAGGAGTACCTTTACAAATGAATGTAAGTACCAATTTATGAGGGTAATTTTTTTTTTAATTTAATAAAAAATGTATTAATTAAAAAGGGAACAAACTATTTTTTTTGTTTAATCATTTAGGGGTTGTTTAGTTCATAAGATAAGGTAGGATGTCCCAAGACTAAGCTTGAGATTAAATTTAATATTTTATTTGATTGAAAATATAAATTTATTCTTAATTTTGGATATCCCAACTTATCTCATCAAACGAGGTATTATCTTATCCACCTCTTAAGTGAGATAAATTAGTCTAAAAATTATAATTTCACGACTATAATTCCGGGATAACTTAATTCGCGAGCCAAATCCCAGCATAACTTAGGACTACAATCTCAAGATAATTCGCTGGGCTAATTTTGTATTTGCGCCAGTGGGCCTTAATCATGGCTTTGTACAGTTTTTAATCCTAGTAAAGTGTAACATCCCGTAAATCCATATAGAGTGTGAAAGCATTGTATGAGTCCTTTGGAACCGTGTTGGGTTACGTGCATGGCTTTAGGCTAAAGACCGAAGAGGAGAGGGTCAAAATGAAAATTCTCTACAGTTTCACGAAAAGGAGGTTTGACGGTCGTCCTTTGTACCGTCATTCTGTTCGACGCTCCGTCCTTTGCACCGTCGATTGTGAGGAAGAGAAAGTTGCTCACTGGAAATTTCATGACTTTGACGGAGCAGATCGACGCTCCGTCGATCTGTTCGACGCTCCGTCGTTTGTACCGTCGAATTCACCTAGCACAAAGACCATTCGACGGAGCAGATCGACGCTCCGTCCTTTGTGCCTGCCGGGCTGAAATTATATAAGTTGCAAAATTTTAATTTTTCTTCCATTCCTTTCACTAACCCTAAGGACGAAAATATCTCTCTAAGGCTCCAACACTAAGGTAAGAACATCTAATCATTGATTATCAATCCTAACAACAAACTCATGATTCTTAACATGATTCTTGTGACTAAAACCTAGGGTTTGCAACATAATTCTTCCTAAAGTGATTCAAGCTAGGGTTTGGGTGTTCTTCACTAGGAAAGTGAATTATTAAACTTTGTTTAACACACTAAGGTATGTCTCTCTTTTAAAAAACTTATCATGGATATATGTTTTCTTCTCAAAGGTTCTTTATTGAATAAAAAGGTGAAATCTTCATGCAAAACCCTAATTCATGTCTTTGCTTGTGGTTGCTGTGCGTGAGGGGACAAGACCAAATTAAACCTTGATTGTATTATCCTCTATATATGTATATGGAATCATAATCGTTTTCTTCTATAAGAGATGATCAGTGATGATGGTTAATTGTTGGTACTGATGACTTTACAAAGAAACTAAGACAAAGAAATCTTGTTTAAAGAAGTAGAAACATTTTCAAGATTATCTATGAAATTATGGATTTTCGTAATGTTATAATGAACTTTAATGCAAATGGATGGTGTGGCTACATTGAGATAATTGTGATTTAGCTTCTATGCTATAATTCAGCTTCCATGCTATGAATTTGATTGTTGTGTTTGGCCGAGCTACTCGGGAGGAAGGGTAGCCACTATGGATCCTAGTGTGATAATGCCTAGCCATTCGGGAGGAAGAGTGGCCACTTCCGGGTTCGGTGCCTGGGGTGTCATTATGCCTAGCTATTCGGGAGGAAGGATAGCCACCGTTGAATTTCATATTCCGGTGTGGTGCGCTGTGACAAGGGAGCCTCTACGGTCACCCCTTCGATGTGCTTGATTCTTGGGCCTGTATTGGCATGTATGATATTTTTATTTTCTCATGAAATTGTTGTTGTTAATTATGATCAATTGAAAGGCATATTTGAAGTTGTACCTTGACAAGAGGCCTTATAATCAGTTTTGATAATTCTTATTGAGATACACAAACTGAATAACTGTTCTTACATTGGTTTTCACGACTAATTTATTTATGAATTATTGTACTTTATTTTCATATCACTTGTTGTCCCCGAGGCACTCACTGAGTACGAAGTACTCAGGCATACCATTGTTTTTTTTATGGTATGTTAGGTAGCGGTGAAGAGCAGGTTCTTGATACTTCGGGCGTTTAGGAAGGACTTGCGGTTGCTGCTGATTTGGTGAGCCCACACATTCATTCGCGGGGCACCCTATTTATTTAATTCCATTTATTTATATTAGTCTCCGGGCTGCGTCCCGATGAGTTAGACATTCATTCCTTATTCTTAGAAGCTCTTAGTATACATTCGAATGTGGGTAGAAGAAGAGTTGTTGTTTAACTCTTTCGGGCACACTATCATGTTTTGGTTGAATTATTTAAATTATAAAGACTTCCGCTGATTTAACTCTTATATTTATGATCTGTTTGCATTTATTTTATTAAACTGTTGGAGGCGAATGTTGAACCTGGCGGGTTCAAGTGTTATTATTGCATCATTGAGGTTCTTCCGATGTTGTTCATGACGTCGGATGCCGGTCACGTCTAGGGTGGATTTTGGGGTATGACATAAAGTGTCTTAGGAAGGGGTGTACATGGACCAGGTTGGTTCGGATTTTTTAAAGACCAAACCAAACTAATTGCATAGGGTTTTTAAATCTATAAACCAAACCAAACTAACAAAAGTCGAGTTTTTCAACCACGGGTTTTCTCGGTTTTTTCGGGTTGCTCGGGTTTTTTCCGGTAAAGTCTTCATACAAAACATATAACTTGTACTTCAAATATTTCTTTAATCCTAGTAAGATAAGACTATCTAATTAAGATAGCTATTAAGAAAATAACACAAAATGTAAGATGAGAGATGAAATTGTACTAAAATATTCAACGAAATAAATTAATGAAATTGCATAAAATAAAATGATCATAATCTAAAAATACTAAGTCATGCTACATTAAATACGGCTAATTTCTAAGGCATGTAGAAAATAAGTACGATTAATAAGTATTAATTACATGACTAGATATTAAAGAAAAAAATAAAATTAAGTTATGTATTTTCACTTTCTAAACTAATATAAAACTTAAGAATAGATATCAACATAATTGTCATTTCAGTGTTAGATATGAATTACTTTTGTTTGTATTAGTATTGATTTGATTTTTGTTAAGTTTTATTTGAGTTACTAATATCACTGAGCTATAAAACTTATTGGACCATTCAAAATTCTAATTCCAAGCTTGAAATAATATGTAAAAAGACAAAAAACTATGAAAAAGTTAAAGAAACATTTATAAATTACATTATAAATAAATATTTTTATGTATAAAATATGTTTGAAATTTTATAAATGTACTGTCGGGTTGGTTTGATTCGGTTTGACTTTTTTTAGTTAAGACCAAACAAAACCAAACCAATAGTGTTCGGGTTTTTCTTTTTAAAACCAAACCAAATCAAGCCAAACACTAGTCGGGTTTTTTTTTCGGTTTGGTTCGGATTATCGGTTTGGTGCGGTTTGTCGGTTTGCTTTGTACACCCCAAGTCTTAGGTAGGCTACCATGGACAGACTAAAGTGTGTCAAGCTCAAAAGGAATCAACTATCATCTGATTTTTCTGATGAATGATCAAGAATTGGATTAGGAGAAGCAACAAGAGGTTCAAGGAAAATTAACTGAGTACTAATTCCTGCTTAAGATATTTTTCACATTTATTAGAAACATTAATTGTTAGAGGCCAATAATTCGCGGTCATTAACCAAAATACTTGGACATTTCAACAATAAAATTTATACTTAAAGCTCATATTTTATGTCTTCTGCTTTTTCAGAGAAAATATTAGTCTACAATAAAAAAACAAATTGCTTGACTTCAGTTAGTACTTAGTATACATTGGGTGTGTTCGGTATAGAGGAAAATATTTTTTTGAAAAATGTTCAATTTTTTCATATTCGGTTGGTCAATAGTTTTGAAAAATATTTTCTTTAGGAAAATAATGTCATTAAAAATAAGGAAAATGACTTTCATAATGGAAATAGAAAAACAATACCATAAGTGACATTCCACATTGATGTCTCTTCTTCACGCTCGAACTATCCTCATCTTCACCCCACACCCACCACCCATACCACCCCTCCACCCCACCACCCACCCCACCCCCATAGTATGTGTCTAGATTACATAAAAATACTTTTTTGATGATATTTTTATTATGTACCGACACAAGAAAATAAGTAAACAATCCACTCATTTTTTTGAAAAATATTTTTTCAAAGAAAACATTTTCTATGAAAAATATTTCCTCCGTACCAAACAGTCGAACGCACCCATTATCTACAATTCTACATACAATCTCATTTAAAACTTATCCTTAATAAAGGATACTTTAAAGAGTTTCTTTAAACTTTATTAACCATTAAGTAGTAGGCATGAAGATATTTCTTTGAATTTTATTTTATTTGGATGGAAAATTGTAATTGACGATGTAATTAAACGGCATTACTTTGTTTGACTATTGTCGGAGAGATGGGATAAAGTTAATTATCATAAAAGATTGATGGAATAATCTTTCCCTTGATATCTATATGTCTCACTGTGAGTGGAGCTGTCAAAATTGGCTTGGCACATGAGGTCAACCCAACCTTTTATTTAAGTAGAATGGAGCTAAAATTTCATTAGCCCATTTAGAAGTGAGGCCTAATAGTCCAACCTCTGTTGGCCCGTCAGCCTCAATGGTTGGGCTAAGGCCAGCCCTTGAGGCCATAAAAAAAATTAATTGATTTTGAAAAAAAAGAAAAGAAAAGTAAATTAATCAAAAAGCTAAAAGTAATGAAAAAAAAATGTACTTATTACTAAGTAGTAAATTTAGTCATACTTTTTAGTCTTACAAATTATATTATGTGTAATTTCTTTTGGACGTGATTTGAATTAGTGAACAAAAATAGTAATTTATATTTGTTCTCTTGAATTTATTTTGTTTCTGTGATATGAGTTTGCGTAAGAATGGGTGGTCGAAGATTCTATTTCAGATTACAAAAAGCTTCATGTTCAAATTGTACAGAAAATCACTTAAAATGATATTTTGAAAGAAAGAAAAAACTTAAAAGGGTTGGACCCTCCTAGCCCGTGGCCCGCTTAGGACTGGATTAGGCTGCCATTTTCGAGGCCCTTCAATAAAACAGGTCAGCCTGTCTTAGCCTATTTAATTCCTTGACCCTTTAACACTGAGTTGGGTTGAGCTCGCCAGCTTGTTTTGACACCTCGAATAGTGAGTACTGATTGGTGAAACCCAAAAAAAAGTACTGATCTTTAGTGTGGGCTTGGTCTCCCCACCTCAACCCCCACGCCCGCACGCCACCCCACGTACCCTCTCCCCCTCCAACGCCAAATCCATTGGGATATCTTTAACATTTTCAATTTGGGCTACTGCAAGTCAGTCCAAAGAAAACATTTGAGGGTTTTGACCTTTGGAGATTATTCCACATTATTTGCACTTTTGTCCCTCATAACAATTTTTTTTTTGAGGGATATATAAGTTTATATTTTCGCATCATAATATTTTACAAGTTATGCCCCGCTCCATTAAAGAATCTATAGCCGGCAAGCATAAGTTCGATTTTGAAGGACAAAATTTAAAGATTAGCCGCAAAATTAAGGGAAGAAAACATAATTAGCCAAGCCCATAATCTATACAACTTAATCTAGCCCTAAAAGATAGTTTACAACAATTAGCCATACAATACATCTAACCGTATCAAATCCTAGCATAAATCTAGGTGAAAAGCCTCCATTTTTAAAAGATCATGTCATTATCTTTTCTAATTAAAAATATCTCTTTCCTTTTTTCTCTTATTTTTTTCAATTACACAAATAAAAAAAAATACTATCTGTCATCTCTTTGTTCCATTTTTGGTTACCCAAAATAAAATTAGAAAACCTATATATATGTTTAAAAAATGTGTTTGCATGTGTATATTTTTTTTTGTCTGTGCTACGGGTATTTTCCTTTGCATGTATATTTTATGTATAACTATATATAACTCATGTATAAATATTACAAATGTATATTACTTTATGTTATAGATACGTAATTTCCTAGATTTTCCTATAAATTATTTTATTTTCTAAAGTAATTTATACTTACAAATTAATAATAATTCTGTAATTTTGATTGGATATACAATAATATCATTTATACTTGAGCTATATACATTTATACACACATTGTACATGAAATAAAAATTTACACATGAATTATATACATTTATACACACATTACACATGAAACGAAAATGTATAGATGAGTTATATATATCTATACACACATTATACATGAAACCAAAAACATTAGTTACACGAATTATACACATGTTACATACTTGATATATACAATAATTATACATATTTTTGTGGAAATAAGAACTAGACAAAGTAGTTAAAATATCAACATATATAATATTCAACATCATATCCACATGAAATATAACATTATTTATATTATTATTATTATGCTAAATTATACACTTGTATTACACAAATTATACATATTGAAACCAACTTAAAAGGCTCCACAGGTTTATTCAGTGGAGGTTCAATCAAAAAAGGCATAAAAATGCAGGCTCATTACGGAAAATGAGAAAAAAAATCACTGCAGTAAAAAATTGATACTTAATGCAATTCCCTCAAAATAGGGATTAGGTATTTGATATAGAATATTAAATAAGAGAGAGAAGGAAAGATATTTCCTTAATTTGGATAATTGAATAGAAAATCCCGAAATTGTAGCCTTATTCAATGATTAGCCGGCTCAAAGAAGAAAATGTGAATTCTAATTGTTTAAAATGGGTTAGAAAAAATAAAGTACGTTTATTTTGAGTTGAGAGCTAATATGAGCTGATAATTCAGTTAATTAAATTAAAGACGACCCCGTTTGAAGGGAAAACCGTGCAATTACCATATGTCCTTTTTAGGGCCCTCTTTAAATTTTTAATCCTGTTGCTCAATGGGTAAATTTCTTCCTCAAAAGTTGTTGGATGAATTTTTCTTTGGGACATTGGCACAATATATACGAGTTACAACAGCTTCTGTCACCAAATTAATTAAGGATAGATGTGGCACTAATAGCACAAAAAACATCAGCATCTATTAGCCAACTCTTCCGAAAAAAGACAAAATATTAAGGAAGTGAATATTCTCATCCAAAATTTTACACAATCGTCCATTAAGGTAATCCTTTGAAGCTGAAAAATAACAACAACATACCCAATGGAATCCCACAAAGTGATGTCTGGGGAAGATAGAGTTATGCAGACCTTACCCCTACTTTAGGAGGTAGGGAGGTTGTTTCGGATAGACCCTCGGCACAATTGATTAAGTAGGTGTGGTTGAAATTTTTGGAAACACCCGACGAGGCTATATACAAAATTTGAGGAAGATTGGAGATAATTTAGACAGATTTGGAGTTAAAATTCAAAGTTGAAAACGTTACTGCGACATGGGTATATCACAAAAAATCTTCACAGATATATATGATATACAAAAGATATAAGGATATATGAAGGGATATACACTGAATATAGTCGGATAAAAACATCTATACATAGGGATACATGAATAGAGTCGTCTTCAACCTCAAATTTTCAATATGAAAACCAGCTTAAGTTAGCCTCAAATTGTCTCCAAACACCTCAAAAATTGATATTTAAGCTCCGTAAGTGTTTTCAACGAAACTCGATATCAACAATCGAAATAAATCGGAATTATACAGATCAAAAAATTCGAATCAAGCTTCAATAATCTGTAACGATGTACAGACAACGACAATGACGAGCCATTTTCACCCATTGTTACTTATCACGTGTCACTCTAAAAAAGAGGTTGGATTTTTTGGGAAGTCACGACAGCGAGAGGGATAGATACAAAGATGAGAAATTCATACCTCATTGTTAGAAAAGGAATTTAGAGTTGAGGTTTTCTATACTTGGCCATAGGTTTTCATTAATCCCGGTGCTTCTTCACCGGAGTTCTAGCGTTGTTCGTTGCTTCTTGGCTGGAGTTTTGCTTGAGTTCTTTCCCATGGCTTCCTCAAGTTTCTCTCTCCAGTACACTTTGTAAGCCACTGTATATCAATGTTAGCCGTATGTATGTCACTGTATACATAAGACACATGCTTGATATACAATGATATACATGTGACATTCACAATGTATATCACTTGTATGTCACTATATATCACTTACCAGTTACATGAGACCCGGGCTTACTCAAGATATAAAAGTAGTAATATTTTAATTAAAAAGATTTAATTTATATCATATTTTTTTATTGCATAATTAATATAATTCAGTGGCATGTTAAATATGTATTGTTGATAAGTCTTCTTAAGTATTAAAGTTTCTTAGTCACTTAATTAGATAATTTTTAAACAAAATTATTTATGAAGAAGGAAGTTTGGCAGGAGAATTATGAAATATCAAAGAGATGCAAATGACTCGACATTTTGTAAAGTAACATGATCTAAATTCTATTAATAATTATGACTCGGTGAAAATCATAAATTGATTATTTTTTTTTTGACATTTTTATGAATTTATGAGTATATGATTATTTATAGATAGAAATAGATTATTTTTTCATATTTATTAAGTTTTAGTTTTACTCGTGATATTTCATGCTGCCAGAGTTTATGTTAGTTAAATGTGGTGATTTAAACTTAGTTTTAGACTAAGTTTAGGAAAAAACTAAATTTGTTAAATGAACCTCAAGAATGAATTTAATTCTTCATATATATTTTATGCTTAAAAATATCAGTCATCAGTTAAAATTTTTATTTATAGTACTTTTTGTATAGTTTTCAAATATCTTGATTTTGATTTAAAATATTTAATTAATTTAATTTAATTTAGCTTTAAAGTTTAGTCAAAGTAACTCTGGGAAAATGGAAAGTCCCTCATAAATTGAAATGAAGAGAGAGTCATCAGTAAGAGCTAATAATGTTCCCGTTAGAAACGAAAATTTAGCTCCACGGTTGCCTAAATTTTACCGAAATGTATAATGACAAATAATGTAAAGGTAGCGAAGATATAAAACAGATATTGGGCATTTTAGAAAAATATTTCGTAATTGATTTAGCAAAAAATAATTTTTAAATCTATTGGACTTACTTAGCTAAAATAGATTGAAAATCTTTAGCACAATTAATATATCATATATTCGAAATGTTAATCTAACACTCCATTCGGTTCATATGATATGGTATTTTTAGTTCGGACACACCCCTTAAATAATTACTTACCCTAGAAAGATCGAAAGTGTTTTTTCTAAATTATCCTTAACTATAAAGTACTAATTTAATATAATTTGTTAGTTATGTAAAAATGCATTTATCTAATTTAAATAAGGATAATTTTGAAAGAAGAAAAAAAGCTACTCCATTAATATCTTCTGTGTTTTGAGCTAAATATATAAATTAAGAATATCATAATATGAATTAATCCCTTAATATCTTTTGTGTTTTGAACTAAATATATAAATTAAGAATTAAGAATATCATAATATGAATTAAAGAGAGTAAGGAGCTAAAACAAATTGACAAAATACTGCAGGGTCCACGTCAAATGGGCCGAAAAAAACAATTGAATGTTAAAACTTAAAAGTGGGACAGGCTACTACCAAAAAAAGAAAAGAAAGTGGGACACAAGGAAAAGGCAGCAACAGCCATGTGTAAGTAGCAACCAATCAAAAGTTTTGTTTTTCTTTAGATTACAGTGAATCTACGTGTATGTATGTAGTTGTTTTTGAATAGTGATTATATATATATAGAGTATATATAATGTTCAAAACACGATTAATATAACATTATAGTTTGTGCTCCGTATCTAAAATTTTATTATATTAATGTTTGCTACGAATACAAAATCGGCAAATTTATTAATATTTTTTAAAAGAGAAGACTTGTTTAAAAGGAAACTATTTTCCTCTCTTTGAGATAAAACAATAGCAATATTTAAGCATCAGTTGATACTTTCAATTTTAATTCGATTAATTTAAAGGTGAATATGGAGCGCACTTTTTTTTGGACATTATTAATTTGCACTATTTTTATGCACACACACATATATATATATACTATGTTCAAAACACGATTAATATAACATTGTAGTTTGTAATCCATATCTAAAACTTTAGTATATTAGTGTTTACTACGAATACAAAGTCTGCGCTTTTTTTTGACATTATTTTTTGTTTTTTAATATGGGGTTCATTTTTTTTTATATTGCCTGATTTTGTTAATACGGGGTCCAGTTTTTTTTACAGAGAGTTTGTGGGTTCCACTTTTTTATTTTTTATTTTTTTTATTTTTTATATTGGTTGATATTGTTTAGTATGAGGTCCACCCTTTATGGGGTGCATTTTGTTTTTTGGACATTATAGTTTGTACTATTTTTATGCATATAATATATATACATATACTATGTTCAAAACACGATTAATATAACATTATAGTTTGTGCTCCGTATCTAAAACTTTATTAAATTAGTGTTTGCTACGAATACAAAGCCAACACTTTTTTTTCCCATGAGTTTGGAGATGGTGAGTTCCACTTTTTTTTCTTCCTTTTTTTTTTATTGCTCGGTGTTATTTAGTATGGGGCCCACCTTTTTTTTAAAGGGACAACGGACGACGAAGCATGGGTCTAAACCCATGCTTTATATAGTTTTTTTTTTAATTTTTATTTTTTATATTGCTTGGTGTTGTTTAGTATGGGGCCCACCCTTTTGGACACTATTAGTTTGCCCTATTTTTATGCATATATATATATATATATATATATATATATATATATATATATATATATATATATATATATATATATATATATATATATACTATGTTCAAAATACGATTGATATAACATTGTAATTTGTGCTCCGTATCTAAAACTTTATTATATTAGTGTTTGCTACAAATACAAAGTCTGTTTTTTTTTTGACATTGTTTATTTTTTTAATATGGGATTCACTTTTTTATTTATATATATATATATATATATATATATATATTGCTTGATTTTGTCAATATGAGATACTATGTTCAAAACACGATTAATATAATATTGTAGTTTGTGCTCCGTATTTAAAACTTTATTATATTAGTGTTTGTTACGAATACGCACGTGGCAATGAATCCATCATTATTGACTTAATGAGATACTTTGGAAATTACATGAATATTGTTTGATTTTTTAATATGGGGTGCACTTTTTTTTGGCATTATTAATTTGCACTATTTTTTTAATATTAGTTGTTATTTAATATATATGGGGCCCACAATTTTTTTAAATTAAATTGGAACGGATATATATATATATATATATATATTAGAATTATGGGGCCCACAATTGTTTTTAGCACTTTTTTTTTGACATTGTTTGTTTTTTTAATATGGGATTCACTTTTTTTTTTTTTTTATATATATATTGCTTGATTTTGTCAATATGGGATACTATGTTCAAAACACGATTAATATAATATTGTAGTTTGTGCTCCGTACTTAAAACTTTATTATATTAGTGTTTGTTACGAATACGCACGTGGTAATGAATCCATCATTATTGACTTAATGAGATACTTTGAAAATTACATGATTATTGTTTGATTTTTTAATATGGGGGTGCACTTTTTTTTTTTTTTTGACATTATTAATTTGCACTATTTTTTTAATATTAGTTGTTGTTTAATATATATGGGGCCCACAATTTTTTTTTATTAAATTGGAACGGATATATATATCTATATTAGAATTATGAGGCATACATTTTTTTTTATATTAGCTGTTGTTTTTAATATATATGGGGCCCACTATTTTTTTTATTAAATTACAACGGACCCCACAACTTTTTATTTTATTTTATGGGGCCCACAACCGGACGACGAGAAAGTGAGCCTCACTCACTCTTCTTAATAGTTAGTAATTATATTAGTTATGTGAGGCCCGTGCTAAGCTCGGGCCCAAACTCAAGATATAAAAGTAGATATTTTAATTAAAGAAATATAATTTGTATTAGTACAAGTGTACAACAACAACAACAACCATATATCCATTGTAGTCTCACAAATGGGTAATTACGTTAGTAATAATTAAATTTCATATAAGTATATTTTCAATATGTGAAAGCAAAACTTTCATTCCACTCCTTTAATATTTTAACTTCCATTTTGATGAAATTATTTACTTCAAATCAAATGCGGAGCCAGAATTTGATAGTTATAAGTTATGTATCCTAATTTTCTGAAGTTATTTAGTTCTAAATAAATAATCTATATATAGTTAATGAACTTTTAAGACAAATACATAATTTAACTTGTGCAGCGGATGGAGCTGCTCCTCCCTTAATTAGGGATTAGGGGTTCGAACATGGATATGGAAAAAATCTTTGGAGGGAGCGCTTCCCCGGAATGGGCGCATACGGTGCAAATTATCTAGATTAATTGAGCTCAAATGCGGATAGAGTGTTGACACCTAATTTTGTCCCTCCTTTCCTCCAAAATATCGATTTACGCTTCTAGCATTCTTGGGCAAAACTTTAAAAATAATTATTTATACTTTACTACAATTATTAGCTTTTATTAATACCGGAGTTTCTTTACTCTATTGCAGTCACTAGCCGTTATTATTTTGTTACTTATCTTTATCATTATTATTATTATTATTATTATTATTATTATTACTATTATTTGTTGTTGTTATTATTATTACCAGTATTATCATAATTTGCGTTTCAGCATTTTACCACCTTATGCATACGCATAGTAGCTTTTATTTATTGATATTATCGCACGACTATTACGACGTAATGTAATTTTTATCTGAGCATTAATAATTACATACTTTTATATTAAATAATATTTGGGCACCGTTAATATATAATTAATTACAATAGGTCTTTTACTTAAATTCAGAAGCCAAATTGTTTCTTTCATCAGTCCATATTTTTAACTCATCTAACCCAAATCTAAAATCAACCCACAAATGCCCAATTCGTATGAGGCCATTTAATACCCAGCCCAATATTCTAATTCATCCTACCCAGCCCAAATCAGCTAGCCCATTACCGTTAACCTACCCAACGACCCGACCCGACCCGCTCCTTAAACATTAATGAACCATTAGGGTTTTCTCTTTCCCACTTCAGCGCCACACACTCCCTCCCTCTCATCGCCCCTCTCTCCTCCCTCTCTCTCTCTCCTTCCTCTCCATTTTTAGCAAAGCATCTCCCTTCTTTTAGCCGTGAACAGTCTTGCCTTTCCATTTCCACGCAAAACTTGTCCTCACGTCTTCGTTCTGTCATTGAAATGGCAGAGGATTCCATTTTTTGTGTTTCGAACACAACAAATCCTCAAAGACCAGAGGAATTCGGTCCATTTCGGGCAAACATCTGAAGCAAGTCACGTGAAAGGCTTTCAACGTTCGGATTAGCAGGTTTCTTTTGACTCAAATTCAAATTTTAGATTTCAAAATACCGCCCAAATGAAACCCTAATATTCTCCTATAAATAATCCCTTTTTCAGTCATTTGGAAGAGGTCTTTTGGTCGCAGAAATTCCCAAGAAATTAGAGGTTCTTTTAGCCGCCGAAAACCCCCCTGAAAAAAAAAAGTTCTTTTGGTCACTGAAACCCCTAAAAAAGAAAAGAGTTCTGGCAGCCGCTTAAACTACTCTTCAAAAACATTAGTTTTTAATCTGCTTTACATCGCCTCAGGACACTAAGTCCATTTTCTGTTTCGTCTCTGGGTATTTGTTCGGGTTCGGATTTATACAAACTCGGAGAGTGGTGTTCGAGTAGATATCGAAACCTTCGCCTCACTTCCCTGCACCCGAACAAGGCCCACCGCATACGAGTCCGAGGGACTTGTCTCCTTTTCCGCATTCGGTGTAGGGCCGAGACCCAACATTGTCTCCTCTCGGGTCAATCTACGTCCGCAGCAGATAAAAAAATATTCTGGGCTAAGCCCATATAGCAGCAGGCTGCGGCCCTACAGTGAATTACTGGGCCGAAGCCCGATAACATCATGATCATGGCAGCCTAGAAAATAGGCTGAGTCCATTTAGCTTACTTGCTCTATTTTATCTTTTGCATTTAACTTGTATGACTAATACTTTGTTTTGCTAATTTAGATGAACCTTAGCGACATCAGTGAGTTTTAGTTTTAATAATGGGTAGTTAATGTAAGGAAAATTAACGATTAATTCCATAAGTTTCATTCTCTTTTATTTTACGGTAAAATTATTTATAATACTTACAGTATTTGTCTTTATTAGAATAATTGATTTTCAAAAGAGAACACATTTTGAGCTAAAGGAATCACGATTTATGCTTACTATCTTAGAAAATTTAAATGTCACTAATAGGAAAATATAAATTCAAGTACATTCTATAAATAATTTTTCAAGGTTTATCCAATAGTACACATCTTTTAGCTAAGTATAGTTAATATAAAAGGAAGAAAACTCATACTCTTTCCATCACATTTTAAAATAAGTCTAGGTATTTTCACATCACCATATTGATATAATATAAATTTTATCTAAAGTTCGCATTTGCTAAAAGGCTATTATTTATAGGTGAGTCGTTATATTTTTTGCAAGTCTTATTTTCAATAACATTACTACACTTTCATTCAAGGCTTTAGCAACATGTCCAAGTTTTATTTTAAATAGCATTTAAAATCTTCTTTTTACGCAAATCATTATATTTTCTACAAGTATTATTTTAAATAGCATCATTATTACTTTCATTTAAAGCCTTAACAACATTTATAAGTCTTATTTTAAAATGACAATTAAAGTCTTCTTTTATACAAATCATTATGTTTTCTGCAAATCTTATTTTAACTAACATTATTTTCTTTTTAAAACTTTAGCAATATTTGTAAGCCATTTTTGTTAAAATTTAAACATTATATTTAGCCTTAATTAATTAACCTAAGTTTGGCCGGTTAACCGTAATTAACGGATTCTAAAGGATGCCTAATCCCTTCCCTTTAGGATAAATAGAACCCTTACCTAGATTCATAAATTAAGCAGACCATTAACGGATGTTTAGTTAATTTTACCTTAGTTAATAATTAGGTGCCCTAATTCACCTTAAAATCAATTAGGTGGCGACTCCTAAAAATAAAGCAAAATAGGAATCTCCAATATGTTGTACTCAATTTGGACCCGGTTTAAAAGGGGTATAACAGTTTGGCGACTCTGCTGGGGACTTTAGGTTCTTAACCATAACAACTTAGGTTAATTAATATTTTGTTTGATGTTTGTTTGTTTTCTTTATTTTGCCTTATATGTTTTTAAATGTTTTATTGTTTTATTCCTTATTTGCCTTTGCTATGTAATATGTATTTGCTTTAAATTGGCATTCCGCCCATACTTTCTCCACTCCTGAAAAATTCACACAAATTCACACACTTAAAGCGGTTTCGCGGTTCGCGGCCGTGCACTACTAAATTACCCCTTTAGTTGGATCGATCTTGTGGATTTAGTCGATCGACGGTGCAGTCGACAGCCACGTACTTTCCACTCCCAAGTTGTCCACTTGGGGGAGCCTTGTGTCGTAGGAAACCAACTTTTAGTCTACCTAGGGTAGAGCGAAAACCAAAACCTTGTAAGAACATGCATCATTTTAAACCTAGGAGGATTAATACCCTTGGTGTATTGAGTTCATTAGTCAACCTTACCAAATATCCAAATGAGTTTATGACTCTAAGTGACACTATTCACTATTTATGTGCATTATTTGAAGGACAAATGTGAGGAATATGTGGACCTAGTACTCTATAGATAAATATTTCAGGAAAACTGACATTTTGTTGCAGGTTGTCGTGGAGCATCCAATTAATGCCGGAGGTTTGAAGACAACCAAAGGAAATTAGTGGAGATGAAGTATTAGATATCTTAGATTAACTTTGAATTGTATTATTAAACTGGCATGTAATAATTCTTTTTATTATTCTTGTAAATTAGTTTTAGGAAGAGTTATGGAATGATACATAAAAGACATGTTTGTCCTTCAAATGTTCGTTAGGCCTACCTCTGGCATAAAGAGGTCCCTTGCATTATAGAACGCGATGTATTATGTGCAATAATATGTCCTTACCGTTTACTGACTCGTTTTCTTTTTCTTTTCTTATTTTATCTTTTTTCTTTTAAACTTATTTTCAAAACAAAAAGGTTGACTTGTGCTAAAGGGGAACTGGCAGAGCATCCATATTTCACACGGTCTAAGGCCAAGAAATCAGACTCTGACTCATCACTAATCACCTGGTTAACTAAAAAGACTCGTTCTAAAATGGAGCAAAGTTTGATCAATGCAACTGCTTCATCTGAGCCATCTCTTAGTTTACCGATCACGAGTGATCCCACATCCTCTAATGAACCAGAAACACATTTGGAGATCATTGCTCGTCTGGAGCGACGAGTTGCTGAACTAAGTCACATGGTACTTCAAAATCGGTCATTTTCTCAAACTCCGTGATGAGTCGTGAAATTACGCGATATTCGATGCTAATTCCTTAAGTTTTTGTGACTCTTTAAGCACTTTTGTTGTTACTTTTTATGTTTTTATGTTGTTTTGTAGGAAAAGATACCCGGAGAGCATAAAAGAGCAAAATGGATCAAAATGGAACAAAATAGAGCAAAACAAGCCAAGTAGCTGAAATGAGTGATCGGAAGAAACCAAGTGAAAAGAAAGTCAAAAAAGAGGCCAAACTGGACATTTTTGCAAAACTGTCAAAACTGGACAGTTTTGCAAAAACGGGACAGATTTGCAAAACTGTCAAAAGTGGACAGTTTTGCAAAAACGGGCAGAATTGCAAAAACAGAAATATGGGGGCAGATTTTGACATTCTTTTAAACTTGGAAGAATTAGAGGAGCTACAAAAGAGAGGCTTAGGGAAAAACATATACATCTTTGGTCATTTTGCAAGTTTTGGAGGCTAGGGTTTTTCTACAACATTGGAGGAGAAGATTGGAAGCACTTCAATGAGATATTTCTTAATCCTTTCTTCAATTCCTTGTTTTGTATTGCATATCTAAGTGTGTAGTATTTATTCCATTACTTGAATCTTGATTGTGAAAATATTCTTGATTAAAGTTTGGTTTGAAACTCTTGTTATGCTTATGTATTGAATGATTCTTATTGCTATTGAAGTGGGTCTTTGTTGATTTAATTAATCTCGTTCTTGAATGTTTCCAAAGGGATTAGCTAACCCTAGGACTCACCCATTTACTTAGAATGAGCTTGGAAGAGGAAATCTAGGTTGGGAAAGATTAATTAACAAGAATTTGGGTCATTAAACTCATCTAATAACTTGAGCTCGGAAGAGGATAGTTACTTGAGGTTAAATTGATTGTACCTAACATCACACTCTAAGGCTTGGAAAACTTAGAGTGAAATTCATTGATTTGGTTGGAAGACTTTCAATGAGATTTTAGAAATCAGTATCTATCAACATAAACCCGTTCTTAGTTGTAAAATCGTGAAATACATTGGATCGTTACTTGAGTGTAATCTCCTATTATCCATGCTTGTGGCCATTGATCATTTTACTTGCTTTCTAGGTTAGTTCACATTTTTGCATTAGTCATAATTTTCTCAAACAAAAACCAAAATACCATTTATCGTTTGGCTTTAGCTTAGTTGGTGAAAGTTCCTTACTTTCTTAATCGCCTAGCATATTGTTCCCTGTGGGATCGACCCCGACTCATAGTTGGGTAAATATATTGCATACGACCGTGTACACTTTCTCTTTGAGGAGTGTATTTGGACATTATCACTCCGCCACACATGACTCCATCTCATGGGGTTCGTCAGACTTTGCCTATGCCACCTCCATTCCCAAATTTGGATGAACTTAACCAGACAAACTATTTTACCACTTCTCAACCAGCTCATTCCGAACCCCTCACCCACCTAGTTACTCAAAATGCTCCTCTGTTGTTTACAACCGCTTCTTCAAAGGCTCAGTACATACCGCTGGCACATGATGTTACTAATGCGCATCAAGTTCCGCCGGTATATACTTATGCCACAGCTCCACCCATGACACAAACCCGAGGACTATGTCACACAGATGTTGATCATTATGTCGAAGTCGAAAAGGAGGCAAGGGCAGCTAATGATGAAATGATAAATAGAAAGCTCAAAAGTCTGGAAGATGCTATGAGAAGTTTGCGTGGACTCGGTAGTAACCAAAGCGTGAAGTATGAAGAATTATGTGCATTTCCTGAGGTAGAATTGCCACCAGGTTACAAGATTCCAGAATTTGAGAAGTTTGATGGGTCGGGAAATCCTTTCTTCCATTTGAAGGTCTATTGTGAAAAGTTGATTGGTGTGGGGAAGAATGAAGGGATAAGAATCAAACTATTTAATTAGAGTCTGAGTGGAAAAGCTTTGGAATGGTATTCCAAGCAAGATACAACCAAATGGCGTACTTGGGATGACTTGGCAAATGCTTTTGTGGATCATTACAATTTTCATGTTGAGATCGCTCCTGACAGAATCTCAATTACAAAATTAAAGAAGAAGTCAACCGAATCATTCCGAGAATATGCTATACGATGGAGGGAAGAAGCATCTAGGGTACACCCGCCCATGGAGGAAACAAAAATGGTTACTTTCTTCATTCAGGCACTAGAACCGGAGTACTATGAACGTTTGGTGACAATGGGCGGAAAAACTTTTGCAGAAGTGATCAAAGCTGGGGACATGATCGAAGATGGCATTAAGACAGGGAGAATAACAAGTCTAGCGGCATTGCAGTCTACTAATAAGGCCATACAAACTGGTGCTCTCGGAAACGGAAAGAAAAAAGAAAAGGAAGCGGCAGCGGTAATGGCTCTGGGAAGCACCTCATACCACCATCAACAACCTCCGCGGTACCATCCTAATGCTCTCCACTCACAATATTTCCAATATTCGCCACATCTATACAACCAAGCTTTGTCATCTTACCAGCCTCAATCATCACAAATTTCTTACCCCGTCTACAACACACAACCAACATACCGAGCTCCATGACCACTAACATACCCAGCTCCACCATCACAATCTCATCATCCAAACAATGCATCCGCACCTCGCCCAAATAGACCTTTCCGCAATTTTACACCGTTAGGAGAGCCATTGAGCGTTGTTTTTGAAAGACTGCAAGCTTCAGGATTATTATATCCTGTGGAAGGTAGAATTCCAGATCCACTACCTAGAAGTTTTGATCCCACTAAAAAGTGTGCATATCATTCGGGGGTAAAAGGCCATTCCACTGATCGTTGTTTCGCATTGAAACACAAGGTTGAAGATCTTATTGAAGCAAAACAGATCATGGTCAAACAACCGGCACCAAACGTGGATAACAATCCACTCCCGACCCATGATGGGGCCACGATAAATATGATTGGAATAGATGAAAACGATGATGATCCGACCAAATTTATAGTGCCTGTGAATAGCGTGGAAGATCATGGTCTTATAGCCGTTGCTTCTCCGGCTATAGTGGTAAGAGGTTTTGTGCCTGTCAAGATATTAGGAGCTTCATCAACACCTGTGGAGGTAGTTCAAGCGCCAAATCAGTTGCCAGTACTCGATAGTAATTCCGTACCATGGAATTATCAACAAGCTGTGATGGAATGTCGAGGAAAGGAAGCGATCACTGACAAGACTAAGACGTCAGGAATGACAAGGTCCGGAAGGTGCTATACCCCAGAAGAGCTAGCTAGATTGAGGCAAACTAAAGAAAGCAATGTTCCTCCCAAAAGGGTTGTGACAGAAGCCGAGGCAGAAGATTTTTTGAGAAAAATTAAGGCCAGTGAGTACTCGGTTGTAGAGCAGTTGAAAAAGACCAATGCCCAGATTCCTATCCTCTCTTTGCTTTTGAGTTCGGATGTACACAGAAATGCACTCTTGAAGATTTTGAGTGAAGCATATGTTTCAACCGAAACAACTAGTGAGAGAGCTAGAATAGTTGGGCGCATGCTTGACAGTCATCGAATCAGCTTTGATAATGAAGAACTGCCACCAGAGAGATGTAGTCACAACAAAGAACTCCATATAACTGTCAAGTGTCGTAACATGTTTGTGTCTAAAGTGTTGATTGATGGAGGCTCTGGACTTAACATTTGTCCACTAACAAGTCCAAAGAAGATCGGATATAATATTAACGAGCTTAAGACAAGTGATATGAATATTCGAGAATTTGATGGATCTCAGAGGCGTCCTATTGGAGAAATAGAGTTAAACGTGCTGATTGGACCTGTTGAGTTCATTATGGATTTTCAAGTACTTGATATCTCCACGACATACAACATGTTGTTAGGAAGACCGTGGATCCATATGGCTGGAGCTGTGCCATCTACTTTGCATCAGACTGTCAAATTTGAGTGGGATCAACAACAAATATGCATACAAGGAGAATGTGACACGTCCATCTATCGAGATCAATCTATCCCATTCATTGAGGCAACATGAGGGTTTGATGGAACAACTTACCACGCTTGAGAGGTTGTGAATGTTACTAGAGTGGGTGAAGGGAGTCAAACTCAAGAATCGAAAATGTCATGTGCTGCAATCATGGTTGCAAAGGAAATGTTGAAAAATGGGTACCAACCTGGATTTGGGTTAGGGAAGACATTAAATGGGCGGGTTGAGCCTGTAGTTCTCCCTGCACAACAGTTTACATTTGGTTTGGGATATGAACCAACTGAAGAAGAAGCGAAAGAAGCACGAAAGAATAAAGGAAAGGAGATTTTCTTGCCAAAACCTATTCCTACCATTGATCAAACTTTCTCAAAACCTGCCATCCCCAAAACTTCAGATTTGACTGTTGAAGTTGCCTATGATGATATTGTGGAAGGGATCAAGAACTTGTTCGTGGAAGACGAAGATGATCATGCTGTGGTAATTGAGGACATTGCTGAAACACCGACTTTATGGGTTGCCGAACCAGGACTTGAGTTGAAGAATTGGATTTTCATCTCAGCCCCGGTTCGCCGGGAGTTTCAGTAGTTTAAGTTTATATTCCCTTTGTAATAGGCCAAGGCATAAGCTAGAATCTTTGTTTTTGTCATGTCGCCTCTATGTTTTGTTATGGCCTTTCTAATTTAGTATTTTGCATTTGTTGTAATGAACTACGTTTGGCCTGACTTCCTTTTGGATACGTAGGCAGCCCATATCGGGTTCGGCCACTCTTTTCAAAATATTTCGGTGTCTTTGTTTTGTAGGGTTTGAACTACGTGTGGCCTGATTTCCTTTTGGATACATAGGCAACCCACATCGGGTTCGACCCTCCTTTTACTAAAAAAAAAAAAAAAAAAAAAACCACAATAGTTCTTATTTTTATTCATGAACTACGTCTGGCCTGATTCCTTTGGGATACGTAGGCAACCCAAGGCGGGTTCGACCCTTCTATTTTTAAATTTCAAAGTCTTTGGTTTGTCCAACCATTTTAGTCCCTATAAGATACATAAGGATTTTGTATAAAGTTTTGGTCTTCCCATTGTTTAAATTCATGTGTCCTAGTATCTTGAAACTGGGACAAATTTTTGAAATCGGTCAAATCGCTTCCAAAAACTTTCATTATAACTTCTCACTTTTCTATTGTTTAGAACCAAGCGCCTCCAGGACTGGAAACTGGGGCAATGTTTTAGAAGTAGCACAAAAGTGGTCTTAAATGTTCAACAACTTTAAATAAAGTTCATCCATGTCTTTCTAAAATGTTGATAAGTTTGAATTCCATTCTTCATAATCATTTTATCTATTAGATCCATTAAGTATCCCCTTTCGAAGTCATCCAAATCTCATTACTCTTAATTTCAAAAGACGTTCTTTATTACTTATTGTTGACTCCAAATTTTGTCCCTCCTTTATTTAATCTTATTTACTCGGGCTACTAAATTTATTGAGGAGCTAAATATTTTACTTTCATTTTTTTTATTTGCTACTACTATTAATATCGCTACTTTTATTTTCAACATTACGAGTATTACTTTATCACAAATTTTAAAGGGTTCATCATCGTTTCATTTTGGGATTTGTACTCGTTAAATTAATTTTAATTTGTTACTATTTATCTTCACATAATACATATTGTACTAGTTGTCAAATTAGAAGCCCACAAATAATTGAAACAAAGAAAGAAGAACTCATTTTCGGACCAACAAACGGACCAGCCCACATTATTCCCCTACCCAAAATAATTCAGCCCACTACCCATTTACGCGGTCCAGCCCAAAAATTACCATGACCCGACCCGACCCGGTCCAAGCCCATCCCTTATTTTTCTTTAACCTAAAACCCTATCTCTTTTTCTCTTCCTCACCGCCGCGCACCCCCCCCCCCCCCCTTTCTTCAGCTCTCTTTCTCCTCTTCTCTTTCTTCTCCCACGTTCCTCTCCACCTTCATCTCTGCCATCTCCATGCCTCTGCCACCTCCAAATTTCCTTGTCCCCCACGCCTTTCCTTCGTCTCTCTCCAACGTTCCTATCTTTATGTTAATACAAATGAAAACCCTATAAATGGAATCCGGGTGGAATCGTTTAGGGGGGGATTTTTTGGAGAGGAAACCTAATCAACTTTAGACAAGGGAGATCGAAAACCCCCCTAAAAACAATAAGATCGGGGATCTACAAATTCCCTTACAAAACACAAGAACTTCTGGGTTGTGGCAATTCGAGTTTCGAAATCGTTCGTCGTATTCGAGAGTAGATTCGAGGCTTTGACGCCTCACTTCACTGCACCCAACAAAGGTAATTTTCCCTCCTTTAGTTATTTTATTCGGTTTCTGCTTGATTACGTTGCTGTTTTGTTTACATCCAGTTAAATTTGTTTGTAGGATGTTTTCCTGTTGTTATTATCAGTAGATTGGCATGTATGTTTGTGATGTATTTGTCGATTAGCTAATTATGTGGTAAAATGCTAGTTTATATGACATGTTGGTCAAATGAGCATGCTAGTTATGCTTGTCTGTTACTTCCTGTACAAAGCAATTGGCCTATAATGTTTAATGATAGTTTGTTGGTTAGTTGACTGCAATTAATTTGAGGGATTAAGGGAATGCTCATTTGAACACATAAAATTGTGGAGGTGAAATCTTATAAAAAAAATAAAATCCATGCCCTCTTTTCCAGAATCTGTCTCAGCATGGAACATGAGTATTCCCTCCTGTCTTAACATGAAGCATGAACCTGTGATTTGTGCAAGACCAAAAGATGTTCATACATAGCTTTAGTTGGGAGGAACTACAAGCTACTGACAGTATTTAGTAATATTTTTTTTTTTAGTATGAAAGAATGATGAACTGAAAATATACCTAATGTGTTTTCTCCTGAAATCATCTTGTGAAACCACACTGAAAAGTTCTTAGTCTTTGCACACATAGCATTGACAAATATCTCAAGGTAGTCCAACACTGTATCATGATAAGTGTGATTGCAGTAAATAGAATATTAGTCTTTGCTGTGTACATGCTATGCTTTGCATGACCAACACTGTGTTATGATAAGTGTGATTACAGTTTCCTCTTTGATTCATTAATAAAGGAAAATGTAAAGGAATGTGAATGTGATTTCAATCTTCCTTAAAGAAAAACAGAAGAGATTTGAATTCGAGCCTTGCATGATCATGTTCCTACTTAATGAGTCATATTTATCTCTTTTCCTGTACTTGATTGCCTGTGGGTTGTTAAGGAATATGAGGCAGTTCATATGTTAGTAAGGAATGAAAGTTTCAAAGAATAAGTTACCTCATAATATGTTAGACACCCTGGTTTGCTTCTGTTTGTGTTGAGTTGCATAACCTTGAAGCCTGTCCCTTGCCATTCTGCCATAGATATATTTCTGTCCCCCCTTATGTGCTAAGTCGTCTGTTGTTCAAGAGGTGATGGGTTTCATTCTTTCTCTCATTCAATCTCTCATGTTCCACTAATGGGAAAGAAGGGGTATATTACATTATAATTTAATTAAAGGGAAGAGACCACCGATGATATAGGTTTATGTTCATAATCAGAAGTACAAGTTGTGTAGTTTCAGAATCAATTTGATTAGCAAGAACCAGAAGACGATTAATATAAGTCAAAGTGTTTAGATTAGGAGGCTGGAATATCATTTAGAATGTAATCTGGATACATTTGGCAGTCCTAGATGTACATATCAGGTTCAAGCTTTTGAAAAGAAAGTTTTGTGTTTAGTTCTCTCACTACTGAGGATGCTTTTGTTGTTGTCCATTTGACAAACAAGGTCTATGCCTATAGCAGTGTATATAAAATGTTTTAGGTTCTGGAATGTAGTTTCAGTATGCCTAAGTGACTTCATTGTTCGTTGACTAGTATACGTTTTGGTATAATTTTCCTTTGAGATATGTGTTTGTAACACTTTCATGTGTAGTTGTTCGGTGGTTATGTTTGAGTAGGGTATAAATTTAAATCATTCAGACTCCTCTTTTCTTTTTGTTTTAAATTGGTGCCTGTCCTTCCAAAACAGTCTGTTGGGCCTGCTCGTTGAAGTATATGTGCAACTTTGGTTTGCTTTGTGTCTCGCCCCATTTTCTTTCCTTTATGGATATCTAATCCCAACATGGATTGGATCCATTATATTGGTTTAACTTCTTTTCCCATTATATGTTAATATACCGATCGCAGGCAGTTACTTTGTTTTAGTTGAAAGCTGTTGGCCTATTTTTTGGATTTGCATCATATATGTTTAAGCTTTGTTTATGGATCACTTTACTAATCCTTTTCTTTTCATTTTTTTTAATGCATGAACATCGCATACGAGTCCGAGAACTCGTCCTCCTCTGCATTCGGTGTTGGGCTAAAAGCCCAACAAAATCCTCTTCTCGTGTCCATCCCCTGTCCGCAACAATACATAAAAAATCTGGGCCAAAGCCCAATAGGATAAACAGCTCGCAGCAGTTGGGCCTTAATAAATGGGCCGAATCCATTTACTCTTTTACTCTCTTCCTTATTTTTATTGTTGTGTATTTTTATTTGCTTTGTATGACTAACGTCTTATCTTATTTTATTTTCGTAGCTTAGATGAACTTTAGCAAATTAGTGGGGTTTAGTTTAATAATGGGTAGTTAATTTAAAACCAATCAATTCCATAAGATTCATTTGTTTTCTTGTTATTGATTTTCAAGAGCATTTCTTTATAACATTTCAAGAAAAAAATTAAAATATATGCTTTATGTCCGTTCTTGCTCTATAGTTCGCGTTACAAACAATTTTCTAGAACTCACATTGTAATGCAATATATTTTCCGATATATGTAAATATAAATCCAAGTATATTTTATGAATATATTTTCGAGAATTATGCATATTTTAATTAAATAAAGCTAATAAAAGAGAAAGAAAACTCACTTCCTTTTGCGTCCTATTTACAAAACAACTCTAGATTTTTTCTACATCGCAATATTCATACAATATACTTTTCATCTAAAGTTCACGTTTATTGAACCTCCTCTACAAATATTATTTCAAACAACACTATTATGCTTTTCGTTTAAAACCTTAACAACATTTATCAGTCGTGTTTTTGAAAATAGCATTAGAAGTACTCTTTTATACAAATTATTATTTTTATACAAGTTCTATTTTAGATAGCATTCTCACATGGTTATCTACAACTTTAGTCATATTTACAAAACTATTTTCTTTCCTATAATACTATATTTACACTTAGCCTAACTAATCATAAGTCCGGTCGGTTAACCATTGTTAATGGGTCTTAAAGGGTGCCTAATACCTCCCCTTTAGACTAACTGAACCCTTACCTAGAATCTCAAGTTTCGTAGACCTTAAACAGAGTTAACTTTAAACATAACTTTAATAAACTTCAGGTGTCCTAATTCACCATAAATAATTAGGTGGCGACTCCTTAAAACAAAATAAATAAAAATAGGAATCACCAATATGTTATACTCTACTTTAACCCGGTTAAAATGGGGTATGACAGCTTGGCGACTCTGCTGGGGAACTCTACCTAGGTTCTAACCATAACGGACTTAGATTTAATTAAGCTTTGTGTGCTAACTTAGTTACTCTATTTTGCCTAAACTGTTTGAAATGTTATAAATTGTTTGCGTGTTTAATTGTTGTTTGATATAAACTGTCTAAATGTTACTGCTTTGATAAATTGTCATTTCGTTCATATTTCTTCCACTTCTGGAAATTCACACTATCACACGTACACGCGAGGTGTGTTTTGCGCACCCGCAAATTTCTTTCAAATTTCCAAATTTTAGGAGAGTTGGCGTATGTGCGGGGTGTCCGAATAACGGTGACCGCGTAGCCTCCTCACTCGAGTTGTCCACTCGGGAACCTTGCGTCCAGTAAACCCACTCTTAGTCAGCCTAAGATAGAGCTAAACCAACACCCTTTATTAAGAGCATACATCTCATGACCTAGGAGGTTTAATACCCTTGGTGTATTAAGCCCATTAGATGACTTTATCCAAACGTCCAAGCGGGTTCACGATCCCAAGTGACACTAATCATACTTTATGTACACGTTTGAAGGATAACTGTGCCTAAATATTAACTATTTGCTCTGATTAATTAAACTTTAGGAGGGAGGGAATGACTAACGTTTCTATGACAGGTATGGGTTTGCATTGGAGTACATTGAATGACGAAGATCAATGACATCACAAAACGGAGCTAAAATTTAGACATAAGAAATTATATTTACTTTACTTAGATTAGAAAACATTTTATATTGTACTCATTTGACATGTAATAAGTATTACATTATTTTTTGTACTTTATTTTGGAGAAATAGAATTTGTTTAATTAATCAAAAGCAATGGGATGACGTATTATGGCACACTTTACCCTTCAAACAAACGATAGGCCTACCTCTGGCACAAAGAGGTCACATGCATATTAGGACGCGTTATTGCTTGATATACTTGTTTGACAACTTGTTTGACTCTATTTGATGAATTATTTGTTACATGACTTACTTGACTTTACGTGATCATGACTTTACCTAGATATAAGACTTACATCATTTGCACTTTATGTTTCTTTTTATTCCCCGAAGAGTTGATTCGTGTTGACACTCGAGCTGGCTGACCATCCTTACCTCACAAGGTCAAAGACATCATCATTACCGCGACGTAGTTGGGCTATTCAAGGAAAATAAATTATTATGTCTAATCCAGCCACATCTATTTCAACTGGTTTGGAAAACATCGTGATCTCTAGTGATCCCCCCGAGACTTCCGAACATAGGACTGCTATTCAACATGATGAACATATCGCCCGCCTGACTCAAAAAATTGAGAATCTACGTGGAGAACTAAATCGGGTTAGGGACTTGACCAATTTATCCATCACACTCCAAAGTCCACCCCCTGAACCTAGAAATACTGCACCAAACCCACCTCGTTTTCCATCACTCGAATCTCCAATTCCCGAACATTTTCCTCCACAAAACAATGCACCTACCAACAACAACTTACTTCCAATCACCCCTGCAAATCCACCAAATCCATCATCCATCTACACCCCTCCACAAAGTCAACCACCCACCTACACTACCTATGCTCCTCCTAATCCACCACCCATCAACCCACCAAGTCAATCGCTAGTTCACACTCCCTATATTCCTTTACCCACCAATTCACCACCTAAAACTATTCCTCTAAACCCACCAAACCAACCACCTGCGAACTCCACTTATAACACACCCCCTCCAGTCCAAAACACTCCCACCGTCCAAACTTATCCCACCCAGCATATACAAGGGGGACATTTTGTCACCCCAAATGCGCAATATATTCCTCCGGTATATGCCGCAGAAACACAAGCCTTTACCAACCCAGTAACGGTCAGGTTCCAACCCGAGGTGGATCAATACGAGGAAATGGAAAAAGATGCGAAAGCGAGGGCGGATGATATGTTGTTAAAAGAAATCCATAGTCTCAAAGAAGCAATGAGAAACCTTCAAGTTGCTAGGGGAACTAAGAGTGTAGAATACGCGGATCTCTGTGTTCAGCCTGACGTCGATTTGCCCGTAGGCTACAAGCCGCCGAAATTTGATACATTTAATGGGACAGGCGACCCTCATACACACTTAAGGGCCTATTGTGACAAATTGGTTGGAGTAGGTAGAGACCAGAACATAAGGATGAAGCTCTTCATAAGAAGCTTATCTGGTGAGGCTCTTACTTGGTATACACAACAGGACGTCCGTAAATGGCGTGGTTGGAATGACATGGCGCAAGGCTTTATGGACAGATTCAGTTTTAACACCGATATCACGCCAGATAGAGTCTACATGACTAAGTTAACCAAGAAGTCAACTGAGACGTTCCGCGAGTATGCGTTACGCTGGAGGTCAGAAGCGGCCAGGGTTCAACCTCCGATGAATGATAGAGAAATGACTCCTACCTTCATTGAATGCCAGGCTGGCGTATTTTTATGAGAAAATGATAGGTATGATGGGACAAAAATTCACAAAAGTTGTCCGAATGGGAGAAACTTTAGAAGAAGGAATCAAATCGGGAAAAATTCAGGATCTTATTGCTTTACAAGCAATAAACAAAGCTATTCAATCTGGTTCTATCGGCAGGGTGAAAAAGAGGAAGGAAGATGTCGCTGCAGTCATGAATGTCCAAGGGCATAAGCCGAGCCAAGCCATTACATACTTTAACCACCCACAACAACCTTTCTACCCTTACCACTACACTGAACCCTACCAAGCTCCACTATCTCCTTACCCTGTCTACAACGCCCAAGCAAATTACTACCAACCCCGAGCACCTCCACATCAAAATCCACGTCCATATCAACCCGTCCAAGCTCCAACTTACCAAAATCGGCCACATACCACACATAAAGCCTGTCCAAACCCTGACACCAAAAACACCCGTAATTACACTCGGTTCGCTGAACCCTTGGCTCAATTGTTTGAAAGAATGAAAGCAGCAGGAATAATACAACCAATTGAAGGAAAAATTTCCGATCCTATCCCAAAATGGTTTGATGGTTCCAAGCGCTGTGCATACCATTCTGGAGTTACTGGGCACGCCACTGAAGACTACTGTGGGCTTAAAAACAAAATCGAAGCACTGATTAAGGAAGGAGTAGTCCAACTCACTGGAGCTAAGCCCAATGTGGTCAACAATCCTTTACCTGCTCACGAAGATGCCAAAGTTTGAAAGAAGTTATTACGTCAAGGTGGAAAGGGGCATGTCATCAACTTTTGTCGCTCCCGTAGGAACAATCCAAAGGTGAACGCACATTACTGCTACAACTACTCACAACACCGAGACACCTACCGAACTAGGAGAGACTCTGAAGAATTGGACTTGTACTCCATCCCCGATTCGCCGGGAGTCTTGGTAGTATGAACATGTAGTGAACTTGTTTTTTAAATTGAGGTTTGAATCGTACCCAAAACTTTTGTTTGTTTTGCTTCATCTTTTGGAAGCTTAAATTACAAAAACTATGAATGCATTTCTGATTTTCCTTAATTATCTACTATTGTTATTCTCTACTTTATTTATCAAAACTGTCAACTCTATGATTGTGACATAAAATGAACGAATAAACAACACACATCTCAAGAGAGTAACAAAGAAAACTCGAGTACAAGACAATATTCCACTTGGAAGAAATCAAAATAGTCGATAGACAATGACACAAGCATGAAAGCCATCAGTCAAAGACATTGAAAGACAACGTTAGGTTAGACAACCTAGTTTGCAACCTTTCCTTTAAAACGTTACGAACTACGTTCCGACCTGATTCCCTTGGTGGGATACGTAGGCAGCCCACATAGGGTTCGGTTGCATTATAACAGAAAATAAAAAAAAAATCCTTATACAAGGAGAACTACACATGGCTGGATTCCCTCGGCGGGATTCGTAGACTATCAACATACAGGTCCGTCACACTTAGATAAAAATCCAACAAATCTTTTACCATTTATATAACAGAACTACGCTGACCTGATTCCCTTGGTGGGATACGTAGGCAATCCACACCGGGTTCGGTCCCTTTATCAGAAAATTTCAAACCATTTCTATGTACCTCACGAACTACGTTCTGACCTGATTCCTTTGGAGGATACGTAGGCAACCTATACAAGGTTCGGTCACACCACAACATAAATTTAGCATACCCTTCCGATCCCAAAATTGGGGCATATTTTGAAAAGATATAGACAAAAGAACGGTTGGACATCGACAAGATTAAAGCTACCAGACAGGAAGTATTATAGACCAATTACTTTAGAAGTGTCACAATCTGAAGTTGGCAGAAATATTTTACAACTTACATACATATATTTACATATATATCTTTCCTTACACATACATTTACATATATATATATTTCACCACCTATACACATATAGTTACATTTCCTTATACATATACTTACATATCTACCTTTCAAATGAAATACTTTCTTTCAATTGTTTCACTACTATCCATCTATCGAGGCTTGAACGGACATCACAAGATCCAAACAAACAAGACGAATGGAGCGCCAGCAACGTCACACTTCGAGTCAACACAAATCAACTTCCCCCTCCCAAACTAAGAATTTTTCTTTGAGTGCAGGAATTAAAATATCGCGAGACCAACAGTCAAGTCTATCAATCATTGCCGAAAAACATCATTTTTGCTCATTATGGCCTCGCCTCAAAAGCCAAACGGCTTTATTTCCAACTTTATCTCTAATTTTATTTTTATTACAATAACTTTATGAATTTATTAACAAATATACCTGTTTTAAAGGTTGACGAAATTGAAGGCGGATTAAATCAGGATCACATGTCATTAGTTCGGCCTATCAAGACACCATCAAACATCATCGGCCAAACGACTATTCTATCACTTTACTCCATACTTTTTCAAATAGTTTATCATATACTTTACCAACTTTAACCACTTTACTCTGAACTTTACAGGAATCAACGTTAAGTCTCCGAAGACAACCGGGGGCATCATTTGGCTATTCAGCCTCTTCTGCACAAGCCAAACGGCTACACTTTTACTTTACCCCCTACTTTATCCATTACTTTATCATTTACTTTACCAACTTTAACGACTTTATCCTGAACTTTGCAGGGATTATCATTAAGTCTCCGAAGACAACCGGGGGCATCATTCGGCTATACAACCTCAGATGCATAAGCCAGACGGCTACACTACGACTTTACTCTCTATTTTATCATTCACTTTATCAACTCTAACGACTTTACCCTGAACTTTACAGGATTATCATTGAGCCTCCGAAGACAACCGGAGACATCATCCACTTTACAACTTTACCCCGGACTGTACGAGAATTCTTGTCAAATCTCTGAAGACAACCGGAGATATCATATCATCGAGTCCCGAAGACAACCGAAGACATCGCATGGCTGCACGGCCTCACCTGCATAAGCCAAACGGCTATACATTTACTTTACTCACTTTATTTCTTTACTTCGTCATCTACTTTACCTACTTTAACGACTTTACCTTAAATTCCGCAGACATCATCGAGTCCCAGAAGACAGCCGGAGGCCTTACTACTATCATCTTCAACCGCAACTAGAGATATTATTACATCCTCGGCATACGCATCACACATTCATTCAAGTCCCTGAAGGCAACCAGAGACAACATTGGCCACACTGCCTCATTATAAGCCACACGACTTCATCTTCATTCCCATACTCATATTTACTATCATTTTACACTCTTTATAATTTTACACTGTCAACTTTATTACTAATTTTGACATGAATTTCAGTTTTGGCAGAAAGTACAACCTGCGGAGACGCAACACAACGTGGAACTTTATCTTACGCAGTGAACTGGGGCAAACATCCTAAAGAGGAATATCAAACTCATAAGAAAAGGTCACGGATCTACTCTCGAACTCGACTCCGCCTACGTCCGCAAACATGTGATATGTAGGTTATCCAAAAAAAATTCTTTCATATACACCGCTAATACTCCACTCAATCAACTCTTTTCGGAATATCGTATCCCTTTCTACATCCCAGTGTCTCCATAACTCAACACTAGGGGCATTTTGGAGAATTTACGTCGTGTCTAGTAGAGTCCTACTTCTAGGTGTGTTGCACACCACATATATAATTAGGAGGCTATAGGCGTATGTTTCATTCTCATCACCTGTCCACAATATGTTATATCCCGTATTTTTTAACGTCAGATTATTTGCTAAGGTGGGGCCTACACATCGAAATTTTTTTTGGAACATCTGAAAAGTCATATGAATCACACATGTGAAGTTAAACACAACTCAAGAAGGACCCTTGGGCCAAATCAAAGTGGAAGCCCTCCAAACGAATATTTTTAAGAAAACGTTTTCGGGTGACCTGACTTTGAGGGGCAAAACCGGTATTATAAGTTTGTAATTTGGGAAAATACCAAGAAATATAAGTTGTAGATAATTGAATTAGATTTCCAACCATAGGTCGTGGGTTCCCAGGTGACATCGGAATAAGGAGATATGGACATTTTAAGGCAGAAAGGTCGAGATGAACAGTGAATTCGGCCCAACCCGATTTCAAATCGGGTCAGGCCCATTTCTATTGTCATTTAATGAAAAGTTTCTGTCTTCTCTCCACATTTCAGACCAAAACACACCCATAAACATTCAGAACATTCTAGAGAGAGAAAGGGAGGAGAAATTTAGAGAGAAATCAATTTTGACCAAAATCTAAGCCCTGAATCGCGAAGCTCATTAAGAGAAAAGTGTTGTACGTCGCGTTGCCTTCAATTTGAGCTAAAAATCAGCCAAGAAGAAGATTGTTGAAGTGGTTGCTGCATACTTAAGGTAAGAATAAGGTCCCTTTTTCATTGTTAACAAGTTTATTTAGAGTTTTAACGGATTAGAACGGAGAAAATAACGTTATAAACTTGTTATTGTTTTGTTGGGATTTATGGATTAAGGGGATATTTTAGGTGGATTAAATGGATGGAATTAGTTTAGTTATGATGTATAATAATTATTGATATTGTTGTTGTTGGTATTTTTAATGATGTGTGGCTAAGTTGGAATTTCGAGGATTGTTAAGTTTGCAGGGGAGATGCTGCCCAAATTTTTGTAGACAAGTATTGGTTAAGATTGAATTCTTAAAGTTTTATGATTAATATTTGGTAAATGTGACCAATTGTAGATTTTGGAGGAAATGGGATTCGAATTTGGATAAGCGTAAAGGGCAAGTAAGGTATGTAAAGCTCTACCTATTCTTCTCTTGGCATGTCTTAGATGTGATTAGGGGTGGGCATAATTACCGAAAATCGAAAAATCGGACCGAACCGAATTAATTCGGTTTTTCGGTGTTCGGTTTTTCGGGTTTTCGGTTCGGGTTCGGTTTGAATTTTCAAAAATTTCGGGATTCGGTTCGGTGTTCGGGGTTTAGTATTCGGGTTTTCGGGTTTTCGGTTTAAACCGAAATATTATGTGTTAGCCCAAAAATATTAAATAGTTAGGCCCATGCCCACTAAATTTAAGTCCAAAATAAATAAAACGTAAGCCCACTTTCATTATTAGATTCAGATGTTAGATAAGTACAAAAATAAAAAAAAGCCCACTTTCATTTCATTATTTTGTTACTTTTGTATCAAACCTAACGTATCCATCATTCCATCTTCCATTCTTCCATCTTCAGTTCTTCTTCTTCACACATCTAAGTTCTAACCTAATGTATCCCTATTCCTAATTTAATTTTCACTTGTCAGTTGACTGTCTCATTTAATTTTCCCATCACTATTTCTCTATCTCTCTCTCTCTCTCTCTCTCTCTCTCTCTCTCTCTCTCTCTCTCTCTCTCTCTCTCTCTCTCTCTCTCTCTCTCTCTCTCTCTCTCTCTCTCTCAAGAACTTTCAGTTTCAGTGGCCTAATATTGTTCTTCATTTTCAAGAACATAAAAAAACATGTTCTTTTCATCTGCCTAATTAATTTACTCAATAATCTGTAAGTATTAGCATTTTTTATTCATTCTTTAGTGTTTTATTCATTTGGGGTTCTTCCATTTTTGTTCCTCTGCTAATGCATTAAGCTTTTTTTAACATTAAAAAAAAAAACTATTTTTCTTGTTGGGTCTTTGTTTACTTTGCTGGTGAGTAAAAGAAATGTTCCTTTCTCAATTAAAAGCCTTGATTTTTGCTATTTTTCTTGTTGGGTCTTTGTTTACTTTTGCTGGTTAGTATATTTTTTATTTTGTATGTGGAACTTTATTCTATTAACACTCTACTTAATATTTCATTCCTTGACCAGTTGCAGTTTTGCTAATTTGTGAATACCCTTTTCCACTATTGTTACCAAGTTTAAGGCAATTACCTATTTATTTTGGGTTTACAGGCCTATGTTCGGTGAAATGCCTATATTCAACATGTTATTCTAAAGCTTATGGTTAGTTTCCGAGATTGTAATTAAATGAGTAGTTTTTTTTAGATCTCTATGTATATGGAAAAAAGAAAAAGACTAGGCTGGTGGTTGTGATGTTATTTACTTATTTTTCGTTGTGGCTGGTGGTTGTGAAAAATGCTGAACTGGACTGCTGAGCTGCTGAAACTGCTGAACTGAAAACTGAAAATTGAAAACTGCTACTGAAAATTGAAAACTGCTGCTCAATTGAAAACTGTCTGCTGCTGAACTGCTACTCCTGCTGAAATTGCGTAACTGCTGCTGCCGCTGAAAGCCTGAATTGAAAACACCGAATTAAAAAAACCGAAACCGAAACGAACCAAACTTCAAAAAACCGAAATCGAAAGAACCGAACCAAATTAGTTTGGTTCGGTGTTTGGTGTTCACTTTCAAAACACCGAACCCGAAATAGCTAAACCGAAGTATGAGAAAACCGAACCGAAAAACCGAACGCCCACCCCTAGATGTGATAGGATTGGATTCGAGCCTCGGGGACGACTCTACTCTTCGGAATCTACGTCCGAATTTGCCCCTTTTTCATTCAGTAGAACTGAATTGAATATGTTATGAATAATTGGAAGAATTGCCTAAACATCTGGAACTTGCGCAAATAGGACCCGACTACCCGAAAACTCGTACAAGTGACATCATGAAATGTAATATACGTAAAATTATGTACGCCACCTCATTTGACCCGAGGTGGGCCCACTATTCCCGGATTTTTCGTATCTGTTCCATTTGACTTATTATGAAGTAGAATCTGAAGAAACTTTTGGCTACTCTTTTTGCTACTATACGATGGTTGTTTTGAATTATTTTGTAAGTCCCATAACGTATTTTGAAATATGAAAACGATTTCTGAAAGCCTATTTGACATAAACCATTGTGACATCTGAAAGACATATATTATGACTATCGCTCAATTTCTTATGTACATGATTTGACATCTGAATTATGCTATCGAGTCCCTGACTACGAAGCGATAATTGTTTTAACTATTCTATTGAATTCTACGATATTTTGATATGTACAAATAATCTCAGCATTTTTACCTTGACATCATCTGTCGTAACATCCGAAAGGTACGTACTATGACTATCGTCCGATTTCTTTTTATGACCTATCGTTCGGATTACCTTGTCGAGTCTTTTTGAATGTTTTATGATGCATATAGTTTCTCACTACTCTACTCGTGGATGCCTCAATACTTCCTTCACTGAGCCCGGGCCAGGATATGTTATCACGCGTATTCCACTGCATTGTTCGCCGTGCCTCGATGTGAGGGGGCAGGTATGTGTGTACATGGGTTGTGGAGTATGATGTGCCATGTACGCTTATTCTGATATGCTATGATATGATATGATATGGCCATCTGATGTGCTATGATATGTGCACACTTTGATATGATATGTTACGGAGCTATTTCCTAATCCGGAGTATGATGTGTTGTGGCGCCAGTGTCGGGGTGGCGACCACGTCTGTTCACCGAGTCCCATAATAGGGACCGGATATGGCATATGTTCTGACATGCATTATCTCTGCTCTATGAGTAAGCACTTGATATTCCGATTACTGTACTTACTTTCTGTACTTCTGACTCTGATTATGATTCCTTCTGTTGTACGTCTGTACTCCCGATCCCGATCATGATACTGTCTGTTATACTTCGGTACCTCCGATTTTGATATGTTTTCATCTGTTATATTTCTGGATTTCTGGACCTGATTATGATTCTGTTTATTGTACTTTACGCTTTACATACTCAGTACATTTTTCGTACTGACCCCTCTTCTTCGGGGGCTGCGATTCATGCCGCGCAGGTACACCTAGATGAGTTGAAGTTATTACAGAAGATGTTCCAGCGGAGTTGACAAGCTCCATTTGCTCCCGGAGTGTTGCCGAGTCAGAGTTTATATATGTATGTTATGAATTCTGGATTTATCTTAGAGACTTTGCAGACAGAGTCGTGGGTATTGGTTATCAGTCTGTAAGCGGCTCCATCAGCCGATATGTCATTCTGTGTTATGTAGTAAATTTTATATAACTACGGATTTTGCCTAAAATTGAGAACGATAAAAGATGGATTTCGAAAGCTTAATATGTATTTTACTTTTATCTGATTTTCAGTGTCTGAAGAAATTATGTGTGTAATAAGAGTTTGTGGGTTCGCTCGGCTCCGGATATGGGGTCGGGTGCCCACCACACCCTAGTGGAATTGGGGTGTGACACAATCCTTGGAAAGTTATAAACCCATAAATAACATTCGCTCAACAGGTTCGACCATAACTCCTTCTGCCCTCATAACATGTTTAACCAATTCTCCTAAACCATATTTTTCTCACGTTCTTCCAAGTTCGTATTTGTTGGTCGGAATAAAATTGGCTACTACGTCAACTTCTTCGCCCGAAGACTCTTACATCATCTCCGGTCGAAGAGAGGCATCTGTTGACATCCAATTTTGTCCCTCCTTTATTTAATCTTATTTACTCGGGCTTCTAAATTTATTTACGAGCTAAATATTTTACTTTCATTTTTTTTTATTTGCTACTACTATTAATATCGCTACTTTTATTTTCAACATTACGAGTATTACTTTATCACAAATTTTAAAGGGTTCGTCATCGTTTCATTTTGGGATTTGTACTCGTTAAATTAATTTTACTTTGTTAAATCCTTACTTTCTATATACTAATTACTATTTATCTTCACATAATAAATATTGTACTAGTTGTCAAATTAGAAGCCCACAAATAATTGAAACAAAGAAAGAAGAACTCATTTTCGGACCAACAAACGGACCAGCCCACATTATTCCCCTACCCAAAATAATTCAGCCCACTACCCTTTTACTCGGTCCAGCCCAAAAATTACCATGACCCGACTCGACCCGGTCCAAGCCCATCCCTTATTTTTCTTTAACCTAAAACCCTATCTCTTTTTCTCTTCCTCACCGCCGCGCAACCCCCCCCCCCCCCCCCTTTCTTCAGCTCTCTTTCTCCTCTTCGATCTCTTCTCCCACGTTCCTCTCCACCTTCATCTCTGCCATCTCCATGCCTCTGCCACCTCCACCTTTCCTTGTCCCCCACGCCTGTCCTTCGTCTCTCTCCCACGCTCCTATCTTTATGTTAATACAAATGAAAACCCTATAAATGGAATCCGGGTGGAATAGTTTAGGGGGGGATTTTTGGAGAGGAAACCTAATCAACTTTAGACAAGGGAGATCGAAAACCCCCCTAAAAACAATAAGATCGGGGATCTACAAATTCCCTTACAAAACACAAGAACTTCTGGGTTGTGGCAATTCGAGTTTCGAAATCGTTCGTCGTATTCGAGAGTAGATTCGAGGCTTTGACGCCTCACTTCACTGCACCCAACAAAGGTAATTTTCCCTCCTTTAGTTATTTTATTCGGTTTCTGCTTGATTACGTTGCTGTTTTGTTTACATCCAGTTAAATTTGTTTGTAGGATGTTTTCCTGTTGTTATTATCAGTAGATTGGCATGTATGTTTGTGATGTATTTGTCGATTAGCTAATTATGTGGTAAAATGCTAGTTTATATGACATGTTGGTCAAATGAGCATGCTAGTTATGCTTGTCTGTTACTTCCTGTACAAAGCAATTGGCCTATAATGTTTAATGATAGTTTGTTGGTTAGTTGACTGCAATTAATTCGAGGGATTAAGGGAATGCTCATTTGAACACATAAAATTGTGGAGGTGAAATCTTATAAAAAAAATAAAATCCATGCCCTCTTTTCCAGAATCTGTCTCAGCATGGAACATGAGTATTCCCTCCTGTCTTAACATGAAGCATGAACCTGTGATTTGTGCAAGACCAAAAGATGTTCATACATAGCTTTAGTTGGGAGGAACTACAAGCTACTGACAGTATTTAGTAATATTTTTTTTTTTAGTATGAAAGAATGATGAACTGAAAATATACCTAATGTGTTTTCTCCTGAAATCATCTTGTGAAACCACACTGAAAAGTTCTTAGCCTTTGCACACATAGCATTGACAAATATCTCAAGGTAGTCCAACACTGTATCATGATAAGTGTGATTGCAGTAAATAGAATATTAGTCTTTGCTGTGTACATGCTATGCTTTGCATGACCAACACTGTGTTATGATAAGTGTGATTATAGTTTCCTCTTTGATTCATTAATAAAGGAAAATGTAAAGGAATGTGAATGTGATTTCAATCTTCCTTAAAGAAAAACAGAAGAGATTTGAATTCGAGCCTTGCATGATCATGTTCCTACTTAATGAGTCCTATTTATCTCTTTTCCTATACTTGATTGCTTGTGGGTTGTTAAGGAATATGAGGCAGTTCATATGTTAGTAAGGAATGAAAGTTTCAAAGAATAAGTTACCTCATAATATGTTAGACACCCTAGTTTGCTTCTGTTTGTGTTGAGTTGCATAACCTTGAAGCCTGTCCCTTGCCATTCTGCCATAGATTATATTTCTGTCCCCCCTTATGTGCTAAGTCGTCTGTTGTTCAAGAGGTGATGGGTTTCATTCTTTCTCTCATTCAATCTCTCATGTTCCACTAATGGGAAAGAAGGGGTATATTACATTATAATTTAATTAAAGGGAAGAGACCACCGATGATATAGGTTTATGTTCATAATCAGAAGTACAAGTTGTGTAGTTTCAGAATCAATTTGATTAGCAAGAACCAGAAGACGATTAATATAAGTCAAAGTGTTTAGATTAGGAGGCTGGAATATCATTTAGAATGTAATCTGGATACATTTGGCAGTCCTAGATGTACATATCAGGTTCAAGCTTTTGAAAAGAAAGTTTTGTGTTTAGTTCTCTCACTACTTGAGGATGCTTTTGTTGTTGTCCATTTGACAAACAAGGTCTATGCCTATAGCAGTGTATATAAAATGTTTTAGGTTCTGGAATGTAGTTTCAGTATGCCTAAGTGACTTCATTGTTCGTTGACTAGTATACATTTTGGTATAATTTTCCTTTGAGATATGTGTTTGTAACACTTTCATGTGTAGTTGTTCGGTGGTTATGTTTGAGTAGGGTATAAATTTAAATCATTCAGACTCCTCTTTTCTTTTTGTTTTAAATTGGTGCCTGTCCTTCCAAAACAGTCTGTTGGGCCTGCTCGTTGAAGTATATGTGCAACTTTGGTTTGCTTTGTGTCTCGCCCCATTTTCTTTCCTTTATGGATATCTAATCCGAACATGGATTGGATCCATTATATTGGTTTAACTTCTTTTCCCATTATATGTTAATATACCGATCGCAGGCAGTTACTTTGTTTTAGTTGAAAGCTGTTGGCCTATTTTTTGGATTTGCATCATATATGTTTAAGCTTTGTTTATGGATCACTTTACTAATCCTTTTCTTTTCATTTTTTTTAATGCATGAACATCGCATACGAGTCCGAGAACTCGTCCTCCTCTGCATTCGGTGTTGGGATAAAAGCCCAACAAAATCCTCCTCTCGTGTCCAGCCCCTGTCCGCAGCAATACATAAAAAATCTGGGCCAAAGCCCAATAGCATAAACAGTTCGCAGCAGTTGGGCCTTAATAAATGGGCCGAATCCATTTACTCTTTTACTCTCTTCCTTATTTTTATTGTTGTGTATTTTTATTTGCTTTGTATGACTAACGTCTTATCTTATTTTATTTTCGTAGCTTAGATGAACTTTAGCAAATTAGTGGGGTTTAGTTTAAAAATGGGTAGTTAATTTAAAACCAATCAATTCCATAAGATTCATTTGTTTTCTTGTTATTGATTTTCAAGAGCATTTCTTTATAACATTTCAAGAAAAAAATTAAAATATATGCTCTATGTCCGTTCTTGCTCTATAGTTCGCGTTACAAACAATTTTCTAGAACTCACATTGTAATGCAATATATTTTCCGATATATGTAAATATAAATCCAAGTATATTTTATGAATATATTTTCGAGAATTATGCATATTTTAATTAAATAAAGCTAATAAAAGAGAAAGAAAACTCACTTCCTTTTGCGTCCTATTTACAAAAACAACTCTAGATTTTTTCTACATCGCAATATTCATACAATATAATTTTCATCTAAAGTTCACGTTTATTGAACCTCCTCTACAAATATTATTTCAAACAACACTATTATGCTTTTCGTTTAAAACCTTAACAACATTTATCAGTCGTGTTTTTCAAAATAGCATTAGAAGTACTCTTTTATACAAATTATTATTTTTATACAAGTTCTATTTTAAATAGCATTCTCACATGGTTATCTACAACTTTAGTCATATTTACAAAACTATTTTATTTCCTATAATACTATATTTACACTTAGCCTAACTAATCATAAGTCCGGTCGGTTAACCATTGTTAATGGGTCTTAAAGGGCGCCTAATACCTTCCCTTTAGACTAACTGAATCCTTACCTAGAATCTCAAGTTTCGTAGACCTTAAATAGAGTTAACTTTAAACATAACTTTAATAAACTTCAGGTGTCCTAATTCACCATAAATAATTAGGTGGCGACTCCTTAAAAGAAAATAAATAAAAATAGGAATCACCAATATGTTATACTCTACTTTAACCAGGTTAAAATGGGGTATGACACTTATTACTGAAACTCCTTGGCAAAGCAAAATATCTGGTGGGGCCTCGAAGAACGTGGACGCGACTGAGACAAGAATCAATTCAAGGACCAAGTTCCCCGATATGCACAAGTCAACAAATTTTCTTTTAAAACTCACAATTTTTCTTTGATGAGACAGGTTCAATTAACATGAATGTGGCGCATATTTGACTCTTCTTCAAATTTTAATTATGGACGTGAACAAAGGGTTAGCTTTCTTCAAAAGGCAAATATTCTTCAATGTGGATGTAAATTTAGCTTGCGCTAAACGGTGGACGTTGTTCAACTCTTCATGAAATTTTGATCGCAACAGTGGACATGAATTTATCTTCTCAACCAAGGGCTGTGAGCGTAATTCTTTCAAACCCAGCTATTTACATATTCTTACCACTAACAGTTGTTTTAGCTCGTGGCATTTCTCGATGGATCAAGGGCACATAATCGTGGATTTAACCTTCTTCGAAGTGGATACGAACATGAATGTGGTATTTAATGAGATGACAGTATCGAAATCTTGCATCATATGTCAAATCGTGGGGACAATTGTAGATTTAACTTCCGTCACAACGGGACATGGATTAGGATGTGGAGTTATATCTCTTCATGAATGGTTTTGTGGATGTGGATGTAAACGTGGATATACATTTCTACATTACAGCGGCCGTAGATTTATATTTCAATATCATGGATTGTGTGGATGTGGATTTATTTTCTACATTGTGGATATTGTGGACGTGGTCATAGATATATCTTTTGGCGTTATGAGAATTGTGGACGTGGACGTGTATTTATCTTTCTTGCATTATAAATTTTGTGAAAGTAGACGTCGATTTACATTTTCGCTCTAATGACTTCGTGGATGTGGATGTGGATGTGGATGTGGATGTGGATTTATATTTCTACATTATAAAGTTCGTGGAAGTGGACGTGGATTTATGTTTTGCATTGTGGATTTTGGGGCATAGACGTGGATTTAAATTTCAGTACAGTGAATTTCGTGGACGTGGAAGTAGATTTATCTCTTTGCACTTAAAGTTTGTGGAAGTGGATGTGGATTTATATTTTTGTACCATGGAATGTGGATGTGGACGTGGATTTATATTTCTACATTATAAAGTTCGTGGAAGTGGACGTGGATTTATGTTTTGTAGTGTGGATTTTGGGGGCATAGACGTGGATTTAAATTTCAGTACGGTGAATTTCGTGGACGTGGATTTATTTTTTACATTATAGATCTTGTGAATGTGGAAGTAGATTTATCTCTTTGCACTTAAAGTTTGTGGAAGTGGATGTGAATTTATATCTTTGTACCGTGGAATGTGGACGTGGATGTGGATTTATATTTGTGCATAGTGAATTTTTGTGGGTGTGGATATGAATTCATTTTTCTACATCATGAGTTTTATGATGTGGGCATGGATTTCGTGGATAAGGACGTGGATTTATATTTACGCACAGTGGATTTTGTACATAAGAGTTTGAATATGGTCATAAATTAGCTCCCCTTAAGATGTGGTGTCATCATAGTTTTAGCTTTCCTCAAAAAACAGACATGGATGTGGATTTAGCTTTCGTTAATGTAAATGTGGATATCGACTTAATTTCTTCTTCAAGTGGAAGCCATAAATTCAATACATCTCCAAAGTACGATGTGGATTCAACTTCCGAAACATGGGTTATAAGTATAAACTTCCTCAACCCTGTCTTATTCATATATATTTCTTTATTGCTAACTATTGTTTTTAGCTTGTGGCTTTTTGAAAATGACAATATTAAAGTTGGCAACGCATATCAACTCGTGGATCATAATCTTAAGTAATGAACTGGAGCAATTGCTGAAAGTTGAGTTAAGCTCGTCAGCAAGTGTTTAAGTTTCGCAGGAGCTCTAGCGCAACATGAAACTATTTCTTCGGCAGCGAACTGGGGAAATTTGTTAGGAAGGATAATCAGATTTTTCGACAAGGGTCAACGATCTACCTCGAACACTCGTATTCCGCTTGCATTCCAGCACATTCAATTTTCAGAACTCTCAAGTTCTATCATAATACTGAGTGTCATCATAATTCAACACTGGGACAATATTTTGCAAGGATCCGCGTCAATCGGCATTCGCTATTCATAGGAGTCGTAGTTATCCCAGAACTACACACGGCCTGATTCTCGTGCAGCCCGAGATATGTAGGAAACTCGGAGACCGGAGTTCGGCCGTGATCCTTTTAAATTTTCTTTACCCTTAGTCCTCAAAAATCCTTTAGCCGGGACAAAATAGGCTACTGAGTCAACGTCTTTGCCCGAAAATTCTTTCATCATTACCGGGCAAAGAGGGACAAGTTGTTGACACCCAATTTTGTCCCGCCTTTCCTCCAAAATATCGATTTACGCTTCTAGCATTCTTGGGCAAAACTTTAAAAATAATTATTTATACTTTACTACAATTATTAGCTTTTATTAATACCGGAGTTTCTTTACTCTATTGCAGTCACTAGCCGTTATTATTTTGTTACTTATCCTTATTATTATTATTATTATTATTATTATTATTATTATTATTATTATTATTATTATTATTGTTGTTATTATTATTATTATTATTATTATTATTATTATTATTATTATTACTACTATTATTTGTTGTTGTTATTATTATTACCAGTATTATCATAATTTGCGTTTCATCATTTTTACCACCTTATGCATACGCATCACATTTATTTTGCGCAGTTAAATAGTAGCATTTATTTATTGATATTATCGCACGACTATTACGACGTAATGTAATTTTTATCTGAGCATTAATAATTACATACTTTTATATTAAATAATATTTGGGCACCGTTAATATATAATTAATTACAATAGGTCTTTTACTTAAATTCAGAAGCCAAATTGTTTCTTTCATCAGTCCATATTTTTAATTCATCTAACCCAAATCTAAAATCAACCCACAAATGCTCAATCCGTATGAGGCCATTTAATACCCAGCCCAATATTCTAATTCATCCTACCCAGCCCAAATCAGCTAGCTCATTACCGTTAACCTACCCAACGACCCGACCCGCTCCTTAAACATTAATGAACTATTAGGGTTTTCTCTTTCCCACTTCAGCGCCGCACACTCCCTCCCTCTCATCACCTCTCTCTCTCCTCCCTCTCTCTCTCCTTCCTCTCCATTTTTAGCAAAGCTTCTCCCTTCTTTTAGTCGTGAACAGTCTTGCCTTTCCATTTCCACCCAAAACTTGTCCTCACGTCTTCGTTCTGTCATTGAAATGGCAGAGGATTCCATTTTTTTGTTTCGAACACAACAAACCCTCAAAGACCAGAGGAATTCGGTCCATTTCGGGCAAACATCTGAAGCAAGTCACGTGAAAGGCTTTCAACGTTCGGATTACCAGGTTTCTTTTGACTCAAATTCGAATTTTAGATTTCAAAATCCTGCCCAAATGAAACCCTAATTTTCTCCTATAAATAATCCTTTTTTTCAGTCATTTAGAAGAGGTCTTTTGGTCGCAGAAATTCCCTAGAAATTAGAGGTTCTTTTAGCAGCCGAAAACCCCCCTGAAAAAAAAAAAGTTGTTTTGGTCACTGAAACCCCTAAAAAAAAAAGTTCTGGCAGCCGCTTAAACTACTCTTCAAAAACATTAGTTTTTAATCTGCTTTACATCGCCTCAGGATACTAAGTCCATTTTCTGTTTCGTCTCTGGGTATTTGTTCGGGTTCAGATTTATACAAACTCGGAGAGTGGTGTTCGAGTAGATATCGAAACCTTCGCCTCACTTCGCTGCACCCGAAGAAGGCCCACCGCATACGAGTTCGAAGGACTTGTCTCATTTTCCGCATTCGGTGTTGGGCCAAGGCCCAACATTATCTCCTCTCGGGTCAATCTACGTCCGCAACAGATAAAAAAATATTCTGGGCTAAGCCCATATAGCAGCAGGCTGCGGCCCTACAGCGAATTACTGGGCCGAAGCTCGATAACATCATGATCATGGCAGCCTTGAAAATGGGCTGAGTCCATTTAGCTTACTTGCTCCTCTATTTTATCTTTTGGATTTAACTTGTATGACTAATACTTTGTTTTGCTAATTTAGATGAACCTTAGCGACATCAGTGAGTTTTAGTTTTAATAACGGGTAGTTAATGTAAGAAAAATTAACGATTAATTCTATAAGTTTCATTCTCTTTTATTTTACGGTAAAATTATTTATAATACTTACAGTATTTGTCTTTATTAGAATAATTGATTTTCAAAAGAGAACACATTTTGGGCTAAAGGAATCACGATTTATGCTTACTATCTTAGAAAATTTAAATGTCACTAATAGGCAAATATAAATTCAAGTACATTCTATAAATAAATTTTCAAGGTTTATCCAATAGTACATATCTTTTAGCCAAGTATAGTTAATATAAAAGGAAGAAAACTCATACCCTTTCCATCACATTTTAAAATAAGTCTAGGTATTTTCACATCACCATATTGATATAATATAAATTTTATCTAAAGTTCGCATTTGCTAAAAGGCTATTATTTATAGGTGAGTCGTTATATTTTTTGCAAGTCTTATTTTCAATAACATTACTACACTTTCATTTAAGGCTTTAGCAACATGTCCAAGTTTTATTTTAAATAACATTTAAAATCTTCTTTTTACGCAAATCATTATATTTTCTACAAGTATTATTTTAAATAGCATCATTATTACTTTCATTTAAAGCCTTAACAACATTTATAAGTCTTATTTTAAAATGGCAATTAAAGTCTTCTTTTATACAAATCATTATGTTTTCTGCAAATCTTATTTTAACTAACATTATTTTCTTTTTAAAACTTTAGCAATATTTGTAAGCTATTTTTGTTAAAATTTAAACATTATATTTAGCCTTAATTAATTAACCTAAGTTTGGCCGGTTAACCGTAATTAACGGATTCTAGAGGATGCCTAACCCCTTCCCTTTAGGATAAATAGAACCCTTACCTAGATTCATAAATTAAGCAGACCATTAACGGAGGTTTAGTTAGTTTTACCTTAGTTAATAATTAGGTGCCCTAATTCACCTTAAAATCAATTAGGTGGCGACTCCTAAAAATAAAGCAAAATAGGAATCTCCAATATGTTGTACTCAATTTGGACCCGGTTTAAAAGGGGTATAACATAGAGCACCAAACAGAAAATCAAAGAACATGAAAAATGAGGTAGGATGTTCAATAGTTTTTGAAAAGTAGACCTTAAAAACAAAAAATAAAAAAATTGACTTAAATAAATAAAATTAGGACTTAAAAGTAATTAATTAAAAAGTTTTAAAAAAATTTGGAAATTCTTGTGAGAACTACAAATGTCCCAAAGTTTGCCCTTATATATAGTAGTAAATATACTAGATGGCTTATGCCCGTGCTGCGCACGGGCCCAACACTTCGGATTATAGTGTATCTATGTATATGTAATTGTGTTTAGATAGTGATAATATATATATATAAGTACTATGTTCAAAATACGATTAATATAACATTGTAGTTTGTACTCCATATCTAAAACTTTATTTTATTCGTGTTTACTATGCAAATTTATTAATATTTTTTAAAAGAGAAGACATGTTTAAAAGAAAACTATTTTCCTCTCTTTGAGATAAAATAATAGCAATATTTAAGCATCAGTTGATACTTTCAATTTTAATTCGATTAATTTAAAAGTGTAAAATACTTATTATTTTTTTATCTAATTTTGATTTGGATAATTCTAATTCAAATTATTAAATAAATTTTACATGTTTGAAACGAAATAAAGTTGAAATTAATTTTCTATTTAAACGAAGAAATGCTATTTTTTAATTTTTGGTAAATATTCTCGGTTTAACTCATTTTACTTGTCATGTTGTCTTTTGCATGGTTTTTTAAGGAAACGTGAATTAAAATTATAATTATAATTTGACTAATTTACCTTATTCATTATTTGATCTTCATTTGATATTAATCTCTTTTCACATTTATTAGAGTAAGAATAAAAATAAAAAAGTAATTAAATTGTATCTTATTTTATATATATATATATATATATATATATATATATATATATATATATATATTAAGTATATTTAAAATAGTAAACATAACAAATAAATGACATGGCGGAATAGCAAATAAAATAATTAAATATTTTGAAGAAAAGTAATAATATGAGGTCCATGTTTTTTGCTGTGCAATAATTTCATTTGCTCTCACTAATGGGTTAATATGCATGTGGCAATGAATCCACTATTATTGACTTGATAGGGATACTTTGGGAATTACATGAACATTGTTTGATTTTTTAGTATATGGGGTGCACGTTTTCTTTTTTTGACGTTGCCTCTTTTTTTTTTTTTTTTTAATATTGGGTCCATCGTTTTTTTTCATGAGTTTGGAGAGGGTGGGGTCCACTTTTTTTTTTTTCATGAGTTTGGGGAGGGTGGGGTCTAGGTTGTTTTTTTTTAAGAGTGACTGTCGACGATGCATGGGTAAACCGATGCTTCTATATAGTAGAAAAATAGAAATATAATAAAGTATTTCTATCTACTTTTTAGAAGAGTTGATAATATAAAGTACAAAACAACATTTTTTTGCCCTTAAATAAAAAAGTAGGTGGGGCCACAAAGGATTTTTTTACTCTTAAATAAAAAAGTAGGACCGAACATGGACGACGATCTTGCCTCTATAAACCGGCTCTTCTATATAGTAGTAATAGTGAAGTAATACATATAATTTTTTTATCAAATTTTGATTTGGATAATTCTAATTCAAATTATTATATTAATTTTACATGTTTAAGATGAAACAAAGTAGAAATTTGATTTTTTATCTAAATGAAGAACTTCTATTTTTTAATTTTTAGTAAATATTTTTTGTTTAACTCATTTTACTTGTCATGTTATTTTTTACACGGTTTTTCAAGGAAACGTCAATTAGAATTATAATTTCACTAATTTACCTTTTTAATTATTTGATCTCCATTTAATATTATTTTTTCTTTTATGACATTAATCTCTGTTCACATTTATTAGAGTAAGGAAAAAATGAAAAAGTAATTAAATTCTATCTTATTTTAATATATAAGTATTTTAAGTATGTTGTTGTACAATAATTTCATTTGCTCCCACTAATGGGTTGATACACATGTGGCAATGAATCCATCATTATTGATTTAATTGTTTGATTTTCTAAGCATTTTTTTAAACATTGTTTGTTTTTTTAATATGGGATTTTTTATTTATTATTAATATTGCTTGCTTTTGTTAATATGGGTCCACTTTTTTTTTCCTGTGAGTTTGGATGTAGTGGGTTCCACTTTTTTTTTTTTTTAATACTGGTTGGTGTTTAATATGGGGCCATGAAGAACTTCTATTTTTTAATTTTTAGTAAATATTTTTTGTTTAACTCATTTTACTTGTCATGTTATTTTTTATACGGTTTTTTAAGGAAACGTTAATTAGAATTATAATTTCACTAATTTAGCTTATTAATTATTTGATCTCCATTTAATATTATTTTTTCTTTTATGACATTAATCTCTTTTCACATTTATTAGAGTAAGGAAAAAATGAAAAAGTAATTAAATTTTATCTTATTTTAATATATAAGTATTTTAAGTATGTTGTTGTACAATAATTTCATTTGCTTCCACTAATGGGTTCATACACATGTGGCAATGAGTCCATCATTATTGATTTAATTGTTTGATTTTCTAAGCATTTGTTTTTTAACATTGTTTGTTTTATTAATATGAGATTCATTTTTTTTTTAATATTGCTTGATTCTGTTAATATAGGGTCCATTTTTTTTCCCGTGAGTTTGGATGTGGTGGGTTCTACTTTTTTTTTCTTTTTTTTTTTAATACTGGTTGGTGTTTAATATGGGGCCCACAATTTTTTTTAACATTGTTTATTTTTTTAATATGGGATTCACTTTTTTTTTTTAATATTGCTTGATTTTGTTAATATGAGTCCATTTTTTTTTCCCGTGAGTTTGGATGTGGTGGGTTGCACTTTTTTTCTTCATTTTTTTTAATACTGGTTGGTGTTTAATATGGGGCCCACAATTTAAAAAAAAATATTAGTTGTTGTTTAATATGTATGGGGCCCACAATTTTTTTTGCTTGATTCTGTTAATATGGGGTTCACTTTTTTTTCCCGTGAGTTTGGATGTGGTGGGTTCCACTTTTTTTTCTTCTTTTTTTTTTTTTTTTAATAGTGGTTCAATTTTTTTTTAAACATTGTTTTTTTTTAATATGGGATTCACTTTATTTTTAATATTGCTTGATTTTGTTAATATGGGGTCCACTTTTTTTTTCCCGTGAGTTTGGATATGGTGGGTTCCATTTTTTTTAATACTGGTTGGTGTTTAATATGGGGCCCACATTTTTTTTAATATTAGTTGTTGTTTAATAAATATGGGGCCCACAATTTTTAATAACTAGTTATGTGAGGTCTGGGCTTTAACTCAAGATATAAAAGTATATAGTTTAATTAAAGAAATATAATTTGTGTTAGTATAAGTGTACAACAACAACAACAACAACAACAATCATATACCCATTGTAGTCCCACAAGTGGGTAATTACGTTAGTAATAATTAAATTTTATATAAGTATATTTTCAATATATGAAAGCAAAACTTTCATTTCACTCCTTTAATATTTTAACTTCTACTTTGATGAAATTATTTACTTCAAATCAAATGCGGAGCCAGAATTTGACATTTATAAGTTATGTATCCTAATTTTCTGAAGTTATTTAGTTCTAAATAAATAATCTATACATAGTTAATGAACTTTTAAGACAAATACATAATTTAACTTGTGTAGCGGATGGAGCTGCTCCTCCCTTAATTAGGGATTAGGGGTTCGAACATGGATATGGAAAAAATCTTTGGAGGGAGCGCTTCCCCCGAATGGGCGCGATACAGTGCGAATTATCTGGATTAATTGGGCTCAAATGTGAATATCGAGCACTAAACAGAAAACCAAAGAACATGAAAAATGAGGTAGGAGGTTCGATAGCTTTTGAAAAGTAGACCTTAAAAACAAAAAACAAAAAACAAAAAAAAAATTGACTTAAATAAATAAGATTAGGACCTAAAAGTAATTAATTAAAAAGTTTAAAAAAATTTAAAAATTCTTGTGAGGACTACAAAAGTCCCTAAGTTCACCCTTATATATAGTAGTAATAATATGTTGTATTCATGTCACGTGTATCATGTGATATATACATACGATATACAAGTGCTATACACACGACATATATTCATTTGACGTTCAGGCCATTACTAGAAACCACACTCACCACCACCAGATACCACTATAACAAATCCCTCATTCAGCAACAGTGAAAAAAACTTTTACTGAAAAAAGGAAGATTAGGAATTCAACTAGATCTCTCCAACAATATTTCAGATTTGGGAGCAGACTCAGAAGCTTCGAATGTCAATAGTGGGGTTTCACTTTTCTATTGTTAATTCGGGTTTCACTACAGGTTTTAAGTCTCGAATCATACAAATAATATTTTTGCCTCAATAGAGATTCTCTCACAGTTCTCTCACTTTGAAATAATAATATTCTCTCACTTTGAAATACAAAAATCAAACCCCATATGGATGACGATAAAGGATACTTAATATTCCCTTAAGTTATATGTCTTGAAAACTATTGTTACGTATGATAATTATGCGAAGGTGTCTATAAAATTAGTAATTAGGGGTCCTAAAACATAAAGGAGTGTAAAATTTCCTAACAATATCATTGGATTCATTACTGTTTGTGCCTTTGTGGTAATAGGCGTTAATTTACAGGAAAATACAAAAGCTAGGATAAGTTGTTCATCGTCCATGGATGGTAGAAAGATTCTCTTTCCATTTTCCAATTGGCTCTTTTAAACGAGACGATTCAAAAAAAATTAATAATGGACCTGAAAGGTTTAACTCTGCAGTCTGCATGAAAGCACATACAAAAAGATTTTAGCGTGATAATAGAAATTACTTAATTTGTAGTCACTTGCATTCCTTAGCTGGCCTAGAACTAAATAAAATCTAGGAAAGAGATGGTCTACCTAAATACTAATGAATGTGGTCTGATAGAGTTATAAATGGTTGGCCACTCTGTTTAGAAAATTTCCCATATTGGGGAATGAAAAGATGGGCCTTTTCCCGTTCTTGCATCCTTCTTCCGTCATTCTCAATTTATCTTCTTTTTCTCCATAAATACGTCGTCCGTTCATTTTCACTCGACTCTTGTTGACTTGACACTCTTTTTAAGAAGCTATTTATTAGGGAGTTATTTTATTAAATTATTCTTATTAATTATGCTTTTTGACTTATTGATACTGTTCTCACTCCCAGTTTAAGTGTCTTGCTTGCTTTTTGGTTTGTCCCAAAAAAAATGTTCATTTCTACATTTAGTAAGGAGGCAACTCAAACATACTATATGACAAATTTATAACCACAATTCAAAATATATTTTAGTACATTATACACTTCTTTAGTTTAGAAATACAAAACTCATAAGTATCTCTTTATTTCTTAAATTTCGTGTCTAGTCAAACTAAAACATTTAAAATGAGACATAAGGAGTACTTTATATTGTTACTTAATGATAGGAGTAATACTAGAATAAAATAATAAATCTCTCTTAGATTCGTTAAACAGATAAATAAATAAAATCTATTTTAATTTTACTATCCAAGAAATGTTAAAATTCGTGAAATTCAATTTATGAATAGTGTGACAGCAAATTTTGGTCATGAATACTAATCAATCGTGGTTATTGTAACATTTGAATAACATAGAAGTAAAATAGGAGCTCCGAACATGTAAACACGATTTTTTGGTCTAGTCTATTAGGGAAAAGCATTATATTTGCCACTCTACTATTTAAAAAGGTTTAATATTGTCATTATACTATTGACCCATATATTCCCTTAACGTTATACTATCGGTTCATATACGCTATGCCCTTAATATTATAAAAGTAATTTAAATTTGTCCTTGCTCTATTAACTCAATTCATTTTTAGCTAACATGACATGTCAACTCATCACACCAACCTTTCTTCTTCCATCACTACCCAAAGTCATCTCCCCATCTTTATATGTCCTTCCTCTATTAACTCATTTGTCCTTCCTCTATTAACTCAATTCATTTTTAGCTAACATGACATGACTCATGACCAACACCTTTATATGTATCATCACCACAAATATAAATCATCTCCCCATCTTCCATTATTTAACTTGTGATATTAAATATATTTTACTTTTAAATACAAAAATATATTTCTTGCTACAGAGTATTATGTCTTAATGGATTTTTTTTGCTGGATGAACTTCACCCTTCCAACAAGAGGAAAATCTAGAACATGAGTGCATCACTAAAAAAAAAAAAGACGAAAAATGTATTAATAAGTGGGAATTGATCCCTAGTCCTCTAGGTAAATACCTCAACCTTCAACCAAGTGCACCATTTAGCATTTTAATTGGGTGCCAGCAAATAATAAATATTATATCAATTTTAAAAATATATACATAAAATACACATGAGTTCGAAGTACCATGGTGAAAACACTTTATTTTGAGTATAAATTTGGATATAGATTCTTCACATTATTAAAATAAAATTGTCATATTTGAAAATCACATGAAAAGTATTACAAATCGACATAAATAATGATTCAATATATTTTTAAAAGAGTTTGATGAAAAAATCGTACAATCAAAGATATAATTGTTTGATTCCCCAAATATTAATCCCTTCACATAAAATAGGACGGACGAAGTAGTTTTTAATCAACCATTCTTTTTTCAATCAAATATTTCATTATTATAATATATCTTTCTTTCTAGGGTGCGAAGTTTGAAAGTATGGCGGAGATCAACAATACTCCGTTGTTCGAGCACCATATTTCATCTAAATACTATTTGTAGGAAATTTTTCAAATATTTTATAAACACTAAACATAAAATAAGTATCTTGACAAATCGTCTTTCTTCGTATGATAGTCGATAGGTTGTTTCTCAGTAGTTTGGTATCTTTATTCATACAATAGATTATAGTTTATCAGTTGAATAATAGCTTTATTCATAATTTTGAAACTATACATGATTGCCAATTTTGATGTTATACCATTGAGTGTGAAACTTTGAGCATAGAATATTCTTGGACCAAAAAAGTTTGAGTAATCTAGCTGTTTGCCTAGATAAAACGCCATATAGTACAAAATTTAATTTCTATACAAAGCAAAAATTCCCATGTAGTTTATTGGATTTTGCGTATTTGGGCAATGGCTTCAATAATTCACGCCTATATTTTGCCTTATTTAGCTAAGAAGTTCAACAACCGTTAAAAATGAAAATTAGCATTTTAGGCGTTGGAGTCATATCGTCACGATCCAAAATCTGGCATCTAAGTAGTGACAGAAACCTCACAGAGTCACAACCCATTAGGCAAACCCTCTAGTAAAAAAGCACTACTAATAAGATTGTCTTAATATATGAAAGGTGCGGAAACATAAAAACATAATAATAGAATCTACCAAATGCAACCGTAAATAGACCAAATTATGGAGATACTAAGTCTGAGTACAAAGTACGAAACGCAACTCGAAATAGAAAAGAGCTAAAGTCTTTTAAATAAAAGAAGTTGTCTCCATGGTTTAGTGGTAATTAAAGAGCACTTACTGTTTTCAAATCTCAGATTTTGAAATTATAGAATCAAGCAAAGCAAAAACCTAATAAAGCACTAGAAGAGGAACAAAATGGCAGAACCCTAAAAGGAACCAAAAAACTAAAATGAACAACATGCAGCAGTTTTTTAGCCTAAATCGGAATTTTTTGAACGTAGATTAAAGGACCTTTAGAAATTATTCACTTTACAAAACTTATTCATTGATTATTAAAACTTGTGAGTGCGAATGACAACTGAGTCGAATATCGCCATTGTTGTTTTGAAAATCGCCCTTGAAAGAGAAAATTGTAGAGTTTTGTGAAAGAGGATTGTGGAATATTCTCGAATAAAGGGGTTTCGGATGGGAAAATTGAAAGTATTGAAATTTTTGGGGGGCAAAACTAAAAAGTTGTCTAATTTTGTTATTGTGACGGAAATAAATCTGTCACAAATTAATATATTTATTATTAATTATCTTTTTATTATATTTGTTACGGAATGTTTAATCTGTCGCAATTTTTGTCACGAATTTGTGATAAATAGTTGTCATTTTTTTAAAAAAAAAAAAAGAAAAAAAAAGTAGTTGTCATTTTTTCTCATCAGCCTTAATTTTGTGGAGGAGGTACGTCCGTCACAAACTTATATTTAAAATATGTCACAAACTCGTTACTCTTGGAATTTTTATGGAAAAAAAAAGATTTTTAAAAGATTTTATTTATGAAATGTTGATCCGTCAAAATTCTGTCACAATTTTTGATGAAATTGCTTTGTGTCAAATATTCTGTCACAATTTTAACATTTTCTTGTAGTGATATATATACATACTCACCTCTATTGGATAGGAGTGAACTATAGCTGGAAGCATGCACTGCAGCTAGATCACTCTCTCATTCTAATCTACGCACACGTAGTAATTGAGAATCTAAAAGACCCAGCAAGATCATCAACTCGCTCCCTTAGCCTACCCCTAGGGCAAATGTGTAGAAGTTGCTGGTAGCGCATACAATGAATCAAAATACGGTAGAAGTATATATATGAAATACAAGTAAACCGACTGGAGTGGAATCATGAACACAAATAATGCATGTAGATACGATGCATAATCTGTTTTATATACTGAATCCACTATATCAAGGAAGTTCTTATCTGAAGTAACTCAGAGAAGGACAAACACCAAATTAAACAACAGCAGGAAAAAATAAGCTGGATTCAACAGGATACAAGAATATATCAAGATCAGGAGCAAAAGACACTAGAATATACAAGACATACAAGATGAGAAGTGATAATGGATCAGTATACAACTAAATTCAAAAGCAACAGAAGAAGGAGGTATTGACAAATTCTACACATAAGCAGCCACAAAAACAAGATTCAAACAATACTTATAGCCTGTTCGGCCAAACTTCTAAAATCAGCTCATTTTGAAAAGTGCTTTTCAAAAAACTATCTTTGGTTAGAAGCATTTTGTGTTTGACCAATTAATTTAAAAAACACTTTTGAGCAGAAATAACTGTTTGACCAAGCTTTTGAAAAGTGCTTGTAAGTGTATTTACATGTGAAGTGTATGGCTAACCCAATAACGAAAGCTTCGTAAGGGGACTGAAGCAGGCTACCATAAGACAAGAGATCTTCTCAAAAGTGTTTTTTTTTTTTTAAAGTACTTTTGGGGAAGATTTACTTTGTTTTAACTTAAAAACAACTTATGCTACTCCTAGAAGCATTTATTTTTCCCAAAAACTTGACCAAACATCTCACTTTTTTAAAATAAGTACTTTGGGTCTCCCAAAAACTTGGCCACATAGGCTATTAGTATAGTAATAAATTCAAATTTAATAGCAGCTAGTTCTAATTTCTTACATTCTGCATTGATTGTAAAGTTTTTTTTTTTCTTTGAATTATTATTAATAAATGAGTCCTGGTAACAATTCATAGACCTTGCTTTTAAAAAAAGACAGTAAAAAATAAAACCTCCATTTTCCGTTCACACCAAAAAACCCAACAAGGATCACCTACAAAGTAATGGAGTCTTCAATTGCAGGAGAGGATCCCAAATAGTAATACTATCCCCTTTCGATGGCCAAAGGGGAATACATTTAAGTTTCATTACAAAAATTTAGAAGTTTGTAAAAACCAACAGTTAGAAACCAAATTGCGCAAAAGGACCTTTCAAGTGATCCACGATAAATGCCACAACAAAGAGGAGTAAGTGACCAAACCATTAAAATCTTGTCTTGCACGCCCCTTCAAAAAGATAAAATATTTCAAGAGTAGAACATATCAATTCTAAGTTAATTCCCATTGGTAAGCTTAAAATAATAGATGTAAATTTTAAGTTATATACATTTATAGCGTGAAATTGTTTTGTAATAATGATGAAATTTAATTGCTGTAGGCTACTTAACCTTCTTTTTAAGATTACCAACTTAGTAGTTTCTTTATCTTTTTATTTTATATTTTTTAGGGTAAAGGGTCAAAAATGCCCCTCTACTTTGCGAAAAGGCTAACAATATCTCCAAACTAATTTTGGGTCAAAAACACCCCTCCCGTCATTAAAGTTTTCAATTATACCCCTGTCTTAACGGAGATCCGCAATATAATCCGATTTCATTTTTAAACCCGCTCCATTTAAAACTGACCAACTAAATAGAAAATGCATATGGGTTGTCTGCTCCTATGCCTAGTGACTCCAGATGTAGTAGTCGTGAACAAGTTGGTCGCACATGGATTTTTTATGTAGTTGGGTCGTTTTTAAATGGAGCGGGCTTAAAAATGAAATCGGATTATGTTGCGGATCTCCTTTAAGACAGGGCTATATTTGAAAACTTTAATGACAGGAGGGGTATTTTTTACCCAAAATTAGTTTGGAGGATATTTTTAGCCCTTTTCCCAAAGTAGAGGGGCATTTTTGACCCTTTTCCCTATTTTTAAATTTAAATATGTGCAAAAGAAATGATGGAGCCATGGAGGTGCATCCAATAGAAAAACATATCGGTTAAAAGAAGAGGTACTAGTATTTCAAGAGAGAATAGTGATAGAAAATGATCTCTCTTTAGGTTATTTGTCATTTCCAAAATTTAAAACTGCAACACTTAAAAAATAGGATAATTTGACACATATTCCACAACTTAGTAATTCATAAATAAAATAAGAAAATCATTATTGAGAAGGTGAAATTAAAATCAATTCAGACCAAATAAATGCTTAGATATTAATGTAAATAAATGCACTTAATGACCTAAGGCTTGAACCATTCAGATTCATACCTCCATTAAGCGCAAACTAATGACGCCTTAGAGCAACTTGACCAACTAGAGAATTAAGGATTTTTGTTTTTCAGAAGTGCTTTACAATAAATATGACTATTATAAACGGAGGAAACCTATTTTCCCTTCAATTCGTTGCAAAATCCAAAATTTTCAAAGACTATATATCCGTGACAAGCAAATCAGACACTATAAATATCAACATAATTTTGCAGTGGTCCAAAGTGATCAATGCCATAAAAAAGAAAAATATGTGACTTTCTCCATCAAAAAATTGGCTTGCTTGCCTCGGAAAAGTTAGATAATGACGTCTAGGGTAGAATGAATGGCTATGACTATAATCCCTTTTGGAACATTTATAAAAATAATAAGTAAAATTTATTCTAAAATTGTTATAAACTTTGAAGTGTTGAGAGCAAGAAAAAATGACGTGTAAATTGAGTTTTTACCATTTGAGAATTGAGGCGAAATAACTTTCTAACTTATAGCCTGTTTGACCAAGCTTCTAAAAATAACTTATTTTAAAAAGCACTTTTTTCAAAAGTACTTTTCAAAAAAGTACTTTTGGCTAAAAGCAGTTTGTGTTTGGTCAATTAATTTAAAAAGTACTTTTGAGCAGCAATTAGTGTTTGGCTAAGCTTTTAAAAAATGCTTCTATGTGTATTTTTCTCAAAAGTACTTTTGGGCAAAAGTTATTTTTTTAGCTTTTGAAAAACTGCTTCTGCTACTCCCCAAAAGTACTTATTTTCTCCCAAAAGCTTGGTCAAACACCTCACTTTTTTTAAAATAAGCACTTATTGAAAAAATAAGTACTTTTGGGGAAAAAATAAGCTTGGCCAAACAAGCTATTAAGCTAAAAATGAGAACTATTGGCCCTTAAAGAATAGTCGCGATTATTTTTCTTTAAATTAATTACTACATAATGAGTTATTGAATATGCACACTAAAAGATTATTATCCTGTTATCTCATGGAAAAGGTTAAACGAAATAAATGAATAAATAAAGTGTCGCTTAGAGTCGTACATTATATATATATTGTGTCAAAATGTTTAGTCTCAACCATCTTGAAACCTTAATTACACAATCTGATACATTTAATTACCTTAACAAAGCTAGGAAGTGGATTTAACCGTGTTGAATTGTGTGACTACCTCCTTTAAAATCTTAAACTATTAGAGAAGAATATTTTTATGTAAAAGTAAAGTGGCATTACCTTAATTTCTTTCCTTTATTCTTTACTTTTTAATTCATTTTGGGCTATGCCTCTACTTGTACTCATTTCAGTTTAGATGCTAGTACCATGACACTGGTTAGTTGGATATTGGGTTGTATAATTCTTTGCTTTATCTTCCGCTACCTTGATTACCATGTCATGATATGATAATTATTGTGTTATTCACTAAGGCTTGTTATGTTATCCATTTCTCTTAACGGGGTTTTTTAAAATTAATTCATCCACCCAGAATTTCATTTCCCCTGGTGATATTATTATAATCGAAAATGTGAATTTATGAAGGAAGGAATATAAAACCTTACTTCATCAAAGCTTAATTGAATGTTGGGCATATCCAACAGTATTTCACGTATTCCTAGCTTCCAAAAAATGTGAAGGTTTAGTGCAAAAGAGCATATGACACCTATTAATATGGATTCCTAGTGCTAATCTAACATCTTGGCAATCCCAGGCATTTAAGACAGAACGTAAGTAGGACTCCTTGTACAGATTAGATGATGTATAATCAAAAGAGAATGAAGATAAGAGGTCCCCTTAAAAAAGTAGTGTATAATAAAATTTGTCCCAAAATGATATGCCTGCACTTTGATATACACGTACATGCGGGAATAGATGTTGGCTAAGTGTCAATCACTAGTTCACTACCTTTCGATTGAAATGGCTTAATACATAGGCTTTTCAGCAAATTTTATTTAGACATTCAAACTACGGCTTCTTCCATTGGAGCATTTGAACACATAATAAAGTGTTTCTATTGGATAATTTTTTGTTCTAATTTTAAATTATTTTTGTGTGTATTTTCAAGCGTCTATTAAGCAGTTAAGTTAACCACATCAAATATGTCATTTCCTGTAATTATATACATCATCCACAATTGGAACACGCTTGAGGTTTTATGGCTTATTGAGAATAATTCGTATGATTAAAGGAGGTGACATATTTTAAGTGGTTAACTTATCTACATAATTGACACTTGAAAACACGCGTAAAAATAATTCAAAATTTAAACCGAAAATATCTAATAGAAATAAATTATCATGCGTTCAGATACTCAATAAAATAAATCATAGTTCAAGTGTCTAAAAAAAAATTACTAAACGGCAGTCTCGGTCTAAATCATGACACTATACAAGTTACACAGTCGGAACCCATTGAAAAACTCGATGATTTTGATTAATTGCTTTAGTTTAGGGGGGGAATTTCACCTTCATTTATCTCCACTTTGTTGTGGGATTCACTAGGTGATGTCAAATATGCAAAAGAGATAAAAGAAAATCTTTTTCTTGCAGTTCCGTGGGCTTCATTAATACTCAACGACAATTGATAATAATTCCTTTTCTTTCCATTTTCTTGCATGAAGCGTGTCTTTCTCACCTTGATTTTTTCGAACTATTGCTTACACTAATTTAGTAAAACATGATACATAAAACCCCATCTTCTCCACTTTCTATATTTTCATTATAAGTTAAATATACCTTTCCTTCAAAGCACACATCATTTGGTCCCCTACTGATTTGACCAGTAGATACACTTCCCCACTTCTTTGTAAAAGTAATTTTCACTGTTTAACAAAACAAAAGAAGAAGAGAAATTCATGAATCTTTCTTTTCCTTTTAATTTCCTTTATTCGTGACAACATATCTAACCTTTCTGGGTGGACAAAAAGCTACTGTATAAGACAAACAACTAGAAAAAAATTTACGAGAGAGATTGTAAAATTTGAGCCAGATTCATTTAAGGATCAGATTAAGGTAACGTTTTTTGTTATTAAGATTAAAATGTTTGCATTTGAATACGCATCTGAATATTAAAATATAACGTACACTAAATCTGCACATTAAATAATTTATTGGAAATTATCCAATTTGTGGACTTAACATTAAATTAACTATTTGGTTTTATAAAAATGGGTTAAGCAAATGTAGTTGGTTAATATCTGAATGATCTAAATTAAGAATTCTGATTAGTCAAACAAATAAGCCTTAAATTTTTAATTTGTAACAAATTTTGGTGGACAAAATGACTCGAAAATAGAAGAAAAAAATGGAAGGAAAAATTAACATAGATCTACTTCAGATTGCAAAGACACTGATTTGATATCAATCAAATTCAGTAAAGGAAGACATTTATTCTCATTTGATATCATTTTACTATAAATCAATTCATAGATTTTTGCCTGTTTGCAAACCATGCGAAGCATCTTTCTTAGATTCTGTGTGGTGGATTTACCTCCTAGTTTCACCATTCCTTTGTGTTCTTTTTGAGATTTTACTGTACCAAATTTACCCATTTAAAGTAAAAGTTTACCTTTTATTCTGGTAAAGTAAAACTTCACCATCTAAATGAAAATTGAGTCGAGGACTCGCACTCTTCAAATGCTAGAATTAGAATTTCAGCTTAAAGTAAAACTCCGCCTGTCCCAATTTATGTAATGTAGTTTGACTGGGCATGAAGTTTAAGAAATAAAGGAAGACTTTCAAATCTTGTGATCTAAAACATGTCAAAGATATTTATGTGGTTATAAATCATATCGTTAAGCGTACAAGGTAAAATTTAAAGATAAATTGTTACCAAATAAGGAAACGGTATTTTTTTGAAATTGACTAAAAAAAAGAAAATGTGTCATATAAATTAAGACAGAGGAAGTAGTACAGGATTTGATTTATGGATGAAAGACCAAAAATGCTTCTGAACTAATAAAGTTACCCTCCATTGCCTCTGAACTATTAGAAATATAACTAAAATGATTTCGTCGTTTGCAAGCGGGCTCAATTATGCCCCTATTTCGTTAACAAACCTCCACTTCTTATGTATCAACCTTTACCACTTATTCTTTGAGAAAAGACATCATTTCACTTCTGAACTTGACACGAAAACTCACTTTAGTAACTAAATTTAAGTTGTATTTATATACCCCCTTAACAATTTAAGTTTCAATTATTTTCCATCCTGAAAAAATAATACCACTCTCACAATGTGAAGTGTATTACACTCGCGCCACATCATTGCCACGTCACTGCCATGTCAAAAATTACCAACCCTTCATTTTTTGTTTTTCTTTTATTATTTTTTCTCTTTCTTCTTCTTTCTCCCTTTTCTCTTTCTTCTTCTTTCTCCTCATCCTCCCCACACTCGTAACAACCACCACCACCGCCGCCACCACCATAACCACCGCCTCCTTAAATCAACCCAACTGAAAAATTCCATTTTTGTCAAAGATTTTCTTTTGTTAATCATATTTCCACGTTAATTAATTCCTAATCAATTATTAAAATTCCTAAATAAAAAAAAATCATTATTATTACCAGTCCAAATTGGACGATCTGCCCTTCAAAAACAAAATCATCACCATCATCTTTAACCCACACCCACCACCACCACCATCATCTCCCCACCAAATTTCATCAAATTCCTTCTCAAATTAGTCCCACTTACACTTAAATTCGTCCAAATTGGATGTTTTGGTTGGCCATTATTATTATTATTAGCAACCCCATTTCTTCCATAACCATTATTCCGTAACTTTATTTTTGAAAGAAAATAAAAATCAAAATCAAGAAACCAAAAAATGATGAAAATGAAAAGAAAAGAATGATGAGAGAAAGAGTGATTTGTGAAGAAGAAGAAGGAGGAAGGTGGTGGGGGCGGGGCTGTGGGCTGAAGAAGAAGAAGGTGGGGGTGGGGCTGTGGGGCGAGGCAACGAGGGAGGGGGGCGGGGGTTGTGAAGAAAGAGGTTGACATAATGGGGAAGAAGGGGGGGGGGGGGGGGGGGGGGGGTTGGGGCGAGGGGGGGTGGTTAGAGGAAGGGAGAAAGGCTGAAAGGGTTAGGGTTATGGGGCCCATCTTTATTTTTTATTTTTATTTTATTTTTTAATTATATATAATATATATATATATATATATCAACGGGTCCACCTTTTGTGTTGTTTACTCTCTTAATTTTTATTTTTATTTTTTTTGCCACGTCAGCATTTGGGGTTGTATTTAATTAAGATGAAAGTTGTTAAGGGGGGTATGTAAATACAACTTACGTTTAGTTGCTAAAGTGAGTTTTCGTGCCAAGTTAGGGGTGAAATCAGTCTTTTCTCCTTATTCTTTTGCCTAGATCACTACTAAAAAAACAGGAATTAGCCGGACAAATTCCATGGGTAAACACCAAAATCTCCTGCTAATGTTTTTTAGCATCGAATTATTATAAAATTTTGTTAGTTTTGAAAAATTTAACGACAAAGTTCATAACTAATTTCCAATTTTTTTAGTGGATGCACTCCACTTAGAAAAAGGCTGCCTCTCTTATTCTTATATATTGTGCTTTTCGCCTTCTTTGTAAAGATGTACCTTTTCTTGTCATGGAAAGTTGGAGCATATATGAGTTACCTAATTGTTACTTCTAATAAAGCGGGATAGAAATCCATAGAAAATTGGGATTCAGATCTCAATCGAGAAAAAGAAGGTGATTTTTTCCATCTGTCTGTCTAGTTTTTAGAGGATAGAGTTATCAATGTCTGTACTGGTGGAAAGTAAATATAGCAAATACTCATGAAATAATTAACTGACACGCCAACTAGCTACCATGCACAAATGAAAATTGTTGAAGTGACAACTGAATTAAGTCACAAATTCAAAGAATTAGTTGACTTCTCTCTACCCTCGTTCTCTCCAACACAATATATCTGTCACGACCTAGCTAGAGGGCCACGACGAGTACACGGAGCTACCCTACCGAGCACCACCTAACTCACTTGTCATCACATTCAATCTGAGCATACACCGTTCTCATCATAAAACCCATTACGAGACAACCTTCATTTACTTCCCAAACACACACACAGATATATATATATATATATATATATATATACATACATAGGCCCACAAGGCTACAAAATGTTGCACAAAATATGCACTAATAAGATCATAAGACATCTACTACCCACACACATGTATCTACGAGCCTCTACTAGAATAATGGAATCATAAGGACGGGACAGGACCCCGCCATGCCCCAAATATGTACACAAAAAAATATACCAACAAGCGGAAACTCCGGAGAAGTGGACTGCTCCTATAAGATTGCTGATAGAGCTCCTAGGTATCCGGTCCGTCTCCCTGTCTACCTGCGGGCATGAATGTAGCGTCCATAAAAGGAAGGACGTCAGTACGAACAATGTACTGAGTATGTAAGGCATGAACCATAATGTAGTAAAACAACAAGGAAACATGAGAGAAAGAAATAACCTGTATATCAAACTGCCTCTTAAGGCGAATACCATGCATGCTTAGCCTTTTAAGAAAACACATTTTTTTTCATACATACATAACATAATATCATCATTAGCCCGCATCCGGGCCTCCCGCGTCGGGGGTAATCATCTCACGCCGCCCACTAGTCGTGACTGCCCGGCCATCTAGGCACGGTGTAACTATCATTATCCATAAGCCGCCCACCGAAGTGGTGTCTGCCCGGCCAACTAGGCATGGTGTAATCTTACATAAAAATAAGCATGCATGAGAGTCCAATTAAAAACTACAATTCTATCGGAGTGACGTAAGGTCGGTAACCTCCGGTTATGTTATGGAATAATCATGATCGCCGTGTCTGGCCTTGAAGGAACTAGTATCATGAGGTGATACTATCAACAATGAGTAATATCAAGAAAATCATGTAATAGGATCATTAGTCTTATAATAGCATCATTTCATAAGTTTAGAATCTCGATGGATAAAATCATTATAATTATCATCATTATCATAGAACATATCTCATCCTTTTCTCATAAGAAGCTCTTAGAAGTCTCTAGCCTTCAACTTTGGGATATGAGGAAGTCATGGAAATATAAAGGAATCATAGTATAGGAGCCATGCCTTTGAAAGAAAGGGGCTAGCTTTACATACCTTTACGTCTTTTTAACTTCATCGACTAAATGTTTCCTCCTCCAAGCTCACGATTCTACATTCAAGAGATTTTATACTAAAATTAGATAATTGGAAGCATACTTAAGTCTAAACTAAAATGACTAAGAGCTAACGAAAATTGGGCAGCATTCCCTTTGTTCCAACCACTTCCTCCATATGATGAACAATTCCCAAATATCGATAGCAACATTTCCATAATCAAAAGATTATATTCAAATTATACTCAATTCCATCCCAAAACTTCTTTTCATAAACAATCCATAACAACAAATTCAATACAAACCCCTTATAATCTTGTATACAACACTTTCTTAACATCATTACTACCCCTCATAATAAGATTATACTCATAATATGCTAACAATTATAGCTCAAGTTAATCTACACTCAAAATATCATCAATATTCATATTTGAACTTTTTCCCATAACTCTTTCCACTTTTAAGACTTGCTAAACCTTCACATTCACTTAACACAAGAGATGAGATGAAGAACATACCTTGTGTTTGAAGAATTTCAACTCACACAACTTACTCTAATACTTAATCCCCACAACTCCAAGTGAAAGCAAGAACACCCAACTTCCATAAATTAAACTAGGTTTTCAAGGTTGATCTTCTCTTGATTTGATTAGGAATGATTTGGTGTGTTTATGGGTGTTAAGGGGAGCTTAGAGAGAATTTAGGGTTTGATTTTGGGTGAAAAATGAGGCCCAAGTCGTGGAAATGGGTATATAAAAGTTTGGAAAAAAAATTCCACCGCCCCAATTTCTGGAAATCTCAGGAATAATATGTGTTACTGTTGATCACGTACTTTGAAGTACGTGATGAACAGTATCAAGTACTTTGGGGGGCAAAAATTTTAAGTTCTGGAAATTTTTAGCAAAATACGCCCAAAAAGTACGGGACATACTTTATTGTACGGGCCGTATTTTCCTCCATACTTCACAGAAATGCGATCTGTCAGTTGCATTGGAAAGAAGACTCGCTGAACTTCAATTTACATACGTTATGGATTCCGTACCTCCTCATATTCTAGGAGATATTCCCCTGACAATTTGGGCCAAAATTTCCGTCAAAAATTTTGTCAAGTTTTTTCCAAATTTTCAACGAACCTATTTTCTTCGATTCGCTTGATCCAGAAACCTTTAAATACTTGTCTAACACTTATTAAAATACTTCCTTGACCTTATAGGGGTATCATGGCCTCTCTGAACGCACGTTAGTTTGGTTACGACGACGTGAAAATCCACGAGGTGTAACAATATCTACCTTTGTGATATATATATATTCTCCGATTGTCACGGCCCAAAATTCGACCTAGCACAACAAGCATTCGATGTTAATACCGGAAGCACACCGGAAGCACCTCATGAGATAGCAAGTACAACTAATGCAACAATTTCCTTTAATGAAACATTAAAGCATAACTAAGATCAAGACATAATTGATTAAATATTCTAGCTTAATAATTAATTTGAACAAATTTATAGTCAATAAATGATCACGTCTCAATAACCCAACAAGTCAACCAGGAGATACTAACATTTGTCTATGGAGCTTCTAAGAAGAATGAAATCGTAAGACTCCTAGTCTCTCCTCTCTCCTCTCTCATGCCTCACGCCTAAACCTAGATTTTTTCGGCCATTAATAGCCACTCCGTCCATGGAACAGCCTCCTTCTGAGGTTGCTCCACCCCCACCTCCCTTAGACTACTCAAAATTATTAAAACCAGTAATTATTAATGCAGCAACTGATCCCAAAGCCGCTGGTTTGCACGCAAATAGTGGAGAAACGAATACAGTCCCTTCTATTCCATTAAAGCCTATTGTATATTTACATGGGGAGCCAACAATTCAATAGAGTATGGAGGAAATAAATAGAATGATTATCCAGGAAAAACTCCAATACATTGTTGTTGGGAAGTTTACGTATGGACTGCCCGATATGCAATTTTTACGTACATCACTTGCTAAGTAATGTGAACTCAAAGGAGAACCTATTATTGGTTTTCTATGTAATCGACACATTTTGGTTAGGTGTACGTTGTTTGAAGATTATGTGACTCTCATGTCCAAGCCTGCGTTTTGGATTAAGGAGACACAATGTCACTATCCGATGAGAACACTCAAATGGGACCCATGGTTTGATCCGGAAAAAGAAACGAGCATTGCGCTTGCTTGGATTTCATTCCAAACTCTAGCACCAAATTATTTTGGTCAATCTCAACTGTTTTCAATGGCTTCGGCAGTAGGAAAGCCATTAAAATTAGATTTGGCTACCAAAAATAGGACACGACCTAGTTGTGCTCGTGTCAAAGTGGAGGTTGATTTATTGAAGGAGCATCCTAAGCATGTGGCTATTCAAGTTGTTAATAATGCTACTGGAGAAGTTAAAACCAAGTGGGTGAAGATACAATACGATTTCATGCCAAAGTATTGTGAAGAATGTTGCTTGCAAGGCCATGAGGAGGCAACTTGTTGGAAACTTTATCCAGATTTGCTTCTTGAACAAGAAAATAATGAAGAAGTTAATGCTGAGGAGGAAGTTCAAGCTCAAAATGATGAGGACAAAGGGAAACAACCTATGGATACTAATATGCAGGAAGCGGGTAAAGGAAACCATAATGCAAGGCAGTCATAGTTTAAACAAGCAAGTTATAGAAATATAAATCATGTTATTAAGGTGTTGGATAGTGGAAAGGCGATTGGGAATGTAAAGGATTTATACAAATGGAAAAATAACAACGGTAAGAAGCAGGTGAATGCTAATGGAAAGAATCAACAATCAGTTGTCCCAGCAGTAAAAGAGCTTGGTGAAAAGAATAGAGGGAAGCAGCTTACTACAGTTAATTCCAATACTGTGCAGGTTGCTAACAAGTTTGATGCTTTAGGTGGAGTGGATGAAGAACAATAGGAGATGGTAGATGTTGGTAATGTAGCAGCTCCAGTTGTAGAAGAGAGTGCAAATCAACAACAACTAGCACTGACAAAAGAAAAACCAACTGATGCTAACGATGGGAAAGAACTGGTTGTTGCAGCTTTAGAGGATGGAGAGGGTGAGCATGAAAAAGTTGTTGAGGTTGGTGATGTTGCTGCAAACAAATAGCTTGTTGCATCAACAGTACCAGTGATGAAGATTCCAAAACAATTAAATGTGACTGAGGGAAAGCAGCTGCCTTTAGTTGCATCAGGTGCATCATCTGCTGCAGTTACGATAACTGGTCAAGAACCTGGTTCAAGGAAGCAAGCGGTTGTAGTTCAAAAAGTTCATGTTGAGGCAAATGCAAGTGGCATAATGCAAAACCAGTTGATGGAAACACCTACTGCCATAAGTAGCCAAAAGATAGCAGATGTGGCTAAATCTGTTGAGAAACCATTGAATATTAATGCTGTTGTGTTCACCGCTAGAGAAAAGAGGCAATCACCTGTTCATAAACAATGGGTGGCAACTCTGTCTCCAAAACAAACACAAGCTGCAGCAAAACCTATTGAGGAACTGGTTACCATAAATCAATCAGGTCAAGATATTCTTTTTAACACATCTGGTGCTGATGGTGTTGAAAGAAAATTATGGAGTGATCAATTTGAAGAAGATTTGGAGGAGGGTCAAATTAGCAGTGGTGAAAAAGTTGATTATGAACAGTCCAGGGACTCAACAGAACCATCAGAGAATGCTCTGAATATTTTGTTTAACAAAGATTTGAATGATGGATTTGTGGTAGAATCTGGTACTGAGGCAATTGGTACACCAGGTGATACTCTTCACACACAACAACAACTAGAAATAGGTGCTAAGGTTACAGATCAAGAAGTAGATAAAGGGCATGATTTGATCCTAATGGCAGATAAGTAGAAGCAACATCAACACATAGCAAAGGAGAGTGATGCAGGGCTATCAGGTGCAGTTCATAAGGCTAAAAATAGTGCTAACAATCATGCTCATGTAGCAAAGTCTGGTGGGAAAGAGAATGCAACTCACAAACAGCAGCACAGTGCACAAGCAGATACTGAAATAATTCAAAGTGGGGAAAAACACTTGAAAGTTATGAACATTTGACCCCAAGTGCTAGTGTACACAAGCCTAGCAAAACTGATCCTAAGTCTGCTGGAAATAAGTAGAATCAACTGGTAAATGCTCAGGTTTTACAACATTCTTCATCTAATGTCAAAAACCAAGTTGCAGTAAAAAATTCTCAAGGACATTTGCAAGTAGCAATAGCAAGAGAGGAAAGAAGCAGAATTGATATGGATGAGGGGTCGACTGCACAAAACTTCTTTAATGCTGCTAGGGAGGGTGATATATCACCTAGACAAGTGCAAAGTGAAAAATTCAGAAATAAAAGTCATGCAAGGAAAAGGAGTTGGGATGAAAAGGTGACTGAAGAATTTATCCCAAGACATATTCCAATGAGGCAAGCAAAACAAAAAGTGGCAGCTCCTACCACTTCAAATAAGTCCACAAGATCCAAGAAAAATAAATAAAGTTCCAAGATATTTTGGAAAGGCCAGAAGATCAAGACAAGTTTGAAAAACTACATACTTTAGAAGATTTTACAAGTCCAAAGAACAAGGGTCTTGACTCTATTTTCTTTCTTGTATTATTTTCTCATTATCTTAGTATTATCATTTGTAATATCATCACAGAGTGTGTTATAAATTCTGTGATGATCATAGCTTATTTGGTCATTTCTAGTTCATATTTTTTACATGCTTGCTAGTAGTAGAGGTTTTATTCTTTGCCTCAATAGGATTAGTAAGGTAAGGCCTAGCCCCCCTTCTATTTTTTCCTTTATGGTTTGCTTTTAGAAAATTTATAAAATTATCCCTAGGCACTAAAAATGCCTAGTGGACTTTGCTTAAAAAAAAAAAAAAAGAAAAATGAAATAATAACTAATATTCAGGACACAGTCTAAAATTACTATGAATAAAAAAAATAGGGTCCCAGGAAAAAGCATGTCAGCTCATTAAAAATATGAAAGTAGCTGGTACACCTTGTCCATGCAACCTGTACCTGCTCTTCTTTGTTACGTACCTAACATACCATCAATGAGTATCTAGGCGCAAGAGTTCATATAACAAAATTAATCAAAATAAATATAATACTATGAAACAGTATTAGTGAAAAAATTCAAATTCAATAAGCTGAGTAAATCATGAAACTCAGTAAAATCAATAGTGAAGTTATTATCTAGTATCACTTCATTATGTTCGAGAGTTTTATTATGCCAACTAAGGCCACGCAAAATCAGTAAGTTATCAACCTGCCATCGAAAGGCAAACCAAATCAGTCGATGGGAGAACCTCAATTGGGCATCCATTGCTCAAAAGCGATGCACCGGGGCGTCAACCCACTACGACTGTTCGTCCTTCGGTATTGCAAGGTTGTATGATGCGTTATGATCCATAACGGCTATTAGTGATCAAATTATGTCAATACGTTTTTACACCACATAAAACGTAAACTCTTAATTATAAATACAAACAAAAGCAAAATAAATCCAAATATCCAATATATGAAACACAAGTGATTTGGAACCTATCAAAGATGAATATGGTATATGCAATATATACACAGAAAATACGCACCGTGTACTTGTATTATCTTGGATTTTGGATTAAGCAATTCTACGAACGTATTAATGTGGGGTCCAGTCCCCTATTTTAAGGAAGAAAGTTTTTTCTTCCTTTTGACAAAATATACAATTGGCAGCTATTGTTGAAATGAGAAAATCGGCTACTGAATGTGTTCATAGTGAACATCTTGACTTTCTACATTCAAGTGATGTCACTGATGACATCAATAGCTCCATTTCATCCCTATAAATAGGGAAGCTTTCTATCATTTGTTAGATCACCAAGATCATTTGCTATACACACCAAAATCTCAGACAATACATCTGAGTGAGAGCAAAGTGAGGTATTCCATAGATTGTAAGAAAATAGTCTGTGAAGAAAAATAGAGTGTGAGGTGGGAAAAATCAAAAGAGTGTTTTTCTTTTTGAGTGTGTAGTGGTCTTTGGAGTATTTATACTCGTGACTACACAGTGTAAAATTCCTTACTATAGTGATATCAGCTGCTCCTCTTGGCCGTGGTTTTTCCCTTATTCAGAAGGGTTTCCACGTAAAATCTTGGTGTCATTATTGCTGCATTTTATTCTTGCTGATTTAACCATAACTTAGTGTTCCGCGTTTATCACTAATACCGTGAATATTATTTTTGCGGGTCTATTTTATTCCCAACAAGTGGTATCAAAGCCAAGGTTCTGTCTGAGTATGCTCTGTGGTTGCAGCACAGTCTGAACTTCCACATCAGAAAAGAATTACTTTGGTCTTCGAATAAAATAATATTTGTATTTGTGATAAACGATGGAAGCCAACACTAGTAGAATGGTTACTTTGAGTGGCGTAAATTATGCCATTTGGAAGGGCAAAATGGAAGATTTGCTCTATGTCAAGAATTTTCATCAACCTGTCTTTGGAAATAAAAAGCCTGATAATAAATCAGATGAAGAGTGGAATTTGTTGCATCGGCAGGTTTGCGGCTTTATTAGACAGTGGGTTGACGATAATGTGTTGAACCATATTTCTGGAGAGACACATGCTCGGACCCTATGGGAGCATCTTGAAAGTTTGTATGCTCGAAAAACTGGTAATAACAAGATGTTTCTGATAAAGCAAATGCTGGGTTTAAAATACCACGATGGTTCCGCAATGACAGATCATCTGAATATTTTTCAGGGGATCATGAACCAGTTATCTGCTATGGGTATTAATTTTGATGAAGAAATTCAAGGCTTATTTCTACTTGGTTCCCTACCAGATTCTTGGGAAATTATTAGAACTTCATTATCAAATTCTGCTCCGGATGGTGTGATCTCTATGGATCTTGCCAAGAGCAGTCTTTTAAATGAAGAGATGAGAAGAAAATCTCAAGGTTCCTCCTCATCAGATGTCTTGGTGACTGACACTAGGGGGAGAGGCAAGAATCGTGGTTCTCAAAATAGAGAACATCATAGAAGCAAATCCAGAAGCAAACTTAAAGATATTGACTGCTATCATTGCGGGAAAAAAGGGCACACAAAGAAGTTCTGCCGGATTTTGAAAAAAGAGAATAGAGAAAAGGAGGAAAAGAAAGAAGATGGCAATCGTGTTGCCGCTGTCACTACAGAAGATCTTGTTACTGTCCTTGATGCGGATCTGATAAATATTGCTTGTGATGAGTCAAGCTGGGTTGTGGACAGTGGTGCCGCATCTCATGTGACATCAAGGAAGGAATTTTTCTCATCCTATACTCCGGGTGACTTTGGAACTTTGAGTATGGGTAATGAGACTGTATCCAGGGTGGCTGGTGTTGGAACAATTTGTTTGAAAACTAGTATTGGAACTAAACTAGTTTTAAACAATGTAAAGCATGCACCTGATGTTCGTTTGCACTTGATCTCTGTTGGTGTTTTGGATGATGAGGGATATGTCAGTACCAATGGTGCTGGAAAGTGGAAGCTTACTAAAGGTTCCATGATTGTGGCTCGTGGCGAAAAGCGTCGTGGTCTATACTGGACTACGGCCTCTACCTGTGTTGATATGGTGAATGCAGTTGAGAGCAATAGCTCTTCAACGTTATGGCATAAGAGGCTTAGCCACATTAGCGAGAAAGGACTAAATGTTCTGGCCAAAAAGAAATTATTGTCAAATTTCGAAAGTGCTAAATTAGAAAAGTGTGAGCACTGCTTGGCTGGAAAACAAAATAGAGTTTCTTTCAAGTCTCATCCTCCTTCAAGAAAGACAGAGTTGCTTGAGTTGGTGCATTCAGATTTATGTGGTCCAATGAAGACAAGGACTTTGGGTGGTGCACTTTATTTTGCTACCTTTATTGATGATTGCTCAAGGAAACTTTGGGTCTACGTCTTAAAGACTAAAGACCAAGTGTTGGGTGTCTTTAAGCAGTTTCAGGCCTTAGTTGAAAGAGAAACTGGAAAGAAGCTGAAGTGTATTCGTACTGATAACGGTGGTGAATATTGTGGACCGTTTGACGAATACTGCAAGCAACAGGGTATCAGACACCAGGAGACTCCTCCTAAGACTCCTCAGCTTAATGGTTTAGCAGAGAGGATGAACAGGACCTTGATGGAAAGAGTCAGATGTTTGCTTTCTGAAGCAAAGTTGCCGAATTCCTTTTGGGGTGAGGCTTTATTGACCGCTGCACATGTTATTAATCTATCCCCTGCGGTTGCTTTGCAAAGTGATGTTCCAAACAGAGTTTGGTATGGAAAGGATGTTTCCTATGACCACTTGAAAGTGTTTGGTTGTAAAGCTTTTGTACATGTGCCTAAAGATGAAAGGTCGAAATTAACTGCCAAGACAAGGCAGTGCATCTTCATTGGTTATGGCCTTGATGAGTTTGGTTACAGGCTATATGATCCAATTGAGAAGAAGGTTGTGAGAAGCCGTGATGTTATCTTCATGGAGGATCAAACCATTGAAGATATTAACAAAGCGGAGAAGATAAAATCTTCAAGTTCTGAAGGTTTAGTTAATCTTGATCAAGTTCGTCATACAAATGCTGATGAAGTTGGTGGGCTCGATGACGATGGTGATGCCCAGAATCATGTTCCAGATCAGCATGCTGATGATGATAACGATGCTGCTATTGATGAAGTAGATGCTCCTACTCATGAAGTCGTGGATGAGCCAGATATTCCACTTAGAAGGTCTACTAGACAGCATGTTCCTTCTTCCCGTTATTCACCTAATGAGTATGTATTACTCACTGATGGGGGAGAACCTGAATGTTATGAGGAGGCCGTGGAAGATGAGCACAAGGATCAATGGATTGAAGCCATGCAAGATGAGATGAAATCTCTGCGTGAGAACCATACTTATGAGTTGGTGAACTTGCCTAAGGGCATGAGAGCTTTGAAGAACAAGTGGGTGTTCAAAGTTAAAGCCGAAGAACACAGCTTGAAGCCCAGATACAAAGCTAGATTGGTTGTTAAGGGATTTGGTCAAAGGAAAGGTATTGACTTTGACGAAATATTTTCTCCTGTCGTGAAAATGTCCTCCATTCGGACAGTTCTTGGTTTGACTGCTAGTCTTGATTTGGAGATTGAGCAGATGGATGTGAAGACTGCTTTTCTTCATGGTGACTTAGAAGAGGAGATTTATATGGAACAACCTGAAGGCTTCAAGGCAAAAGGTAAAGAAAATCTTGTATGCAAACTCAAGAAGAGTCTCTATGGATTGAAGCAAGCTCCCAGACAGTGGTACAAGAAGTTTGAGTCTGTTATGGGGGAGCAAGGCTACAAGAAGACTTCTTCAGATCACTGTGTGTTTGTACAAAGATTTTCTGATGGTGACTTTATCATCCTTCTGCTATATGTGGATGATATGTTGATTGTAGGCAAAAATGCTTCCAGGATTGACGAGTTGAAGAAACAGTTGAGTAAGTCTTTTGCAATGAAAGACTTGGGTCATGCTAAGCAGATTTTGGGCATGAGAATTACTCGTTCGAGAGATGAAAAGAAGCTTTATTTGTCGCAGAAAAAGTACATAGAACGTGTACTAGAGCGCTTCAATATGAAGAGTGCTAAATGGGTTAGCACACCTCTTCCTGGTCATCTGAAATTGAGCAAAAAGATGTGTCCTACAACAACAGAGGAAAAACAGAGAATGGCCAAGATTCCTTATTCCTCTGCCGTCGGAAGTTTAATGTATGCAATGGTATGCACTCGACCAGATATTGCTCATGCAGTCGGTGTTGTTAGCAGATTTCTCGAAAATCCAGGGAAAGAGCATTGGGAAGCTGTGAAGTGGATACTCAGGTATCTAAGAGGAAGATCAGATGAATGCTTGTGTTTTGGAGGATCAAATCCAATTTTGAAGGGCTATACAGATTCTGATATGGCAGGTGACCTTGATAACAGAAAATCCACTACTGGATATTTGTTTATTTTTTCAGGGGGAGCTATATCATGGCAGTCGAAGTTGCAGAAGTGTGTCGCACTGTCTACAACGGAAGCGGAGTATATTGCGGCTACTGAAGCTGGAAAAGAGATGATATGGCTCAAGAGATTCCTTCAAGAACTTGGATTGCAGCAAATGGAGTATGTTGTCTATTGTGACAGTCAGAGTGCAATAGACTTGAGCAAGAACTCCATGTACCATGCGAGAACAAAACACATTGATGTCAGATATCATTGGATTCGTGAACAAGTGGAGAACGAATCATTTCAGGTCAAGAAGATTCACACGAGTGAAAATCCTGCAGATATGCTGACCAAGGTGGTATCGAGAGACAAGTTCGAACTGTGCAAAGAACTTGTCGGCATGCACTCAAACTAAAAGCCAGTGTACCCTCCTTCAAGTGAATGGGACTGGAGGGGGAGATTTGTGGGGTCCAGTCCCCTATTTTAAGGAAGAAAGCTTTTTCTTCCTTTTGACAAAATATACAATTGGCAGCTATTGTTGAAATGAGAAAATCGGCTACTGAATGTGTTCATAGTGAACATCTTGACTTTCTACATTCAAGTGATGTCACTGATGACATCAATAGCTCCATTTCATCCCTATAAATAGGGAAGCTTTCTATCATTTGTTAGATCACCAAGATCATTTGCTATACACACCAAAATCTCAGACAATACATCTGAGTGAGAGCAAAGTGAGGTATTCCATAGATTGTAAGAAAATAGTCTGTGAAGAAAAATAGAGTGTGAGTGATATTGTAGTGAGGTGGGAAAAATCAAAAGAGTGTTTTTCTTTTTGAGTGTGTAGTGGTCTTTGGAGTATTTATACTCGTGACTACACAGTGTAAAATTCCTTACTATAGTGATATCAGCTGCTCCTCTTGGCCGTGGTTTTTCCCTTATTCAGAAGGGTTTCCACGTAAAATCTTGGTGTCATTATTGCTGCATTTTATTCTTGCTGATTTAACCATAACTTAGTGTTCCGCGTTTATCACTAATACCGTGAATATTATTTTTGCGGGTCTATTTTATTCCCAACAATTAATTCTTATATTTTATTACGAAATAATAGTAAATTATTTGCAATATGATTTGCGTTTGCAATGAAGTAAAAGAAGACGCCGCAAGTTGCATTGTTGGATGGTGACTGATGATGAAACGCCGTGGGTAGAAATACAGAAAACGATACGTATATATTAAGGGTGTGTTTGAAATGAGAACAAATATGTTTTCTGGAAAATATATATATTTTTTCTTTTCTTTGATTGCACTAAATGTCTTGGAACATCCTTTTCTATGGAAAATGAATTCCTCAAAATATGAGATAATATTTTTCCTAAAAATTTGAGGGAAAATATTTTGTGGATCAATAAAAGCACACCAACGCACCCCGCTATATATCCACCCCATCACCCACCTACCCCCCTCACCCCACCCACTTACCTCCCGCCCCACACCCCACACTCCCACACCCCACCCACTTACCCCCACCTCCCGCCTACTCCCCACCCCCACCTACTTACCTCCCACCACCCCTCCGTGCGCCTAGTAGCACCTACCAACCACCAGCCGTTACACTCTGTATTCAAGAATCTTATAGTGTTTTGCTTTGAATACATTCAAATGCTCTAAAAATAACATTTTTTAACTTGCGTACCAATTACACAAGAAAATGAGTAGGAAAATCACTTCTTTTCCAAGAAAATATTTTCTTGGAAAACATTTTTCGTCATACCAAACACACCTTAAATTTACCAAATTATGATAAGTGCTTTCAATTTGTTCCAAATAATAGTGGTGAAATGTCATTGTCTACGATTTATGCATACATAATTTGAAAAACATGCAAAGCAGTATTCCCCTCATCACCGAAAGAAAACAAGAAATACGAAGTATAGATTTCTTATTTTCGAGAAAATCTTTATTCTCTCCCCTCAAACAAGTTAAAAAGGAGAATATTTGCAACTCTTTGTCCTTGGTGACTTCTACGTGGAGTCCACCAGGAAACCCTAATCCATCCAAAGAAAATGCTATATCCAATCAATTTTTAAGTCATGTTACCCATAAATATTGTGATCATCTCGTCTAAACTTAATAAGTTAAAGTTAAAAGTATTCATTTAGGATTTATGTTATATATATTTACAATACAAATTTTTTTATACTATCAATATATTTTACTCCCTCCGTCTCAATTTATGTAACTCATTTGAATAGATACGGAGTTATAAAAAAAAAAAACTTTTGATATTTGTGGTCCAAAACAAGCCTTAGATAAATGTGACCGTATATCATCTCATTAAGTTAAATTATTTTTAAATATAGAAGCATGACTTTTTTTAGGACAAACTAAAAAAGAAAGTGTACAACATAAATTCAGACAGTAACAGATTACCCACCTTTTTTATCACGTTCCTATCATAGAAAATTTAGCTGTGTAATTACTTCTGGATTGTGTTATTATATTTTACGGCATCAATGCATAGAACTTAAAAGCAGAAAAGCAAGAAAGATTAATAGAGGTAGGGCAAATTAGTGAACGTAGAAAAAAGAGCAAAACCCTATACTATTTTTGGTGAGAATTTGGTCTGCAAAGCAGGTAATAGAAACACCACGTCTGGTTTATTTTTGGAAAAATTTCCTTTCAATGTCATTTTCTTTGCCAGCTGCTCTCTCTTCATCTCTTTACTTTTCACATTTTGAAGTCATATCTCAGTCAAGCTACACTAATATATACAAAGAAAGTAGTAATGTGTTTTTAATTCTCTCATTTATAAGTTGTTCGAAAAGACTAGTTAGTTGTGCAAAGTCTTTGGAATTTGTGTGAAGGGTCGCCGGAAAATAGAAATATTTTCCATTGAAGAGGAGTCAGGTCTGTTTATGTTTTTTCTTAGCAAGCTAGCTCTCGAAAAACTCTAAAAGAAATTAGAAAAAATGAAAACTATATATAGTTTCTTTTTTCCCCTAGTGTTGTCCCTTTCTTCCTTGCATTTTTTGCATTGTCTGATTTTTTTTTTCTCCCTTTTCTTTATGGAGAATTCAAGCTTCGTGTAGAATGTCGTCAATCTTTAGATCTAGTGTATATTTTGAGAAGATCTTGGATTTTGTTACATGAAATTAATTAAGATTTTTTTTTTTTTTTTGCATACTATCAAACTCTCACCTTTATCATGTCATTGTGTGTATTAGTATTTACAAAGAAGTTCCCTCAAAAAAAAAAAAAAATTGTCTTGTGTGACCATAATATATGTTTGCACAACTATATGCACATTATTTGCGCATAGTCATTTGACATGTTTAGAGAAAAGAAATGTAGGAGAAACCCTACTCTTCTCCAAAGAGATTAATTCTTTGTCATCATTTGGATGTTAATATTGGAGGTACTGTAATTTTTCTTTTTTCTTTTTATCCTCACTTATATGGTTTCATGTTAGTTGAGCCTATGTTAACATTAAATACTATGATTATGTGATATTGTATGCTTTCCAGTTTTCTACCTAGATCTTCTTCCTTATTTTTGTTTACCTCTTCATTTTCCATCAGCCTCAAAATTACAAGTTTTATTCTTGAATATTTTTCTGATCTGTAGGTTTATCTATTTACCAAGAAAAAACGTATGAGCAAATACAAATGCAGTTTGCATATGGGGAAATTAAAATTAGATAAATAAATGTGTTGTTGTTCAACCTAAATCTTCTTACATTTATGTGCACTCCCAAGAGTAAATGACTCGCTCGAGCCGAGGGTGTATCGGAAACAACCTCCCTAACCCACAAAGGTAGGGATAACGTGTGCGTACATCCTACCTTCCCCAGACCCCACTTGTGTGAATACACTGAGTAGGTTGTTGTTGTTGTTGTTGGTAAGAGTAAATGACTTGACTCTTTTCTTAATCATTTCTGAAGTAAATTAGATAGTAAATTAAAATATGTTGTTATTGATTTGTAAATTAGGATGGGTAGAGGAAAGATAGAGATAAAGAGGATAGAGAACAACACAAACAGGCAGGTGACATTTTGTAAGAGGAGAAATGGACTGTTGAAGAAGGCATATGAACTTTCAGTTCTGTGTGATGCTGAGATTGCTCTCATTGTTTTCTCTACCCGTGGCCGCCTTTATGAATACTCCAACAACAAGTAAGTATATACTAATTCATTCCCTTCAATACTAATTTCATCTCATGCGAGTTTAATTTTTATATATTGACACCATACCGGAATAAATCTAAGAAATAAAGTTGACTATTGATCTGCTGCAACATGTTAAAACATTTTAGTAGTGTAATATTTACACTATATATTGTTTTATATAAGTTAAATCTTTGTCATATATAATAGTTGTGATTTTCATTTTTTCTACTTTGCGTAGATCTTGTTGAGGTTTAAACAGAAAAAGAAGAGAACAGTGCCTATTTAGCTATGAATAATTTTTACTTTTTTCCGGAATAGTATTCCAGAAAAATGTTTGGACATAGAATTTTTTGAAAAACTCCAAAAAAGTTGTTTTAAAAAATTTCACTCCAAATAACTCAAAAAAATACAAAAACAACTCCAGTTTGTATTCATGTCTAAATGTAACTTCAATTTCCAAATATGATTTTCATGTAGTAAATAAAAATTATTTTTTCCGAATTTCACAATTTTCATGTCCAAATGCCCACTTCAAAATTTCTGTATGTTTCTACCAGACAACAAAGGTTGGGTATGAAGGATACACTGATTCCAAGGTTACAATTGATCGATCTGCTCACAAGTTTAAGATGCGCTTCAACCCAAAATGGATATATAACTTGTAGTAATAAGAAAATTAAACTACAACAAGAAAAACAATTTATCATTAAGAAAATTGCTGTCCAGTGAAATATTTCTGGAACTTCACATCCTCATTACACAATTATTGCTCTCCATATGTAACTTATAAGCCTATAAAATACAAGGCAAAAATAGTTGATGCAAGAATGCATTTTAAAGTGTGGAGAATCAGGTTAATGGAATTCAATCTATTAATCAAGCTTGTTTTTTCTTAACTCCTAGGTGCTCTTAGATTCATGAATAAAGAATTTTCAGAATTGAAGTTGAAATGTTTGATCGTCTTTTCTAAAAGCTTAAACAGTTAGAAAGAACACATTTATTATAATTACTTAATTTTGTCTTGAACACTTGAATGTGAAGTACAAAAATATACATTGGAAAGATAGAGTTCCTTAGAAGTTCTGTAACCCACAATTTGTTACTTTAGGGAAGGTCTAATATATAGACCAAAATAGTCTCTAACAATGAGCACTTTAGCAGTTTTTTTTTTTTTTGTGTGTGTATGTGTGTGTGTGTGGGGGGGGGGGGGGGGGGTTTGAAGGCACTTACTGTTGCTTGTTGTCTCACTGCTGTTTCAGGCTCATTATGGAGTAGAAAAAATCAGAAGACAATTATAATACAGAAAGAGTAAATTAATGGTTGATAAATAAGCTCATCTGAAGAGGCAAAAATGGCTACAAATTAAAAACAAACAAGAAAATGGAAGTCAATCTGCTATCAGCAAAAAACTATGAGTACTGATATCGAGAAGTGCAGCCTTTTGCATTTTTCATTGTTTGGGGACTTGTGGTTCCAGGGCTTGTTTAGTTTCTACTTGTAGCTTATACACTGTAAAAAGCTCATGTAGCTTTGGTTTTTGGTTTTTTACTTTTAGTATGCAAGAAAAATATATTTCATAATTAGTTCAGGTTTTGAAATATATTCTCTCTATAGAATTAACAGCCTCTTCAGGTTACCTATACCTGTGATAAGAGCAAAATGATCCATGCTACTTTTCCCTTGCATGCATACGGCAAATTTCGGTACTTGGGGCTGCCTTTTATATATATATATAACCAATAAATAAATAATCAGCAAAGAAATTTAGTAGGCGTTTGGCCATGAAAACTAAATATTTTTCTCTTTTTTTTGGAATTTTGTAGTTGGAGTTGAAGATGGAGTTGCGTTTAGTTATAATTTTTACAAATAATATTTGGTTGTTTGAATGTAATGAAAGTGAAAAAAGTGGAGAAAAAATAAGTGAAAACAAGGTTTTAGTTGTTTTCCAAATTCCAAATACAACTTCAAGTTGTATTTATTATTTTCATGTCAAAGCTGATTTCCAAATAAAGTGAAAAAAAATCCAGAAAAAAGTGAAAAATTCTCATGGCCAACCGGCCGGGTGAGAAATGTCTTCGTTCCATTAATTGATAAGGACTGAATTAATGCAACTTTAATTTGTCACTTCAATTTCTTCTCTATATATAGACAGTATATGATTCCTTGGTCCGGTTTACACACCACATATAAAATCCTTTTTTTTTCCTGTTTACAAAAAGGGAAAAAAGAGAAAGCTTGTTAATTACTAAGTGTTTTTACACATGAATTACATAGAATAAAAGATCTTGATCAGCGCAAACTTTTGATTGATACTAATACTTTTTCATTTTAATCCATTTTTGCAACTATTTTCCAATTCTTTTAGTTTTATGTGCTACTTTCACGAATAATAAATAAGTCCATCTCTGTCCAATATTGATGTTATGAATGTAGATAAATATCATAAAAATGTTCGAGCTTATTAGTTTTGCTGAAAGAAAAATATCACTTCTAGGTGGATTTTCTCTCTTTTTCTTAATAAAAATAAAACGGCTAATTGTATGGTGAGGGATTCAATAAACTCATAGGAGTAGTATTAACTTAGGGGTCGTTTGGTTGGAAACAAGTTATTCCAGGATAACTTATCATAAGATTAGTTATCCTGGGATTAGGAATAAAATAACACTACAATCTCGGAATAACTAATCCCGAAATTAGTTATACCACGATTTTATCCTAACCAAACGTGAGATAAACTCATCTCAAATATAATCCCGGGATCATTTATCCTTATCCCTCGTACCAAACAAGTCCTTAGCTTTAAAGGAGGAAATAATCCGAGTTGGGGTATAGTGGATTTTCTCCATTTACATATGTGTATTATTTTAGAGTTAATCGTTAAAAACACACCGGAACTATCATTTTTTCGTGAGTTTCACACTCAACTATCACGTGTTTCCTTTTCCTACCTAAACTATTACCATATATATATATTAAAACACACATCTAAGCTGATTAGGCCAATTATCAACTTTTTTTTCCTACCTGAACTATCTCCTAGTTGAATTTTAATACATATATGGTGATAGTTCAGATAGAAAAAGCAAGCAGTTGATAGTTGAGATGTGAAACTCGCGAAAATTTTATAGTTTAGGTTTTTATTTTTATTTTTTTATTACCATTATCTCATTGTTTTATCTTATTTTGTAGTAGATTTTAATTGTTTGCTGTGGTATAAAACTACTAAAAATGTTTGATATGCACAGCATAAAGGCAACTATAGATCGATACAAGAAGGCAACTGCAGAGACCTCTAGTGCATACACTACTCAAGAGCTCAATGCACAGGTAATTATAGGAACATATTCAGGGCGAATTTGTGTGTAAATTTTGGGTCACCTGAATACATGGTCAATTGACTAATCTCGATATATTATGTGCATAATTCTGAAAATATATCTAATATTAACTAAGTGAACACATGGTCATAAGAGGATGAGATCACTCGTCAAAGGTTATTTTTGTATTCTCAAGGTCACGGATTCAATCCCCAGCTCGGGCAGCTTTTTTAATTTTTGCTATTATTTTCTAAAGCTACCTTTTTACCTTTCTTTTTATATTATTACTCAAGTAAAAAAGTGTTTTTACTTCATATTGCATCATATACTTTTCTTTCCTTTATTTCTAATTATACCAAGTCCCAAAAAGTAAAAAAAAAAAAAAAAAAAAACTCCTTGGCTGCACTGCAACGATGAACTCATGAGTCATGACAATCAAGAAACTTACAAACCCATGTAATTAATTATCCTTTGCTCGGGAAGTCGATGTCCCCATAAAAAATTATATCTTATCTTAAAGCAGTGGTGAACCCATCCTCATGAAATCCTGGATTCGCCTCTGAACATATCATAATATGATTTTTTTTAATTATACATCATTTAATTCCTAACAAAAATTAGACGAATGACTATCTGTATAGATTGCTGAAACTTATTCACTAAAGTCGCCAAAGAAGTTTATTGACAAGAAAAAAATTGCCACAAAATTTACCATAAAAGTGTTAAAATAGGTCCACTAAATTAATTTTTATCTGCTTTGACCTTCTTTTTAATTACCTTTCTCTTTGTGTGTCTTTTTTCTGTTTAATATGTTTTCAGTTTTACCAACAAGAGTCAAAGAAGCTGCGCCAACAGATACAATTGATGCAGAACACAAACAGGTGATTCCATGACTCAATAGCTTGGACAAGATTTTACAACTATTTATATGTTCCAATTTTTTTTTTCTATATCCATGACAACAAGAAAATAAATATTGTTAAAAGGTATCTTTACTGAAAATTTATAATGTAACAACATTTTATTCAAGTACAGGCATTTGGTGGGTGAAGGCTTGAGCTCTTTGAATGTGAGGGAACTGAAGCAATTGGAGAACAGACTTGAACGAGGCATTACAAGAATTAGGTCAAAAAAGGTATAATAGCTTGTAAAATTATATATGCTCAAAATTTCTGTATGTTTCCTTTTGTTTTTTTTCTTTTATCATCATTTCTACATATTTTAGGTCTTTCAAGGTCTACTGTATACATTAGGAAAAAGGGTGCTCCCTTATATGACCATCAAACTATAGCTAAAAAAAATTACTTAGCACGAGCAAATGAAAAAAAAAAAAAAATACTCAAAAGTAAAGAATGTAAGATGCTTCCACTCTCAGAGTCTTCTCGAAGGTGTTTTTAATTGTTAAATAATGGTTGGTGTTTGTGCCAGCATTTATATTTCGGCTATTTCATTGGTACCTGCTAAATTCTGAATACATTGCGTAGCATTTTCTGTTATTGTTAGATTTGGACCTTGATCTTCCATGATATATATTCATCCACTTCATCATCGACCATTACGTGACACCCTTGTTGCTTCGTATTTTGAAATTTATTCTATGTTTGCTTTAGTGGACCAGATTTGTAAGCATTTGCAGAATGAAAAATACAATGATCTCCCTACTGTACTTTTAGTGACATCCATGTTACTTTTTATCTTGACCAGCATGAAGCAATACTAGCTGAGACTGAGAATTTGCAGAAGAGGGTAATCTCTTATAACTTTTTTGCTCTTTCCTACTAGACTCTTCGGCTGTGTTTGGTATGGAAAAATATTTTCAAATTATCCCATGTTTGGTGGGTAAAAGTGCTTTGGATAACATATTTTGTATGAAAATAAGTTCCTTAAAAATCAAAAAAATGACTTCCCTAATGGAAGTAGCAAAAACAAGTTCCATCTAAAGTCGCCTCTCCAACCCCAGCCCCGGCCACCCCTAACCCCCCCCCCCCCCCCACTCCAGCCTCATCCCAATAGTGTTTTCCTGTAATTGGGACAATATATTTTTTGCTTACTTACTAAACACCAGATAATAAGTAAGACAAAACTTACTAAACACCAGATATTAAGTAAGAAAATCACTTATATTCCAAGGACAAGGAAACATTTTCCATGAATATATTTTCCTTTATACCAAACACCCCCTTTTAATGTAATATCTGATTATGCTTTGTCGATAAATATTCACTGTTTTGCACTCTTGAACTTGCTCTTCATTTAGGAAATGCAACTGGAACAGGAAAATGCATTCCTTAGATCAAAGGTACTCCCTTCCAGTTAAAGTGATTTCTTTCTGTATCCAAATATAACCGAACATATATTATTTTCCACTGGCCAAATCTGTCCATATTACACCTAGTAAAAGGAAAAAAAAATTATGAACTCTTTATTTCTCTCTTGCCATTCTAAATTACTTGCTATTCTAGTTCAATAATGCCGTTGTGACTTGTTTAGCCTTGGATATATTCCCGCTATCGAATTTTAATAGAAGTATACATAATGTGAGAAAATCTAGATTTTTCATTTTAACATGTATGCCATTGAAAATTCAAAAACAGGGGGAAAATTGAACTATTAATCAATTCTTTCCTAATAAAAAACTAACTAGCTATTTAAATGTCACTCAAGAAGGAGCATTGGAACAATGGTAAAGTTGTCTCGATATGATTTATAGGCCACATGTTTTAGCCGTGGAATCAACAATTGATGCTTGCGTTATGGTAGACCGCCTACATTTCACCCCCTCTAAATGCAGCCCTGCCCGAACCCTGCATGAATGCTGGGATATTTTGTTCACCACGCTGCCTTTTTTTTTTTTTTTTTTTAAATGTCATGCGAGATATTTTAGAAAAGAATAAGGCAGAGTAGTCAAATTGAATTAACAGAGTTATATTATTATGTTATGCAGATAGCAGAAAATGAGAGGCTGCAGGAACTAAGCATGATGCCAGCAGGTGAGCAAGCTGGTGGGCAAGAGTATAATGCATTTCAGCAATATTTAGCAAGAAATATGCTTCAACTCAACATGATGGAAGCTGCCTCAGTGCCTTCTAATTATGATCCAATGTCTGCTGACAAGAAGTCTGATCTCCACCTTCACTGAACTCTTTTGCCTTCCAAGTATGTCTTTCTCTCAAACATACATGCATCTTTATTCTTATGTTTGAATGGAAAAAATGCTGAAGTTGAAGAGTTTATTATTCGATATATAAAAGTGATCTTTCTCACTAGCTATAATCATTATGGTTTCTGTTCATGCAGGTGAATCCATTTCTGCTATGGAGGAAGGAATGTGTTCTTTTGGAACATACTATAAATAATCTTTGTGCTTTTGCTTTACTACCTTATTTTGCTGTGTTTGAATTGTTTGCTGTATTATTACTTGTAATCCGTGGACGTCTCAGTTTCTTTCCAATAGACTCTGCACCTTTTCTTATAAATTCGGGCCTACTTTTGCATTTAGATGGATATAGGTGTGGCAAATGAGCGAGTTATGTCGGATTTGGACTGGTTGAAATTAAATGGGTTGAGTAAGAAAGACAGGTTACAACACGCCCACCTATATTTTACGCGGGGGTTAAAAACAGATTGGGTGATTCACGAGCAGGTTGAATATCGGTTGATCCATATTTTACCGATATTCTGAAGTAAATTTCAATTTTGTTAGCTAGCAAAGTTCTCATAGGGCTTCTAATTAATCTTGAGGAGGAAAATAGTAAGAGTACAAATAAAATTTGCATGTGAATCGAATTAATAATAAAAGCTACTAACGGTAAAAGAAAACACCCTACCTTATTTGTAGTTCCAAGGTACTTTTGACTATTACTGTGAGAGCAGACTTGATATGATTCTCATTGGCTCAAGTGAATTTATAGAGCCTAAGATTCGTGGTGGAGCTCAACTTAGAGTCTATGATCTTCATTGGAGCTTATTCATCATATTTGGAGCGTTTCAAAGGACCTCAAGTGTGTATTTCCTCACTACACACTTGATGATGATCAATGATGAGAGCCAAGTCTATATAAGCTTCATTGAGGTCCTTGCCCGCAAGACTTGGAAGATAGCTTGGAGGGCTATTTGCGCAAAAGGCTATTTGTGCAAGTGGCTACTTTGCACAAGGAGGGCTATGCTTGCAAGAAGGTCATGCATGCAAGGTCGATTAGAGGGCCATCTATGCAAGGAGGGGACGTGTTTGGCCATTGAAGGCCAATCCTTGAACTGAAGACTACACTAAGAAGACTAGTTAAACAAGACCCTTACTTCATTAAGGATAGCATTGTAATTGCCTATTAGTCTTCTTTGCTTAGCTTGTAGATATAGCTTGTCTTTCATTTGATTAGATAGCTTTGAATGAATTGAGATGAATAATCTAAAATGAGTGATAGTTTGTTTGGTAGAATTAGTGTAGTGCTAATCTAGTGTTTAGTGATAGTTGATTATGGTGTATTCCATTGCTGGCTATTGAACTCTTTTTCCATTGATTTCATATGAGAGTTGTTCATTTGTGGATTCATTTGATTGACTCTTAAATTGAATTCAAATAGTATATGTTCGTTAGTAGGAATCGATTAGGAAGGTTTGAATTTAATATACCTAGATTTGCCTATAATTCCTTTACTAATTAGGTCTTGCTTCTATCCCTCTTCTTCTCATCCCAAATTCTTCACTTCTCATCCCTTGATTTCTTCGTTATCTTTAGTTCCGCGTATTTGTTGTTTGAATCCGTATCTTCCACAAGCCGGATCGTATCAAGACCTTAACTAACCTAGCAGTAGCACATAAACAAGGACCTTTGGTTGGGCGTTAGAGACCTACAAAATCTCTCTTTTGGGAAGATAACAGTAACTTATCATACGAATTAACCAGCTACACCTAGCTGGTTAAAACAATAGACAATGCAATAACAGAAGGTAAAAAAACCATAACATCCTAGTAACTACACCAGAGAGCTGCACCAACCACCACGACAATCAGAACAAAAGGCAGAAACCAAAAGCTAATATCATCATTCATCCAAGTAGAGTCCACTTGCTGCTAGTGGATACAATTTCTCTCTCTTAGATTCCTTGATCCTTCAGCTTGTTCTGAATTCTGATTGCTAGTCATGACCATAAAACAGAGAGAGGGGGAGGGGGGAGCTGCCCTATGCATGAAGCATCCCGCGTTCACACAGGGCCCGGAGATGGGCCGTACCCAAGGGGTGTGATGTAAGCAGCCTACCCTGATGCAATCATCAATGCAGTCCACAGCTAGAACCCGTGACCTAACGGTCACACGGAGACAACTTTATCATTACTCCAAGACACAATCGAATATTTAACATTATCGAGATGTTATATCGCAATATATTACCAACACATCAATCTCTTCTGCATATAGAAGGGGGTGTAAAAGAGTCGAAGCAAGAGTAAATTCACTTTAGCGGCAGGCAGATTCTTCCAAAGTATTTACAACTTTGTCACAGAATATTACAACCGCTACGCTCTGAACGACCTCGGAGCTCTTCAGTCTCCTTCTGAGCTCTCTCCAGGTATTCTCTCAACTTGCGAATCTCGTCATCCGATTTCTTCTGCGCTTCTTTTGCACTTAGTTCAGCCTTCAACCGAGCAGCTTGCTCTTTCGCCAATTGCTCTTCAAGCCTATGTGTGGTCTCCTTCAGCTTTGACTCAACCTGTCAAAGATGTAACAATAGTCAAATAGAAAGCCCAAAGGCACTATCTCGTTATAAGATCGCACATCTAATTCATAGACTACATCGTACTTGGCACCAAAATACTGCATACACTTCAACAGAGTTGTCTTTGTGTTCGACTTTTCAAAAACTCTTTACCATCATTATCATTCCATAGCTACGTTTATTAGTATTGATTGGAAAAGTAGTTACTACATCTATATTTTCTTTTCACGAAATTGAATTAATTCATTTACAAAAATAAAACAAAATTTGCAATTTGACCCTTGTTGAGTGAATAAAATCATCTACTTTGGGGGACAGGGTACTATTATCACTGCTCGGTATATGATGTTCCAAACATGCCAAGAGAAGTCCAGAAACATGAAATCTAGAAAGCTAAGGAAGATCAGTCAAGCTTGTTTCTATGGCGCCTTTGGCCAAGTCTAATATCTATCATGATTTCCCAGTGGAAAAGCAGTGCCAAACTGCCAATTAAGAACTTCCTCGACGAAACATAGTAGAACTAAGGAATCTTGTTATTCTAAACAAAAGCAGTGGAAGATAGCCACTAGCTCAATTCCTTGCTAGTAGTAAAAATTTATTGCATAATTAGCAGAGGCATCATTTGGCAATATGATATACAAGTTGATAAATGACTGATGAATTCATTTCTAGTAGTAGCGAAAAAGTTCAATAAAGATCAAACATACCACTTCAGTTATTCGCTTCAGTTGCTCTTCGTACGACTTTTGCATTTGCTCCGTCAACTCTAGTATCTCTTGCTTAGAATATCCCACCAAGGAATTAACCTCAGTTGCCTGGTTATGAAGTTTGATGGCTCCTTTCTATAAATGAAACATTACAATCAACAAGTAAAGCCCAATTGCTGGATAAGTACAGAGGACAATTGAATTGTTGAAAATACATACCTTTAATTCCTTGAATAAGTCATCTGTATATGGTTTTCCACCATTATTCTCTACAACCACATTTACCAGGAAAAGTAGTTGTTTCAATTGGTCGGCTTTCTTCAAAGGATCTTTAGTCTTGTTATCAAAGAGCACTCGCCTATTTCCACACATCGTGAGGGTATTCTAGATCATCAGAGGAAATACTTTAAGTTGACAATATCTCATACTCGCACAAGTTTGAAGAGGGAAAACAATAACCTATAAAGCCAACTGAAGTTTGATGATTGAATTTTTAACTACAAATCTAGCTCTATTAGTAGAAAAATTCTTTTTCCTCACTTTTTTTTAAATTAAAAAAGAAAAGAATTTTGTGTCGATTTCAAAAGTTCAAGATTCATTGTTATTTTTCTCCCCATTTTCTTGTCCTTCCCCTTCAACGCCTGCCTGCAACATAAAACTATTAACTGGTGCTGATTTTGCTAGATTTCAAAACTATCTTCTTTAATCTCAAAACTTTGAAAAGAGAAACGAATAACTGATCAGGGATATCAAAGTACCTAGCTCTATTTAGTAGAACTTCTTTCCTGTCTCTTTTTCCTTTGTTTTTTTTTTTTTCTATTTTGGTTATATGGTCAAAAATCTAGTGAGATGGATCTTAATGTTTTTCCTTTTACCATCCAACCTCAGAGAGCAATGTTACTATCAGTTCTTGCTTCTACCCACCCCCAAAAAGAAAAACACTCTCTCTTTAGTATTTTTTTCCTCACATGTACTAGATTCATCCCACAAGCTAATGTTTCTGAGCCTTATATATGACTAGGTTTTGTAAGTTATTGTCTAGCAAGGCAAAGCACATTCTTCCCCCACCAGAGTTTTATCTATCAATGGGTAAAAATCTCCAAAACTTTTGAAGAATAAAAAAGATGAAACCTTTTGAACAGAAGATTTTCTAAATAAAAATACATTTACAAATAAAATCAATTAGCTTACTGAAAGTTAGGTTGTAAGTATGAGATTTTTTCAATACCTTTAAAGGCACGGGGCAGTCACGACCTAAGTAATCATCCAGAGTTTCATCATTGTCTTCAAGATCATCCCCACCAGTGAAAACCAAAATCATGTAATCACTAATTTTGCTCCCAAAGAACTCCCTCAGACTCTGGACTGCTGCTTGTTCTTCTCTTGAAAAGCGAGTTCGCACAGACAGAACTACAAGAACAGCATGAATCCCATCCTTGGCCATGTTGATGCATTTAACAATTTCATTTCCAACAAATTCAGGTTCAACAGAAAAATCAAACAATCCTGCAAATCTGATAAAGTCAGCTATTTTCGACTTTATGTAGTCAAAAAACAGATCAAGATCCGATACAGAGCAAATTCATGTTTTCTACATATGGGGAAACTTATAGTGTTGAGACACCATTGTTCCATATGTTAGCACGTTCTTTTTGCAATTCTGTTGTAGCATGCTTTATCAGTCTCTTTAGATAACTCCAGAACAATTAATAGCATATGAGTAAAATAGGAAAACAGAGAAATTGTCCTCCAAGTAATTTATGAAGGGCACTTCTATCAATTAGTTTACATACTTCAACAAAACAACATATACTCACAATCCCCAGATTACACAAATACAAATTCTAAATGCTTAGAAAGCTCTTTCATGTTACCTTTTTATGTGTGCTAAATTTGGATTGATTTATTTCAGCATTATATTTCATAAGAACACGCCAAAGCATATCACCGTATATAAAAGTACTCTACATATCAGTCAAACACAATACAAATATAGATACTAACATTTTGTAAATAAATCTGCATAAAATTCCACTTTTAATAAACGACAAATTAATTCTTCTAAAATTCATTAGTTATAAGCATCAGACAGAGTAGTGTGTGGCTTATTTAAACTCTTATCAATTATTACATACTATATTTATAATACTAATTTGACTAATATAGCTTATTGCAGTAAAGAAGGAAAAGAAAGGCTATGTATCATATACCAGGCGTATCAATCACGTCAAGTATTTGGTCATCTTCTAGTACAGTCCTCTGTTGCTCACAAGTACTTGTAACACCAGCCGAGCTAGACATAGACTTGAAGGCCTTTCTTCCAAGAATGCTATTTCCTGTGGCACTTTTACCATTACCTGTACGCCCAACCAGAACCAGTGTCCGAGCTCCATTTGTAGTGAATTCCCAATCCTCACTTATTGCGCTTCCACCCATCTTATCTTATTGAATCAAAAAACATTAAATGAAGGAGCAATTGGAGTAATGGTGAAATAGTAGGGCCAAAAGATGCTGCTGTTCAGCTATATGATATAATCATTATCAACAAAACAAACTTTCTCAAAGCAAATCTAAAACCTGGATAAAGATAATTCCATAATGGATTTTGAAAGGAAGTAAACTGTTGTCAAAAGCTAGCCTGTTTTTCTTATGAAAGTGAAACAAATTATTTATAACTATAATAGTTTCAGCATGGTTCATGGACGAAAAGAGGTAATGAAGCACAAGAATGAGAAAACAAACAGTTTAAGGGACTATTCAGGTTTCCATGCAATAGTTATAAGATCACTAACTATTTTTTAGGTCTTTTTGGTGTTTGTATAAGCTCGAGATTATTAGATCTAGAAAGAGTTTGAGGCATGTTCCGCCAATGCCACAAGCAAACTAACGGCATGAAATTGAACTCTATAACAAAGTAAAAGAAGAAAGTCTCAAGAATTCCACCAAACAACCCTACAATTAAGCCCAATCAACCTAAAGCCCAATCAATCACCTAATGACCTCTAAAACATAATCCACTTGTTTGAAAACCTTTTGACTATTAATATCTGCATCAGATATCTTACAATGCAGATAGAATCTGTAAAGAGCCACAGAAATCTCGAATGAAAGCTTCTCTGTTTAGAAAAAAGATAAAAAGAGTACAACATATGACTGAGAATGGTTCAACAAATCACCCTTACTGGTGAGACACAGATTTCAGAATAGCTTGATTGAGAGAGGGTAAGGCTTGAATGCAAATTCTCTAAAGTCCCAAGACCTCAACATCAACACCAGGTTATTACACTAAAAAATAAGACAAGACTAGCACCCAAAGGGTGTGGCCCAGTGGCCAATGAATGGGTGAAAGCCTCTGGGACCACACTTCAAATGCCAAAAGACAGAAAATGCTAGGTGATCTTCCTATTTGCCTAAGCCTTGTGAGCAGAGTTACCAAGTTTCTAGTTTTGGAAGCCTTGTGAGCAGAGTTACCACGTTTCTTGTTTTGGAAGCCTTGTGAGCAGAGTTACCAAGTTTCTTGTTTTGGTGGGAGGTAGGGTGCACACAAGTTGGCCCAAACACCACCATTATAAATATAAATAGATTAACAGCATTAGTTACTGCAATCCAAGTAAACAGTGAATATACAACTACTGCCACATGACCAATTTCCCCTCCCTCCCTCCCCACCCCACCCCCCCCCCCCCCCCACCCAAAAACCCAAATAACTACTATAACATACAAATAGAACACCATCATTTTCTCAGTATAGTCAACTAGAATTCGCTGAAAACAACACCAAAGGATCAAAAAAAAAAGGGTACACCCTCCATCCCAATTAAAGTGTCTTACTTCTCTTTTTCGTCTCTCCCAAAAAGAGTGTCTCTTCCTATATTTAGTAAGTTGACAATTCAAACATCCTACATGACAAGTTTATTACCACAAGATTCAAATGACATTTTAGTACATTACCATCTAGTCTTTTTGGACCACAAGATTCAAAAATCTGTTTTTATTCCTAAACTTTGTGCCCAGTCAAACTAACCCTCTGTTTGGATGGCTATTTCCCGTGGTTCATTAATGTACAGTATGGTATGGTGTTGTGTTGTATTGTATTGTACTGTATTAATTAACACAATGTTTGAATAGACTGTATCATTTGTTGTGATTTAATAATATTTGTATTGTTTGGTTTGACTGTATGGTGCTGTATAATAACTTGTAAGTTTACTAAAATACCCTTAACTCTTAATTAGAAATTAGTTTATATATATTAATAGAACTCAGGTAAAGAATAAAATATGAACTTTAAAAAATAAGTAGGTAGTGGGTGGGGGTGGTGGAGGGGGTGGGTGGTTGTGGGATGAGGGTGGGGGTAGTGGATGGTGGTGGTGAGGGGTAGTGGTTGGGCGAGGTGGAAGGGTGGGTGGTTGTGGGATGAGGGTGGGGGTGGTGGGTGGTAGGGTGGGGGTGAGCGGTTGTGGGATGGAGTTGGGCGGTGGTGAGGGATAGTGGGTGGTGGTTGGGGTAGTGGGGGTGGGTGGCAGAGGAGTGGGGTGGGGGTGAGTGGTAGCGTGGGGGTGGCGTGGGGTGGATGGTGGATGGTGAATGGTGGGGTATAATGGAGAAATGAAATATGTAACCACGGAAAAATCACCAAATTCATGGTTACAAAAATTGAAACTTTTAACCACGGGTTTACAACACCATACCACATAATATTAAGAACAATGAAAACAAAGAAAATCATATATTAATGAATCACGGGACACCACCATCGAAACAGGGGGTAACACAATTAAATTGGGACAGAGGGAGTAATAAACAACACCAGTAACCCACCCCACAAAAATAATAACTACAAATTGAATTTTGTCTAAAACAGCACACAAAAAGGGTGTGTTTTTGCAAGTAGAATTGAGAAATACTACCAAATCAGTTATCATCTTTCCACATACCATAACTATGATCAAACTTTGTATACTTCAAAACATGAAACAAGTTCCAATTAAAAATAAACATTTTTACTCACCCTAATAAAGTTAAGAAAGAACCCTATATTATCAGTTGAATACACCCAATTCGATCAATTTCATGACTTTCACCCAATTTTCCCTTTTCATCACATCATAGAGAAAAAAAAAAAAAAAAAAAAAACCTATGTGGAAAAAGAAAATCTTTCTCAACAAAAACAAAATGATTATATTTTGGTAATTACCTTGAGAGTTGCTTGATCGAGAGAGAAAAGCAAGAAGCTGATGTTCAGAATAAAAAGAGAATAACCTAATTATTAAAGCTTTAATGCAAAGAGACAAAGTCTAGGATAGCTCTATGCCTTAACCGTCAAGTAACAAGTAATTACCAACAAGTAAAGGAATACTTGTTAACAGTGTTTGTATTCGCTTTTTAAAAGTACCTATAACATAAAAGCCAAAATTCATAAGTTAGCATTTTTTATTTTTTTCAAACATCACAAAAATTAGAAAAAAAAAAAACTTAAAAGCCCATAAGCACTTAAAATAAGTCCTTCTAAACACCCTCAAAATATATACACAATAGAACTACATCATAAATAGGAGTGTTCTTTTCTCTTTTCCTTTTTTGATAAAGTTACTCCCTCGTCTGTATGAACTACCCATGAAATTTAATAAATAAAAAAAAGGCTTTTAAAACTTATGATCTAAAATAAATTATAGAAATTTTTGTGACTAAAAATTTATTCATTAAGGATAAAAAAGTAAAATTAAAATTGATTGTTACCAAATATAGAAAAATATCATTTTTCCAGATAAATTGAGACGGGAGGAGTATTTTCCTCTCTAACTTCGGTAAAAGAACCAAACAAGTTTTTATTCAATGGTATTCTATAAAGACATTTTCTCCATTCTATTCATATTGACTTGTAAGTTTATAGATGAAAAAAATGCATTTTACTCTTTTGAAGTTAGTAAATAATTATATTTGTTATTTATTAATAACTTCAAAAGAATGAAAGAATTCGATTAATGGAATAAAAGGTTTTAAGATAAATAAAAAATTAGAATTGCTCTTACTCGGTACTTCAATTTTATTAATGAAAATCAAAATTCAAAATCTAGTTACATAAATTGAAAAGGAAAGATGGAGATCTCAATACTTTATTAATGCATCTAATATTAAAATAATAATTGTATATAATCGATTTGGCAGTTTAATTATAAGAGCGCTTCTACTTATACTATAAATAAAAACCCGTGTTGTGCACGGGCCCTCACAGATAAAAGTATTAGAATTAATGGTTAACTTTTTAATGAATCTTGGATTGATAATAATAATAAAACAAGCTATATTTAATATTATAGAATCATAAATTTTGAGTGTGATTTTTAAATCTTTTAGCTAATTGTAACGACCCGTTTGGTCGTTATAGCACTTTTGACCAATTTACCCCCGTTGACCCTTCCTCAAGCCCTATCAATACAATTTTGACCCGCGGGGATGGGTGGTACAGTTCCCGAGGTGATCGGGCGAGATTTATGATGTCTTTTGTGAAATAGTCTTAAAGTGAAAAGCGTTTGACCAATAGTTGACTTTTGAGTAAACGGACCTTTTACGAAAATCCGTCGATTCCGAGAGGTCCGGATGAGCAATTGTGACTTAGTGGGATGTTCAGTTCGGTTCCCAAGATACTTTGGAGCATTTCGAGTTATTTGATAGAAAGTTGGTATTTGGCCATTGGGTGTTGACCCAGTCAAATAGACCTCCGTCGGGAATTCCGAGACCTTGAGTGAGTCTGTAGCGTGTTTTTATGTGTGAATGCATGTCTGGTTTATATCTGCGAGGTCTTGGGTGATTGTCGAATTTCGGGATTGAGTTAGTGAAAAGCTAGGAAATTCTGGTGTCTAGTGTCCGCTGTAGCGGCACCATTTGCGCTGTAGCGGACCTTGTGTAGCGAGGCCTGGTCCGCTATGGCGAGTGTGTGGGAATTGTGGTGAGTCGCCACAGCGGCTGGTAGTCCGCTGTGGCGGACTCGTGATGGTGAACTAGTAACTGCTGTAGCGGACGATTGACCGTTGCAGCGGATGACGGGACCAGAATCTTATTTAATGCCTAGTTAAAACCCTTCATTTCCTATCACTTCATTTATTGTTTCTAAGCATCTTGAGGCGATTTGAGGAGTTCTTGGATGATTTCTCTTGTAGGTAAGTTCCCTAACCTAGAATTCATGCTTTATCTTTCCTAAGCTTGAATCCATGCTAGAATTTCTATAGAACTTAAGAGGAAAGATCAGTTTTGACATCTATTTCATTATTTGAGTTTTAGTCTTTTTAAATGAGAATTGTTGGTGGATTTGGCTAATCTGAGTATGGAATTTGATGATTTAGTAACTAATAGGCTTGAATTTTCCATTATTGTTGATGAAATTGAAGATTGAAAGTTAAGGTTTATACCCAAATTGGAGGTTTTGACTTGAATCATGTAATGGCCTATTCTTGAGTTAATCAAGCAATTAAATGGTAGAATTGAACTTCTAGAATGTTGGGTTACCGATTTCACTTTCGAAATGCCCGTTTTACCATTGTGGGCCCATTTTCCTTTTTTCCATAGTTGATTTTGATTCGAAAGATAGCCTAGCAATATGGGTATTGCTCTTCTTATTTCTAACTTAGAGTTCGATTATGGATAAACTTTGAGCATTTGGAGGCTCTCCGAAAAGGCAAGGCAAAAGTGTGATTGTTCGTTGCTCCCGCTCGGCTACCTGGTAGGTTTCGATTTACCTTATAGTTAGACTTCGGTTAGCGAAGCATATGTAGAGTTAGTGATTTTTGGAGAAAGCATGTACACCTTCGGGTACGAAGTTGGGATGGATTACTTAGGTTGGTATTGTCACGACCCAACCCCGTGGGCCGCGACCAGTGCCCGAGCTGGGCACCTATACGTACCCGATACCCCAAATTAGCATATTAACAGAATAATAATATAATAATAATATTAGTGGTCGCTACAGAACTTAGCAGAAAAGCAGACTTGGAACACATAGGCCGATAAGGCCATCACAGAACAGAATATCCCAAACATATGTACAGAACCCACACAGATGTATCCACAGACCTCTACAGAACATATCATAATCATAAGACGGGACAGGGCCCCGTCATACCCTGAACAAAGTACATATCCAGATAGCAGTGACAGACTGTACCAAAAGATGGGCTCTGTAGAAGAGAGCGCCCCAAATAGCAGAAATAGGATCCTAAACGTGTGGATCAGCGAACCTGTCGTCAGTACCTGCGCGACATGAAAACGCAGCCCCCGAAGAAAGGGGGTCAGTACGAAATATGTACTGAATATGTAAAGCGGAATCACAGAAGTCAAATCATAATGGTTACAGAAAATGAGTACAGAATCTAGAGTGTCAAATGCATATTTCCAAAACAGACAGAATGCGTACAGAAACATATGTCATATCATATCATATCCGGTCCCTGACACGGGACTCGGCAGACAGAATGTGGCCACCCTCCCGACGCTGGTGCCACTATACAGAGGAATCAGAAAAAGGGGCGTGGCCCCGTATCATATAATGTCATATCAAAATGGCCATACAGATCAGATCAGAATAGGCGGACATGGCACATCATACTCCACAGACCCATGTACGCGTATACCTGCCCCCTCACACCGGGACGCGGCGAACAATGCAGAGAATTACGCTTGACAACATATCCTGGCCCGGGCTCAGTGTGGGAAACATTGGGACATCCACGAATGGAGTAGTGAGAGACTAATGCAATTTAAAAATATAATAAATGTTTTCAAAGACTCGATGAAGCGTATCAAAGACAAACAAATCCAATGGGGTCGGACGGAATCATAATAAATGTATTTCGGATATCATAATAAATTATAGAAGTATAACTTTCCCGAAGTCATTCCGAGTGTCAAAATAATTTATAATATTTAACAGAATATTTAAAATAATATTCGTTAAGCGATTAGTAGGGTAATTAAAACATTTGTTTCAAAAATCGCTTAAAAAGGAAGCTTTAACACATTAGGGGCAAAACCGTAAATAGCGGGCCCGCCTTGGGACAAACAAGGCGGCGGGCTCAAATTGTGCCCTCTAAGCATATAGTATCACCTAAAAAGGTTATACAAACATTCTATGATTTTCTGAATAATTTAGAGCAAAATTGCATAATTTCAGAAAAAGCGTATCAAAATGGTTCAATTCTACTGAAGGAAAAACTGAAATTTTGTCTTGCGGATTCCGAGGGCCAAGAGGTCCTTCGAGGCCCGGATCCGACCCTAATACACTAAGGGCATGCCAAGGGAAGAATTGGGTTTACTTTACATACCTTTCGCGCTCCTTAAGCCTTTCCAAACTCACTTCCCGTTTCGTCGAAAAACTGCAATTGGTCAAGTTTACCAATTGTGAATTATTAATGCCATTATTTCAACTTTAAGCATATTTGGCTACCGAAATTTCGGCAGCACTTCCCCTATACATATGACACCCCGAGAATTCAACTCGGCTATAAATCATCAACAACAACCCAAACGACAACAACAATATCAACAATGAACATTAAAAACACAAATATCCTTCAACTAGTCATTTTTCTCACAAGTTGACATAATCTTCAATTCAACCCAACTTTCAACTAAGATCAATAATTTCATATTCAACAACCATCATGATCATCACCATATAGTTCTAGAAACATTTCATATCGTTTTCCTTAAGATATACACTCGATATACATGATATACAATCTTCCGCCAAAATCATAACTTATGCAAAACATCAAATCTTTGGCATACAACTTCGTAACAAGTTTCCAACTTCCAAATTCATCAACCATAATCATAATTCACATCTTAACAACTTCATTTCCATAATATCACAAAATTATTCTAAAGTGACATAATCATCTACATTCCAACTTCAACCAAAATTCATTCAACTTTCATTCCCAATATGATTTCCATCATAACCACAACTAGAATGCAACATAAAATTCAACTCATATATGTATACAACATATATACACCCATGGCTACATATATATATACATACCCACTTTGCAAACTTCCTTATTTCCATAATTTCTACTCATTTCCACATACCACAACATAAACAAACCTTCATAACATAAGAAAAAGGAATTGATTCTTACCTTTTTCTACAAACTTCTTCACTTGAACAAGTTGTCAACTTGAAGAAATAAGTGCTCCTTCTTCCAAAACAATTACACCAAGTTGTAGAGGACACTTAATTTAGTAGGAATTCAACAAGAAAATAATTTTAGAGGCAAGATTTTGAGGGGTGATTTTTCTATGGCCAAACCCGAAATGCCCTCTTTTTGTTCTTGTTTTTCTCTTGTTTTTCCTCCTATTCTTTCTCTTGAAAGTTCTATGGAATTTGGATGATTAAGTGGTCTTTTATTCATTGACCACATGACTTAATTTCATGGGCTTGGATCCTTTTTATGGACCATGGCCGAATGGCTCCTCACTTGGGCCTGAATTTTTTTTTTCATTTTTTTGGGCCAACTCGGTTGGTCCCGAGTTGGGCCTAGCCCACTGACCTTTCGACCTTAAAACGTTCATATCTCCTTGTACCGACGTCACCTGGGAACCCACGACCTATGGATGGAAAGCTAATTCAATTATCTACAACTTCTATTTCAAGGTATTTTCGAAATTCCAAACTTACAATACAGTTTTTGCCCCCCAAAGTCAGGTCACCCGAAAACGTTTTCTTAAAAATATTCGTTTGGAGGGTTTCCACTTTGATTTGGTCCAAAGGTACTTCATGAGTTGTGTTTAACTTTACATATGTGATTTATATGACTTTTCAGATGTTCCAAAAAAAATCTCGGTATGTGGGCCCCACCCCAGCAGATGCTCCGAGGTTCAAAAATACGGGATATAACAGGTATTGTAGTTTGATTGTGGTCTGTTGCCTTGTTGTGATCTATTGGCTTGTTGACATGTGAGTGATACTAGACTTGATGGTGAGTTGCTTTATCATGAATGTGAACCTGTATCTCTCATTTATTGGGTATTGTCTCGTAAAGAGAAAGGATGTGATTTATTCGTCATATTGTGATGTGTGTCCATGTGTGGCTCAATTGGTTTTGATAGATTCTCATTGGTATGGATATCATTCATGCATTCATACTCATACATTGGATCGGGTTGCGCGCCACAATATATATATATATACTTATTTTGGATCAGTTGTGCGCCGCAACATATGTATATATATATATATATATATCGAGCTGTGCGCCGCAGCAAATACATGGACTTCGCGGCTCCCTTATGGGTCATGACTGTATTCATCATTATCATGTCATTTTGCATCTATTGATCAGATTCGTGTCTTGTACTTGTGGTTGTGATCATTCTGAGGAATTGTGGGAACTTGGCAGACTTGTGTTTAGGTGCTTCTCCATAGGCTATGATTCGGTTGTTGATCTTTCTGTACTTGTGATACTATTCTTGGACTGCGTTGATTGATACTTGATTGTGAGCATGTTTATATTTTAATCTCTTCCTTTATATATGTCAACTAAATGTTGTCGGCCTATGATACCTACCAGGACGTAGTGTTTGTAATGATATTACCTTGCCGCATTCTTTTATGAGTGCAGAGTACATGACAGGGTCGACTTCCTCTCCTCGTGGCTGATTCCCGAGGCTTTGCTGACGAGCATCTAGGGTGAGCACATGGACGGATCCGCATCCCGGATGCCTCTTCTTATTTACTTATTTTATTTGATGTTCCGCGACAGTATTCCACTTTTTCAGACTATTTATTCATATTCAGACTTGTAGTATTTGTAGTAGTGGCTCTTGTACGGCCCTAGACCAGATTCCTTGGGATTGTTTGTATTATTTCCGCACTTATTTACTTACCCATTCTAGACTTATTATATATATTCGATGGTTGGGTTTACTTTATTGTTGATTGAATTGTGATTAAGGGACGGGTTCGCCTACTAGGTGGGGAAAGAATAGGTGCTTGCACGTTCCCCGATTTGGGACGTGACACTAATGTTTGCAAGTTATAGGTTCTCCTACATATGAAATTATATAAAATTAATTATGTTATCCCTTGAAAAACATATTTTTACTATATTAATATTTTCAGCAATTTTAAGGATAAATTGAAATCCAAATATAATTAACTTTACTGTCATTTACCTAAAACTCCCAAGACACTATTTGATATAGAGGTACTTTTCAAAATTTAAGATGAAATTTCAGTTTGACAATTTACATATTTTTTAATTATAAAAATACAATCAATCAAGACAATATAACTGAAAGAGAGAGCAAAAACTCTAGCCTCTCTCTCTCAAGGCGATTCTAGTGAGAGAAACCTTCAACTTAGCCAATTATGGCGGCCAACACCACTGGACAACCTCCTCTTGAGGTTTTCCGGCCATCCTTAACCACTTCTACACCTACAACTACCAATAACTATGCCACAATTCTTCAACAATCCATGCAGAACCCTACCACATCAAAACAACCTCTCCAAAAAATTCCTTTTCGTCCCTTAATCTATCAACAAGGAGAACCAACGTTGCAGTTTGATGAGAAGGATATTGAAGCGATGATATTACGTGAAAATCTTCAATATGCAGTTGTTGGGAAGTTTACCAATGGTTGGAATGATTTTAATGCACTACGTGATGCCATTTCTAAACAATGTGAGTTAAAAAGAGAGCCTATGATTGGTTTTCTATGTAATCGTACGTTCTTATTAGATGTAACTTACTGGAAGATTATGTTACATTGATGTCCAAGCCCTCGTTTTGGATTAAGGATAAGAACTTCTCTTATCCAATACGAACCTTGAAGTGGCATCCATGGTTCACCCCCGAAGAAGAAACAAGCACTGCTATTACTTGGATTTCTTTCCCAACCCTAGCACCAAATTATTTTGTTGAAGAAGTTCTTTTTTAATTAGCGGCGGCAGTGGGTAAGCCACTCACTATGGACTTAGCTACAAAGAATAAGACGCGACCTAGTTGTGCGAGGGTGAAGGTGGAAGTTGACTTATTGGAAGAACACCCTACAAGAGTGAAAATTGATGTTGTGACTGCTAATGGAGGTATGAAATCTCGTTAGGTAAAGATTCAGTACGACTACATGCCAAAATATTATAATGAGTGTTGTATTCAAGGTCATGATATTGACTCGTATTGGAAGGTTCATCCTGAATTGTATCCAAGGAGTGGAGGCAGTGAAGCATTAGAGAATGATTAGAAACAGGCAGTGTGTAATGCTAATGAAGCTCAAGGTGAAGACAAGGTGGAAAAATACAAGGGAAAGCAAGTTACAACTGCAAACACTGTGAACCAAAATAATAAAGGTCATGCAAATCCAAATTATCGTAAAGGAGATATCAAGGTTCTTGATAGTGGTTTGGTGGTTGGTAAGAAACAATGGCAAACTTAGAAGGGCAAGAAGAAGAAAAATGGCAATGGTGAATGATGTACCGTGAATTTCGGCACATTTTATGTCTTTTCACTAGAAGTGTTGCTTGTTTTTAAGTGTTTTTACATCGTTTCTTATGTTATTTTGATATTTTGTAGGGTTGGTTGACTAAGGAACGAAAATGGTGAGAATTGCTGAAAAACAGACAACTTGGAGCAAAAGGATGGTCCATAACTCGAGTTACGGACCGTAACGTGATCCGTAACCTGAGAGGAAGATCCAGATACATACCGGCTCAAAAGGAAGGTCCGTAACTCATGTTACGAGCCGTAACGTGTACTGTAATCTGAAGGGAATTTCCAGTAAGAAGCCTAAGTATTGTCGCATGTTACGCCCAGAAGCACGGTCCGTAACGCAGGTTACGGGGCGTAACTTCATGGCGTAACGCATTGGCCACTGAAGACTGAAGCCATGATACGCTGGAAGATACGGACCATAACCTATGTTACGGTCCGTCGAAAGAATCCGTAACGGTTGACTTAATATCAAGCTGACAAATGATGGAACCGAAGGACAGACCGTAACCTGTGTTACGGTAACGATGCCGCGAAGGGTGTTTTTGTCCAGAAATTTGGCGCGATTTTTGGCCCTATAAATACTTAAAGTTAGGTTTTTAGCAATTATTTAGTTCTTTTAGAAGCATTAACTTTAAGCCTTTGATATTTGTGAAGTTGTTGGGGCATTTAAGGCATCAACTTCACCCTTATTCCACATTGTATTACTATTGTAAGTACATTATGTTATCTTTTAAGCTTTCCTTGTTAAACAAAATGATAAGTAACTAATTTTAATTCTAATGTTGTGGACCCCATGATGGGTATTATGTGAATGGATTTCTACTATTGATATATGCATAATGGTTGTTGGTATTTATTCAATCTTTGTGTTTTAGCGTTGGGTAATGATTGCAAGCATTAGCCTAAGCCATTATACTAACATTTCTTGGGAAAGAGAGTTAACATTGGTAAAATTAAATAACAATGACTCGGGGCGTTAACCCTCATTTAATAGACTAACTTAGGAATAAGAACAAGTCTAATTGGCATTATTGGTCGCTCTTCGATTACAGCTCTTTCGCATTTGGAAAAATCATAAAGAGGAAATACGGCCTAACTGTTGGGAAACATTAGGAAGTCCTTAAGAGATCGAGTGCATACCCTTAGAACAACCATTAAAAGTATATCACATTGAAACCTGAAGCATAATATCTAATCAAAGCTAGGAACACAACCTTAGTCTCTCTCTCGCATTAATTACAATTCAAGTCAAAGTATTCGTTTACATTACACAACAAATATTTCAAATTATTCGGAATAGGATTAAAGCCTTTAAAGACAAGTATCGCATACAATTAGTACCCTTTTCTCTCCATATTTCCTATGGGATTCGACCCCAATCTTGTTTGGGTTATTATATTTAACAACGACCGTTTTACGCCACTTATAGGTGTAATTTGAGCGTATCAAATTTTGGCGCCGTTGCTGGGGAATACGGTTTTGAAATTACTGATTGTTGTGTACTTTTCTTTAAAACTTTTTCTATTCCATCACACCTTGTTTGCTGTTTTGGTGAACCAGGTGAACATGGCAGAAAGACATAATCGAAATCAAGGAAACCAAGGTGGGCTCCAAGTGAACCCACCTGCACCAGAAGAGGAGGATGATGAGAATATATTTGCGAAATTCATCAATGAAGCTGATTATGCTTATGTTGTGGTCCCTCCTAGGACTGGAAATGCTACTTTCAAAATTAATAGTTCTATCTATCAGCTCCTGAAACTTGAAGGTTATTTTCGAAATTCTTCGGAGGACTGTCCACTCCGACATTTGAAGAACTTCCTGCACGTGTGTGCTCAACAATCCCAAGGTGTTGTTTCTGCTGATGCACTTCAGTTACGGGTCTTCAAATATTCCTTGGCTAGCCAAGCAAGGGAATGGTATGAAAAGCTTCCCAGCAATTCTATTCACACCTGGAGCGAGCTAGCCAATACATTTTTGAAGAAATGGTTTCCACCGAGCAAAAAGGATGAACTTCGAGATAAATTCTTTGAGTTCAAACAGCTCCCGGGGGAACAATTATATTCAACATGGGAGCGGTTCAAGTACTATCTAGCTCAATCTCCAACTCACGGGTTTCCAGATGCTATTCTCACCGAGAAATTCTACAAGGGCTTAGATATAATGAATCAGATTGTTGTCAATACTGCCACGGGAGGATGCTTCATGGACAAGTCATTTGTCAACATCACCTGGTTGCTTGATAAACTCACCACCCACAATTAAGCTTGGCATTCAACTGATAGTGAGAGTCTCTCTTATGGTAGTCCATCACTAGCCGCTGTTGCAAAAGAAAACCACGAGAGGGATCATGCTTTTGCTCAATTCCAAACCACGGTGGATCTATTATCAAAGAAGTTAGCAGAAAAGGATGCACAGGGGGTAGATGTTGTTGAGGAGTTACCACCTCCTCCACAGGGGATGTATCAAGTCCCTAAGGGGATGTACCAAGATGGGCAACAACATTATGAAGATGCTAATTATGTCAACAACTCCCAAGGGGGTTATCAAAGGCAAAATTATCAAGGTCCGGGCCATCACCCATGGCAGAAGCCTCAACACCAATTGCAAAGGAACAATTATAGCAAAAATGATCAGGGAAATCCAAATCAAGGGAATTACAATAACAACAATTATGGCAACAAGAGCTCTAACCCTTACATTCCACCAAGGGGGAAAGCATCAAATTCCCAACAGTGGAGAGACAATTCAGCTAGCAATGCTGCTAATGATTCTGCAGAGCTGAAAAGTATGATGCAGAAAATGCTAATGAACCAGGACAGAACTGAAAGTACAATAAAGGGAATGTCTCAGGTTCAACTATCTCATTCAGCTGCCATTTAGAAGCTTGAATCGCAATTCAGAGACCTTTCCAGAGAAGTGCATACTCCTCAATGTGGACAACTACCAAGTGATACAATTCCAAATCCAAAAGGTGGTAGGGTAAACTCTGTGGAGCATGTAGCTGCTATTAGCACCCGAAGTGGAAAAATACTTCTAGGTGCTGATAAGAAGGTGATTGATCTTGAGCCAATTGTTGAAGAAGAGACACAAACTAATGTGTCTGATGTTATTGTGGAGGAAGAAACAGAAGAGGAAGTCCCTATTATAGCTGAAGAGGAGCAAAATCTTGAAAATCTTAAGGCACAAGGAGAAAAACATGAAAAGGGGAAGGCAAAACTTTCTGGCGCTCTACGCCTTTTGACTCAATTGTTCAAATCTTCACCGCATTTTCCTCAAAGGCTAGTGAGAAAAATAGAAGCTGACAAGTGTTTGCGATTTTATGATCAACTTAAGCAATTGACGATGAACATTCCTTTCATGGACGCTGTCCAAGAAATGCATGGGTTTGCTAAGTATTTGAAGGATCTCCTAACAAAGAAGAAGAAGCCATTGAAACACGACACTGTGGGTATCACTCATCGCGTCAGTGCTATTATTTCCAAGACCACAGTGCAAAAAAGGGAAGATCCTGGAGCATTCACCATTCCATGCACTATAGGGCAGCAGGATTTTGCCAAGGCGTTGTGTGATAACGGGGTTAGCATAAATCTTATGCCTCTTGAGATTTTCAAGAGATCGGAATTGGGGATGCCAAGGCCCACTATCATGAGGTTGCAAATGGCTGATAGATCGATAAAAAGGCCAGTTAGGGTAGTTGATGATGTTCTTGTTCAACTTGGGGAATTCCTACTGCCGGCAGATTTCGTGATTCTTGACTGTGCTGTTGATCAAGAAATTCCTATTATTCTGGGGAGACCTTTCCTTGCTACAGGGAGGGCTCTTATGGATTCAGAAAAGAATGAAATCAAGTTCTGGTTAACGATGAGGAGGTGACTTTTCACGCCAGCAAGGGTATGAAATTGACTAGTCTTTATCAAAGTATTTCGGTCATTAATTCTTTTGATATGGTGGATGAAGCGGTGGAATTCAAGATAGGAGAAAAATTCTTAGGTGAAGCATTATTGGCCATCTTGGTCAATTTTGATGCAGAAGAAATAGAGGGATGTATTGAGACGGTAAACTCACTCACCGGTCTGGGGACTTACTCTTATAAGCCCAAGAAATTATCCCTTGATCTAGAAAAGCGGACAACTCCTCCAGCAAAACCTTCAATTATTGAGCCTTCGAAGTTGGAGCTCAAGCAACTTTCATCCCATCTTAGATATGAGTTTCTTGGAGCAAATGCAACTCTCCCAGTTATTGTGTCATCACTTCTGAATAAGGACCAAACTCAAAGACTCATCGCAGTTTTGAGGAAACATTTGAGAGCTTTGGGTTGGTCTATTGCACATATCCGGGGGATTCCCTTCGGAATTTGTGAACACCGAATTTAATTGGAAGAGGAAAGTTCACCAAGTGTTGAGCATCAGAGAAGATTGAATCCACCGATACAAGAGGTGGTAAAGAAAGAGATTATTAAGTGGCTAGATGTTGGGGTGGTTTACTCGATTGTCAATAGTCCATGGGTAAGTCCAGTCCAATGTGTGCCAAGGAAGGGGGCATCACTGTTGTCCCTAATTCTAAAAATGAGTTGATTCCTACAAGAACTGTCACCGGTTGGAGAGTTTGCATGGACTACAGAAAGTTGAATATTGCATCTTGCAAGGATCATTTCCCTATGCCTTTTATTGATCAAATGCCTGATCGGCTAGCTGGAAGGTCTTATTATTGTTTCTTGGATGGGTACTCAAGTTACAACCAAATCAATATTGCATTGGAAGACCAAGAAAAGACTACTTTCACTTGTCCCTATAGGATGTTCGCTTTTAGCCGAATGCCATTTGGTCTTTGCAATGTCCCAGCTACTTTCCAGCGATGGATGATGTCCATATTCTCTGATATGGTTGAAAACTTTCTTGAAGTCTTCATGGATGATTTCTCTGTTGTGGGAGATTCATTCGATGAATGTTTAGACCATCTTGAACGGGTACTACAAAGGTGTGAGGAGACAAACCTCGTTCTCAACTGGGAAAAGTGTCATTTTATGGTAAATGAGGGAATTGTCCTTGGCCATAAGATTTTCGAAAGAGGGATTGAAGTTGACAAGACAAAATTGATGTGATTTCAAAACTCCCTCCACCCATCTTAGTAAAAGGGGTTCGGAGTTTCTTGGGGCACGCTGGATTCTATAGAAGATTAATCAAAAACTTCTCCAAAATTGCAAATCCAATGTGCAAACTTTTGAAAAAGGAGTCCAAATTCAATTTTGATGAGAAGTGCATCAAGGCCTTTGACGAGTTGAAGTTAAAATTGACCTCAGCCCCTATTGTTGTGTCCCCGGATTGGTCTTTACATTTTGAATTGATGTGTGATGCCAGTGGTCTTGCAATTGGCGCTGTGCTTGGTCAGCCACTCAACAAAATCTTGCTCCAATTTATTATGCAAGCAAAACACTAAATGGAGCTCAAATGAACTATACAGTGACAGAGCAGGAGCTACTTGCTATTGTTTACGCTTTTGAAAAGTTCCGGGCTTATTTATTGGGTGCCAAGGTAGTGTTTCACACTGACCATGCTGCCCTACGATACTTAATGGCTAAAAAGGATGCTAAGACAAGATTGATAAGATGGGTGTTGTTGCTACAAGAATTTGACTTTGAAGTCAAAGACCGAAAAGGGTCAAAAAATCAAGTGGCTGACCATCTCTCCAGACTTGAAGCAACAGAGAGACTGATTGATGTGCTGGATATTGATGACACTTTTCTGGATGAAAGAGTCTTGGCAGTCTCCAGTGATGTGGCCCCATGGTATGCCGACATTGCCAATTATTTGGTAACTGGCATTGTTCCTGAAGATTTGAAGGCATATCAAAAGAATAAATTCTTGAGAGATTGCCGACAATATTATTAGGATGAGCCTTACTTATTCTGAACTTGTGCAGACAATATGATCAGAAGATGTGTGGCTGAATCTGAGGTGATGGATACCTTGAAGGCTTGTCATGATTCTCCGGTTGGTGGGCATCACAGTGGAAATAGAACTGCAGCCAAGGTGCTAGAGTGTGGCTACTATTGGCCAGCCATCTATCGTGATGCGAATATGTTGGCACGTTCTTGTTATAAATGCCAGCGCCAAGGCACAATAGGTCGGAAGCATGAAACACCGATGAATTTTGTGCTTGAGGTGGAGCTCTTTGATGTTTGGGGCATTGATTTTATGGGGCCATTTGTGAGCTCATATGGCCTGAAATATATTCTTGTTGCGGTAGATTACGTCTCCATGTGGGTGGAGGCGGTGGCTTTGCCTAACAATGATGGGAGGAGAGTCAATGCCTTTCTAAAGAAGAACATTTTTACTAGATTTGGCCCTCCTAGAGCCATTATTAGTGATGATGGTTCTCAATTCTGCAACAAACCATTCGTTGATCTTCTTGAAAAATATGGTGTGCATCATAGGGTTGCCACTCCATACCTTCCTCAGACGAGTGGTCAGGTTGAAGTCTCAAACAGAGAGATAAAGAGCATCTTGGCAAAGACAGTCAATGTGAATCGCACTAACTGGTCCAAAAAGTTGGATTATGTTCTATGGGCATATCGCACCGCGTTCAAAACGCCTATTGGGACTTCACCGTATAAATTGTATTTGGGAAGGCATGTCATTTGCCTATTGAGCTTGAGAATAAGGCCCTTTGGGCATTGAAAAAACTAAAACATGGATTGGCATGAAGCAACCAAGCTGAGGTTATTTCAAATAAACGAGATGGATGAATTTAGATACAACGCCTATGAAAGTGCAACATTGTACAAGGAAAAAATGAAATACTATCATGACTCGAAGATCCTAAAAAGGGATTTTCAGCCAAAGGAATTGGTCCTGTTGTACAATTCGCGCCTAAAGTTCTTTCCGGGCAAGCTAAAGTCTCGATGGTCTGGTTCGTTTGAGATTGTCAGTGTTTCCCCAAATGGAAGCGTCATTGAAGTGAAAATCGAAGATTGCACTCGGACTTTTAAAGTGAATGCACAAAGAGTGAAACACTATTATTGGTGCATTGATGATGGTAAAGTGGTTGATCGGTATCGTTTGAAATACGGTTCTTGAACTGAAAATTAAGGTATCACGTCGAGTCGTGACGTTAAACCAAGCGCTGTGTGGGAGGCAACCCACATTTACTGCTTTATGAGTACTTTAAATATCGTATTTCCTTTGTTTTCTTTTATGTTTTTGGTGTTTGCTGATGTGTTAGGATTTTGATGACACAGGAGGAAAAAAGAAAGAAAGTGCTGAAGTTTGCACCGAAAGGACGCTCCACGTTACGCCCCATAACTCATGTTACGGTTTGTATAGTGGAGCGTAACAAGATGAAAAAATGCAGAAATCACTGAAGGATGAGGGACAAGTGTTACAGTCTGAGTTACGGACTGTCGAATAGCGTTACGGACCGTAACGCATGAGCATAACATTGACAGAAACCTGGGCAACCACTGGAAAATTTGCACCCGTTACGCCAGGTATTACAGATCGTAACACGAGTTACGGTCCGTCGACTGAATATTGTCATGTCATTAATGAAGCATGAAAATGGGGTCGTTTGGGTAGACTATAACACGAGTTATGGCTCTTACCTTGGGTTACGGTCCGTAACTCGAAGCGTAATGGTCAGGAACATTTAAATACATCACCCGACGGTTACACTTCAATTCAAACGGTACCTTCCCCCCTTTTTAACTTCCCCTATCCTTCATAACTCCCATCATCCTCTCTTCATCTCTCCCTAACCATCTCTCCACTATTACCTTACCATCGCCGTTGAGTTGTTCTCGTGAAATCCATCGCTGTTTTGGTTTAGTCTCAAGTTTTCCAGCCAATTTTCGTCCACGATCAGGTATGACAATGTGTTGACTCTCTCTAGTCTTCCATCTATCGATAGAATTGGTATGATCTTTCATGATTAAATTCATATACTATGCAATGTACTTCTAATTTTGAATGATTTTGAATTCCAATTGATTATTGAGTGGGAATTGACAAAGGTGGGGGTTGGGTTTGGTATGATTGCTGTTTGAGAGACTCATGGGCATAAGGACATTGTTTCCCACTGAGTGGGAGGGCATCCCGATTGAAATTTCACTTGTGAAACTAGTAAGTTGGTTTGCCCGCCAACCGTTCGATAAAATGTTTCAAAGAAAACTTTGAGAAAATTGAGTGAAGTCTGAGTAACCCGAGGTATGTGAGGGGATCAACTGGTGTTTTATACCATACCCCAAGGATTTTAAGGTTGAAAATCTTGGCCTCGTGCTTAAACGAAAGAGTTTGGCTATACTGATACATCTGTTGAAATGTTGCCCGATGCTCAGTGTTCCGGGCCGTAACGTGTGTTACGGACCGTAACACCCCATCGTAGCACCTATGATTTCCATAAAAACTTTATGAAAATTTTGGGTCACGTTACGGTAAGGTTTTACGGACCGTAACACGTTTGACGGATCGTAACATCATACCGTAACACCTATGATTTCCACAAAACTCTCTGAAAATTTGGGACACATTGCGGTAAGATGTTACGGACCGTAAATCGTTAGACGGTCCATCGAACATGTTACGGTCCCTGTGTTACAAATGAACAAAATGAGTTACGGTTGAGGATACGGCCTGTAACACTGTTCGACGGTCCGTCGAACGTGTTACGGTCCGTGAGCTAATTTGAGCCCTGAGCTTCAGCCAAAAAGTTGTATACATACCATGTTGTAGTTTCCTTCATGATGAATTGAGAACAACAACGCATGAGCTTTTTGTGTATTATAGCTAACTTTACCCTTCAACAGGTATGGGTAACCCAAGGCAAGGAAAGAAGGTTGCACCCAAGGTTGCCAGCAGAGGAAAAGGAAGCAAAGTAACCTCACAGTTGCGCGATGAAGAGCAACTCAAAGAAACAAGGGCTACAAAGAAGCCCGCTGCACCAAGCAGGCCAGCCTCACCATCCGAAAGTTCCTCCTCGTCTGATGAGGAGGGTTCTTCTAGTTCGTCGAGCCATAGTAGACCTAGGGAGGCTGTCATACCACCACATCGGCCACAACCACCCATTAGACATCCTACTGCGGAGGAGCGCGAACAAGAGCGCGAAAAAGAAAGAAGAGAGGCTGACATCCGGATGAGGGATATGTATGAGCAGGACCTCCGGTTTTCTGTGGAGGAGTCTAAAGATTTGTACAACAAAGGGTATGAGCAAGCAAACATGAGGGGCAGGACCCGAAAAGAAGTTTTTCGAGGAACGAAACGTCAGCTTCGATGGTCTCGATGGGTATCCGGGAATACTTGACACTCTTCGCTTCCACAAGTTAGAGTTTTTGAAAAACCCTGTGGGGTCCTACATCTAGGCTCTTGTTCGGGAATTCTACGCTTCTGATGGGGCTGATGTATTCAAAGCACAGAAAAAAGGGCAGCGCGCAACTCAAGTGCCAGCCATGAATGAGGTAATAGTGCACAAAAATAAGATTGATGTTTCTCCGATGGCCATCAATAAAGTACTATTCGGGGAGGATCATAGTGCGCCTACTACTGCGAAAGAAGAAGAGTTTGTTTACAAAATTGCACAGAAAGATACAGTCCCAGTCAGAAAATTGGTGGCCTCAGTGATTGCACGGTCGGCAGATCCCGAATGGGCAATAGTGCCAAAGTTGACAGCCACTACGAGGATTTGGAAAAACACCCTCACACCAGAGGCAAAGTTTTGGTGGCAGGTTGTTCTGTTCTGCATCCGTCCTACCCAGGCAGAAAATTATTTGACCCCGGACAGAGCAGTTCTTGTGGCTGCCCTTATGTCAAGTTATAAGATCAACATCGGAAGACTGGTAGCCGCAGATCTTCGGGAGAGAGCCCCACAACCAGCCACTTCCCTGATTTATCCATGTTTGCTCACGCTCTTATGCTTGTGAGAGGGACCATAACCCCTCTCCTTTATCGACCATAGTGTGGTCGCCAAGAGTATCTATGATATCACAAAAGGCAGAGATGATATGTTGGGCCAAGGTACAATGTCATCTGCCTCGTCTTCTGATGTGCCTGAGGGGCCGACGGGATAAGATGTGCTACCTTTAGCTATTATGGGTGCTGAGGCAACTGGTGCGGGTCAGCCCACAGATTCCGATGCTGCACCGATTGACTATGATCCACAGCCCATGCCAGCTCCACCTACTTCGGGTGGTCCCAGCTCTTCCACTGGAGCGAGCCCAGCACCGGCTCAGCCCATACAGGGAGTCCCACCAGAACTTGCGAGGAAGATGATTTTCAACCGAGAAAATTTTGGGGCAGTGGTCCTGCAAGCCGATAGAATAGACAGGCAGGTCAAGCAGATCATGACAGAGCTGAAGTTGTACACAAAAAAGGGTATTGATGCAGCTTTAAGGCCGATAAAAGAGCAGATGGCTAATGACCGCCTATAGATCCACTCTCAGATAGATGGCATTGAGAACAGAATGACAGAGCTGACTAAGACACACCCCGCTGTGGAATTGGGGACTGTTCGGAGTGAGTTGTGGACACTAAAGGATGATGTGGAGAAATCGAAGGCACAGGAAATGACTGCTGTGACGGACCAGATTTCGAAAGTACACACTGAGCCGGTACAGAGCTTGTATCTGCCGGTTGAGAGTTTACTTGGGGATGATGATATTGAGGAAACGGTCGATGAGGAGCATGAGGAGGAGTTGGAAGAGGATACCCACTCTTCGGCTAAAGTGAAGCGAAAGAGAGTCGCGCTAGATGATGAAAACCTTGATCCCATTCTCAAGAGTCTTAATCCGTTTGATGCCATGCGCCCATAGAATGAGGAGGAGGAGCGCTGAACATTGAAGAAGATCCGACATGAGTCCCGGTTGAGTTCTGACACCACTGGAGCGACTTCTAGCTCAGCCCATCCCATGCAGACGGCTCACCATACTTCTGTTCCACTGACTGAGACTGAGACTGGGACTGCTAGTGTTGGCAAGCCTGATACGCTGACCCCGACTGAGCACACCACAATTGCCCCTACCTCCGAGGTTATCCAACCTCATGATGCTGCAGCAGATCCAAGCGCCTAGTGCGCTCCAGGGTGGCCCTACATTCTATTGATGGAGTATATAGATGCCTTGAGGGCAATGAATGTTTCTAAGTTGGGGGTGTAGGGTAATTGTTGGTATTGTTTTGGTATCTGATATTGTTTTTGTTTTAAATTTTGATATTAGGTATGTGTTTAGGACCCTCCTCGGCTATTCTTTGTCATGTGTTCTTTTCCCGAGGGGTGTTATTTTATGTTGAATTTGGCATGTTTAGACTGTTTAGTTAAAGTAAAGTAAGGATGACTTAAGTGGTGGTGGTCCGTGTTTTCTAGCATATATAAAAGTGTTTTACAAGTCAATGATATCCATCGGAAAAATAATTTATGATGTACATCAAGAATGGGTTGTTGATATTGACATGTATGGTTCTTTTAATGACATTGCAAATAAAGGGTGTCCATGTGTGTGAAATCTTCAAACCGAAGTCAAGTCAGAGTATTTAAACAATCCTTATGCCATTGTGTTGTGAGTTCTTAGTTTCCATTTTTGTATAATGCTTGTAATCTAGAACTTGTCCGGTTGGTCATGCGTGAATTCTAAGGAGAGTTTGATTGTAAAGTGATCTTAGGCTTTCTTTGTATTGACTCCAGAGTCTGTTTATCTTAAATGAGCCTAGCCTGTACAAAAAATGATCCCTAATCTCCCATTTTGAGCCTATAGACTTTTTCTTTGATTAGCCGTTAACTAACCTCCATCCCTTATGTGAATAAACCCATTTGGCACCAAGTCCCTCCTTGACACTAAATAATGACAAAAGAGGCTAAAAGCCTAAGTTGGGGATGATAAGCGAAAGATGTGAAAAATAAGGCTAAAAGCCTATGTTGGGGGTGATAAGTGAAAGATGCGAAAAATGAGACCAAAAGCCTGTTGGGGGTGATCGTGAGTATTGCGGAGCATGATTCGGTGTGGTTAGAATATATATATATATATATAAGTCCTAAATAAATCCACGCCGGAGTTCTAGGGTCAATAATGAAAGGAAGAAAGGTGAATGAAGTCAAAGTGTAGTGTCCAGGAGGATGAGTCACCACTATCCAAACATTTATCCTACCAATCCCTAAGCCAACGTTACAAGCCTCAAAAGTCCTAATGTGATCACAATCAAACTGTTCAAAGTTAAAGGCATTGAAAATAAAGGCAAGCCTATGGTATGTGCAAGTATGGTATGAAAATTTCTTTGTGAGTGTGAGTGTCCTTTTCTTTTTTTAGTCTCTTGTCCCATTTATTTTGTAAATATGTGTGTTGGGACATTCTTTAGTCTATGTGAGGGCGTAAGGAATGTAGATTGCAAATTAACAAACTTTCCGGAAGTTGAAGTTCATGTGCATAGAGACTCCCATACTATGATTATGCCATTAATTGAGGTTGCATAGTGAATTGTAATTGTTCTAAAATGTGCGTCTTGTTTCATAAATAGGACGTGGATAAGAGCCCAATATTTTTCTTGGATTGAAGAGTCTGTGCGAGAAATACGTGACAAAACCACCGTAGACATTTTCATTTTGCTAGATGTCGTGTGTTAGTAGTGAGTCTTGTTGTAGTTGCTTGAGGACAAGCAAAATCTTAAGTTAGGATGTTGATGTGCCGTGAATTTTGGCACATTTTATGTCTTTTCATTAGAAGTGTTGCTTGTTTTTAAGTGTGTTTACATCGTTTCTTATGTTATTTTGATGTTTTGTAGGGTTGGTTGACTAAGGAACGAAAATGATGAGAATTGCTGAAAAACGGACAACTTGGAGCAAAAGGACGGTCCGTAACTCGAGTTACAGACCGTAACGTGATCCATAACCTGAGAGGAAGATCCAGATACATGCTGTCGTCTCAAAAGGATGGTCCATAACTCATGTTACGGCCCGTAACGTGTACCGTAATCTGAAGAAAATTTCCAGGAAGAATCCTAACTATTGTCACATATTACGCCCAGAAAGAAGGTCCATAACGCAGGTTATGGGGCGTAACGTCATGGCGTAACGCATTGGCCACTGAAGACTGAAGCCATGATCCGCTAGAAGATACGGACCGTAACCTGTGTTACGGTTCGTCGAAAGAAGCCGTAACGGTCGGCCTAATATCAAGCTGACAAAGGACGGACCGTAACCTATGTTACGGTCCGTAACGATATCGCGAAGGGTGTTTTTGTCCAGAGCTTTGGCGCGATTTTTGGCCCTATAAATACTTAAAGTTAGGTTTTTAGCAATTATTCAGTTCTTTTGGGAGCATTAACTTTAAGCCTTTGATATTTGTGAAGTTGTTGGGGCATTTAAGGCATCAACTTCACCCTTATTCTACATTGTATTACTATTGTAAGTACATTATGTTATCTTTTAAGCTTTCCTTGTTAAACAAAATGATGAGTAGCTAATTTTAATTCTAAGGTTGTGGACCCCATGATGGGTATTATGTGAATGAGTTTCTACTATTGATATATGCACAATGGTTGTTGATATTTATTCAATCTTTGTGTTTTAGCGTTGGGTAATGATTGCAAGCATTAGCCTAAGCCATTATACTAACTTTTCTTGGGAAAGAGTGTTAGCATTAGTAAGATTGAATAACAATGACTTGGGGCATTAACCCTCGTTTAATAGACTAACTTAGGAATAAGAACAAGTCTAATTGGCATTATTGGTCGCTCTTCGATTTCAACTCTTTCGCATTTGAAAAAATCATAAAGAGGAAATATGGCCTAACTGTTGGGAAACATTAGGAAGTCCTTAAGAGATCGAGTGCATACCCTTAGAACAACCATTAAAAGTATATCACATTGAAACCTGAAGCATAATATCTAATCAAAGCTGGGAACACAACCTTAGTCTCTCTCTCGCATTAATTACAATTTAAGTCAAAGTATTCGTTTACATTACACAACAAATATTTCAAACTATTCGGAGTAGGATTAAAGCCTTTAAAGACTAGTATCGCATACAATTAGTACCCTTTTCTCTCCATATTCCCTGTGGGATTCAACCCCAACCTTGTTTGGGTTATTATATTTGACAACGACCGCTTTACGCCATTTATAGGTGTAATTTGAGCGTATCAGTGAACATCAACAACAAAAGACTACGTACAACAACAACAACAACAACAACCCAGTGAAATCCCACATCGTGGGGTCTGGGGAGGGTAGAGTGTACGCAGACCTGACTCCTACCAAGGTAGGACGACTGTTTCCGAAAGACCCCCGGCTCAATAAAAGCATAAAAAGAAGTTAGATAAGGTTAAGAGATTCGGATAAGAGATTTAAAGCGATATGGAAATGACTACGTAAAAGACTACGTAAAATAATAATAATGAAAATCCTGAAGTTGTAAAAGCTACCACAATAAAAAACCCTAACCCTAATTCTGTTAATAAATATGCAGCTTTAGTGGAAAGGGAGGAGGCTGAGGTGGTGGAAGTTGATGAAGAAGTGGTTGCAAATGCAGTTGTGGTGCATGTAAATAAAGTGCATGGTGTGCATGGCAATGCTTTAGCGGTCACAAAGGATGCTCATGATGTTATTGGTGGAAGTGGAGAACACATACTAGATAAGGATGTTGCTGATGAAAATGAAGGTGCTTTAGTACTTGGTAAGACTGCAGATAATGTTGAGGTTGCAGTCCACATTGAAGAGAAGCAGCTTAATATGAATGCCAAGGTTTTTACTCCAAAGAAGAATATCATGTCACCTGGGGGTACAAAAGCCTGGGTGGAAAAGGGATTTTTTAGTCCCATTGTTGGTCCTACTAATCAGTCTTATCAAGAGGTTCATTCAAATACTCTTATTAATGATAACACTATTGGTAATATGCTAATTTTGGTACTAAAAGTGTGGAAAGAGTGTTATGGAATGAACAAGTGGAGGAGGGTGAATTTTTTGATAAGAATGATAATCATGATCAATCTATAGGCTCTACTGACCCTTCAAATGATGGTTTGGAGTTATTTGGTGTGCAGGATCCTGTTCCTGCTGCTAATCAGACTAGTGAAAGTGTGAATGTGAATGATGCAGCTGAAGCTAAAGGTGTTCGTGAAGAGAAGAATGGTGCAGAGTCTCAATTACAACAACCAGTGGGTGTTAATGCAATACAAGAAGGTTCTAAGATGCAGCATGATCAAGGGGTTTTGAACGTGGAACTTACTCTATCTATAAGTACCAAGACACTTGCTATTCCTCAATCTCATGATAGTGCCAAAAATGGTGTGAATAATGCAGGCAAAAATGGGGCCAATGGCACTTTTTCTCAGCAGATGCAGGATAAGGGAACATCAATAGGGAAATATACACATCAGCAGCATTCTTCTAAGAAGCATAGCAATCAGGTGGTTGATCCTAAAGCTAAGGGAAGTTTGCAGGTTGCTTTACCAGATGATGTTAATGCCAAATAGATCTTGATGAAGAGTCTACAGCTCAGAATTTTCAGAATGCAGTTAGGGATGGAGATGTGTCACCTACTCTAATCTCTAAGGCTATGGGGAAAATAAAGAAGAAGCAATCTAAAAAAAATGTTGCACCTCAATCAACAAGGGTGCAAACAAGGAGAACTGTCTTTAAATCTAGTATGTGATTAATTAATGCACTTATTTGGAATGTGAGATCAGTAAATACAAAGAAAGCCTTCAAGAGGCTTTTAACAATGCATAATAAGTATAGTTTCTTTCTTATTGGTTTGATGAAACCTTTTCAACAACCTTATAAATTAGAAAGCTATAGAAGGAGACTTGGTTTGGGGACAACTTTGCATAATGTCAATAACAAAATTTGGGCATTTGTAGATGAAGAATGGGAAGTTACTGTCCTTATTGACAATTAACAACATTTACTCTAAGGTTATCTAATTTGGATGTGGATTCTGAGATGATTGTAACGTTAGTTTATGCAAAATGTGATAGACTGGATAGAATTGAATTATGGGATGCTATGGATTATTTAGCAACTGATATGACTAGGCCTTGGCTTGTTGCAGGGGAATTCAATGTCATAACTGATGATAATGAGAAGTATGGTGGCAATCCAGTATCATTGAATGAGATGGAAGACTTCAGACATTGTATTACCACATGTAATCTCACTGATTTAGGCTATAAGGGAAGTGTATTCACATGGTGGAATGGAGGGGGTGCAGAACACTGTATCTTTAAGAGACTTGATAGGTTCCTAAGTAACTTTGAGTTTCAACAGCTTTTTCCAGGTCTTGAGATTACTCATTTGATTAAAAATGGCTCAAATCACTCTCATTTGTTAGTTGACTTGAAGCAGCAGGCCCAACAGTTTGAGAAACCATTCAAATTTCTTAACTTTTGGGTCAAACATGAGATCTTTTTGGAGGTAGTTCAAGCCAATTGGGAGACAGATGTGAATCCTAACTCATTTTATATTTTCAATTCTAAGTTGAAGATCTTGAAGAAGGTATTAACCACTTGGAGTAGATCAACTTATGGGGATATATTTCAGCAAATAACCAACATGGAAGAGGTGATTAAAGCTCATGAGACTATTTTTGAAGCCGATACTTCATATGCAAATAGAGAGAAGATTAACAAAGTGAACGCAGAACTGACTGGGCTGTTAAGTATAGAGGAAGAATTTTGGAAGAAAAAGGCTGGCATGGCTTGGCTCCAAGAGGGTGATAAAAATTCAAAGTTCTTCCATGCTCATGTTAATGGTAAGAGGAAGAAACTATAGCTTAGAAAAATTCAAAATGGCAATGGAAACTGGTTTGAAACTGATGTAGAAATTGCTGATGAAGCCATTAGATTCTTTCAGGCTCAGTTCCATGAAGCTACACCACCAGTTCAGTTTGATATTTTGGAACATATTCCAAGACTTGTTACTATGGAACAGAATGAAGCTTTGGTAGCCAATCCTACTAAAGAAGAAGTTAACAATGCAGTTTTTGGACTTAACAGGGCTGGTGCAGCAGGTCCTGATACCTTCACAGGTTTATTTTTTCAAATTTGGTGGGAAATTATAGGTGATGACATCTTTAACATGGTAGGTGATTTTATTCATGGTTCAGAGCTTCCAAGATACATTACTCATACAAACCTTGTCCTGCGGCCCAAAAAATATAATGTTCAGAACTTTGGGGATATGAGGCCTATAAGCTTAAGTAATTTTGTTAATAAGGTATTTTCTAGGGTGATTCATGAGAGGTTGGATCCTTTGTTACCTGACTTAATCTCTCAAAACCAAGCTGCCTTTGTTAGAGGTAGAAGTATAGTGGAAAACATTTTATTGACTCAAGAAATCATCACTGATATTAGACTAAGAACTAACAAGGGGAAGAAGAATGGTAATCAGATTGTTCCAAATGTTGTAATGAAGCTTGATATGACAAAAACATATGATAGACTTTCATGGAGCTTTCTCACAAAAGTTCTAAGGAAGTTTGGATTTGGAGAATGGTTCATCAGTCTGATTTATGAACTTGATAAGGAATAATTGGTATTCAGTGTTCATTAATGGACAGGCTCATGGATTCCTTTATTTAACTAGGGGAGTTAAACAAGGGGATCCTTTGTCCCCTACTTTGTTTATCCTTGCTGCTGAAGCACTGTCTAGAGCTCTGAATGTGTTACATGATAATCCTTGGTTTTGTGGTTTTGGATTGCCTAAGTGGAGTCCCAAAATTAACCACTTAGCCTATGCTGATGACACTATTATTTTCTCTTTAGCATGTGAGATTTCTTTGAAATTGATCATGGATGTTTTGAAAAATTATGAAGTTGCTTCTGGTCAATTGATTAATAAAGCAAAAAGTTCTATTTAACTGCATGATAGAGTGGATGAGGATGTGTTTCTTAAAGTGGAGAGGGTAACTGGTTTTAAAATAAAGGATTTTCCTTTAAATATCTTGGTTGTCCTATTTACTATGTTTGGGATTATATGGCATTCTATTGAGATTTGATATCTAAAGTGAGGAACAGGCTTCAAAGTTGGAAGTGTAAGTTGTTATCCTTTGGTGGAAGAGTTGCGTTACTCAAGCATGTTCTACAAGCTATGCCTATGCACTTGCTTTCTCTTATTAATCCACCTAATTTTGTTATCAAGAAACTTCATAAGATTTTTGCACAATTCTTTTGGAGTAACAAGGTTGGAGAATGGCAAATGCATTAGACAGGTTGGGACACTGTTTGTTTGCCTCATAAAGAAGGTGGTTTGGGATTCAGATGTTTGAGGGACATCTCATTAGCTTTATTTTCCAAATTATGGTGGAATTTCATAACCAAGCCTACCTTGTGGGGTGCATTCATGAGCAACAACTATTTGAATAAAAATAATCATATTCTTGTTCCATGAAAGAAAGGATCACATATTTGGAGGAAGATGTTACAAGCTAGAGATCTCATTGATCATGAAATATGGTGGCAGCTGAGGATGGGATCTGCACTTTTTTGGTTTAATAATTGGACTGGTTTAGGTCCATTGTATTTTCTCACTGAGCCTGATTTCTAATGTGATGAGAATATCAACAATGTTTATGATGTTGTTACTGAGGGAAGATGGAATGAAATTGTTATTAGAAACAGTTTGCCAGAGGAACTTGCAGAATTTATATTGACTGAGGCACAACTTCCAAGTAGGGGAAATGATCTTGATGTTCCATATTGGAGGTTATCAACTAATGGTAAATTCAGTGTGAAAACAGCATGGGAGTCTGTTAGAAGTAAAGCAGAAAAGAGAGATATCTATACGAAGATGTGGGTAAAAAGATTGCCTTACAAAGTTGCTTTAACTATGTGGAGAGTATGGCACTTTGAAGTCCCTTTGGATGAGGTGGTTAGGAGTTGGGGGTATAACTTACCCTTTAAGTGTTGTCCTGCAGATCCAAAAGAAGAGACCATCTCTCATATCTTCTTAAGATGTGCTATTGCAAAAAGAACTTGGTCTTATTTCAGTGTTGTTGCAGGTATTGATATCACTGGTATGCATTTGCAACAAATTATTTTGAAGTGGTGGTCTGCTGATGTGAGGCCTAGAATGCAAGCTATTTACAATGTTGTCCCTTCTATTATTGTGTGGGAGTTATGGAAGAAAAGAAATAGAGATAAGCACAACAATAAGGTGACAGATGCAAGAGTATTATATCAAGCTTCAACCTTGATACAACAGTTAGTGAAACTGAGGAAACCAGGCATACAGAAAGTTTCTCATAGGTGGCCTGAGATTCTGCATATTTTGGAATCTTTTGTGCCTAAGTTGGAAGTGACTAAGGTGTTGTGGAGTTTTCCTATGGAGGGTACATGGAAGTGTAACACAGATGGTGCTACTAGGGGCAACCCTGGTAGGAGTTCATTTGCATTATGTGTAAGGGATCATAAGGGTGATTTGATTCATGCATTTGCTAAGGAAATGGAAGAAAGTACAACTACAGAATCAGAGGCAAGAGCTTTACTTGAAGCTGCTAGGTATTGTCTGTCTCAACATGTGTACTTATTCACTCTTGAAACTGATTTTATGCTCATGAAGATGATATTGGAGAGAGAGTGGAAACCTTTTTGGAACATTGTATTTATGGTTGAGGAACTATGGGATATCATGGATCATTCAGAGGTTCAGGTTTTGTATATCTTGAGAGAGGGTAATCAATTGGTTGACCATCTAGCCAACTATGCTTTTGATCATGGTGAAAGTCAAGTGGATTCCTTTGCAGAATTGGATTCAACAGGAAGGAAAATCCTTAGTAGTGACAAACTACAATGTCCCTATTTAAGGATTAGAACTCAGAGGAGATACAAATGATGAAGTTGGAGGAAGGGGCACTATATCACCATACTCAGCTCCAATTAGAGAAGAGTGTGGTGGTAGTTTTTTCCACTAACATTGTTTACTTTTTTGCAGGTGTTATGGCAACTGATGGAATTCATGTAATGAAGGAACTCAAGAACCATGTACACTCACTATCTGCAGATGTCTACACTACTGATCCTATGCAGCTTGGAAATGAAGTAGTTTTACTTGGACACAATGTATATTCTTACTACTGGTACACTGATCTTTGCACAAGATATGATGTGTTTTCAGGCTTACATGTGCACCAAAACTATCACAACATTTCTGCAGATCTGATATTTGTTATGGTACTGCTATTGGACTGCTTGGATACTTGTCATTTATCTGTTGATCCTAAGTCATATGGAAAGGATATGGATATGATAGGTTCACTCAGACAACAGGTGCAGATGGCTTGGCTTTTAAGTTGGTCTAGTACTGATACAAGGTTACACTTAACTTGCCTATTGACTATGTCACAATGTGTGGTATTAGCAACTGCTCAGCCTACTGTGAATATGACAATAGATGAGAAGGGTGTTTATCTTAGTCTATGGTGGAACACAAGGACAACTAGAGTAATTTGGACAAATAAGGAGGATCAAGAACTGAAGACTGCATATGCTTGTAATTTCTAATTTTTAAAAGAATTGGGAATTTACAGTAATGCAGAACTACTATTTTATAGACTTGGAAGGGCACACCTTATAATATGTTTTGACATTCAAATCCTATGGGAGGAGAGTGTGAATGTAGTTGATATACTTGATATAGTGTTCTTTTTTGCAGGAATTTGATTGCTACTAAGGAATGTTATTGTCACACCATAGTCCTGATAGAGCATGACGGGCACCCGACTCTCATCAGAGTCGAGCGAACCCTTAAACATTCGCTCTATCCAAACCTGTCATTTCAAAAACTTTTAAAAACATGAAACTTTTCCAACTAGTGATCATTATCTTTATAATGATTATGAAAACTTTCAATCAATTAAGTACTTTAAACCAATTGAAATCATCTAAAATACATACTCTTTTAAAATCTACAAATGATTCGCCTGACATCGTTTTGTCGACATCTCGACAAACATACCACAGGACACTGTCTGCAGAAGTCTCTAAGAAGTGAACTGAACATTATGAGTCAAGACAGGGCCCCAACATACCCATATTCACGTATATCTAGACATGACTCAGCACAACTCCAGGATGAGGTGGAACTTGCCAATCCCAGCAGATGTCAGAGCATCCTAGTTGTATACTCAACCTGCCAAACCTGCCAAACAATCTGGGGCTGCGGGCATGAACGCAGCGTCCCCAGGCAAAATGACGTCAGTACGGACAATGTACTGAGTATGTAAGGCGGTAACAAATCATAACCATAACTTGATTTAGTAGAGAAGAAATCACAATCAGACTCAATACCTGCAGCCTTCGCTGGAAGAAACATAAATGTATGCACGAGGTCTCAAAACAATCTTTAAGTAAATAATGCAATCCAACCAACATTCTTTAAGTAAATAATGCAATCTAACACACATTCTTTCAGTAAATAATGCAATCTAACACACGTGCAGCTTCCGACATGTTAACAAAATGGTCCCTTCGGACGGTCGCTTCCGGCATAGTAATGATGGCCCCTTCGGGCAGCCGCTTCCGACTCAATAACAATGATGGGCCCTTCAGGCAGCCGCTTCCGTCTTAATAATGATGATGGCCCCTTCGGGCAGCCGCTTCCGGCTTAATAATAATGATGGCCCCTTCGGGCAGCCGCTTCCGGCTTAATAATGATGATGGCCCCTTCGGGCAGCCACTTCCGGCTTAATAATGATGATGGCCCCTTCGGGCAGCCGCTTCCGGCATAATAATAATGATGGTGGCCCCTTCGGGTAGCCGCTTCCGGCTTAATAATGATGATGGCCCCTTCGGGAAGCCGCTTCCCGCTTAATAATGATGATGACCCCTTCGGGCAGCCGCTTCCGGCATAATAATAATAATGGTGGCCCCTTCGGGCAACCGCTTCTGGCTTAATAATGATGATGGCCCCTTCGGGCAGCCGCTTCCGGCTTAATAATGATGATGACCCCTTCGGGCAGCCGCTTCCGGCTTAATAATAATGATGGCCCCTTCGGGCAGCCGCTTACGGCATAATAATAATGATGGTGGCCCCTTCGGGCAGCCGCTTCCGGCTTAATAATGATGATGGCCCCTTCGGGCTGGTTTTGAAAGTCTAAATAGTAAATCTCGCACCCCTTTCGGAGTGGTTTTGAAAGTCTATAGTAAAATCTCGCACCCCCTTCGGAGTGGTTTTAAAAGTCTAAATAGTAAAATATTGCACCCTCCTCGGAGTGGTTTTGAAAGTCTAAATAGTAAAATCTCGCACCCCCTTCGGAGTGGTTTTGAAAGTCTAAATAGTAAAATCTCGCACCCCCTTCGGAGTGGTTTTGAAAGTCTAAATAGTAAAATCTCGCACCCCCCTTCGGAGTGGTTTTGAAAGTCTAACTTTATGTTTCCTTTAGAATAAAACTAATTTCCTCGAAATCATTAGTAAAACCATATACACAACTCAACTGACACCTTATGGGTGTTCCCTTCGGAACAGAATAGGAGTACAATATCAATAAACCCTCACAAGGAACATTTAGACCTTACTCGTCTAGGAATGGAATCATATGGAGTACATATAGAATGAATGGCACAAGAATCATGAATCACATTCGGAACCTATGAATAGAGTTACCCCAAAGTTCATATCATTCATCACTTACATCTAAGACATGCCAAGAGAAAGAAGGGTTAGCCTTACATACCTTGAAGCTTATTTATCGCTCAACTTCTACTTCTCGATCTCGCAAATCTACAATTAAGGGAATTCATACTATCGTTAGGCTCGTTACCAAATGCTTATCCTACGCCTTTAAATTAACTCTTTCTAGGATCTACCGAAATTTCGGCAGCACCTCCCCCGTTTATATGCCTAGCCCAAAATTACAATTCAGCAACCAATCAACAATAACAATAATACCAACATCAACAACGCTATTATTCGTACCAACATATTCCATAAATATCCCACACGACATTTTTCAACATACAACAACAATATGCACTTTCTTCCATCCCAATCAAGGAGTATAGTCCCATCAACACACCAACAATGTTAGATACCATTTTTATATGCATAAATCAGTCCATCCACACGGCCACAACATGTTCAAAACAGCCCATAAACACGACAACTACAACACAACACTTTATGACCCTTCCTCCATAACTATCCTTTTTTTTTTAAAGCTTGCTAGACCTTCAAATAAACTCAACATAAAAGATGGGATAAATAACATACCTTATACTTGGAAAAAAAACTCAGCCACGTCAACCTTTTCCAACACCAAGCTTAAGTAGAAGCAAGAACAATCACTTTTCACGGACTAGTTTGACGTAATCTTGTCAATTTCTTGATTTATCGGACTATAATGTTTGGGAGATGTTTTGAGAGAATTCTAGGAACTTTTGGAATGTTAATTTTCTGAAAAAAACGAGTTGATGGGGTATTTATAGCCCCCCTAGGTCGGTTCCACCGACCTTCCCATGTGGGGCCCGCGGATCCACCTAGGCAGCTTGGGGTCTTGTTCTTAAAATGGCCATACCTCTTGATTCCGACATCGTGTGAGGGCCCACGACCTATTGTTGGAAAGATATTTCAATTATCTACAACGTTTATTTCTGGGAGTTTTCCCAAATTCCAAACATATAATGCCGTTTTTTCCCCTCCAAGTCAGATCATCCGAAAACGTTTCCTTAAATCGTCATTTTGGAGGGCTTATGTCCATATTTGGCTTATGGGTCCTTCTTAGGACTTGCTCAACTTCACATGTACTACCCATATATCTCTTCATATGTATTTTATAAAATCCCGACATGTGGGCCCCACCTTAACTTATGGTTACGAGGGCTATTATCAGGTAACTTGTTAACTGATTTATTCCATACGATTTCCAAATGTCACATGAATACTCTTATACGTAGATAATACAATCTTCATCCCAAATTATTGTATAACTATGCTCTCCCTTGAGCTCATACTAAGCCGCCGACAGTCTTGGTGACGCAAACTTTCCGGGGTGTAACAGTTGTTACTACAACCAATGAATCTGCAGTACTGGATAATCTTGTATTTGCAGAACTGGAGGCAAGTTTCTCAAGCAAAACACATGACATAGGAAGGTACTTATGCAGATCTGCAACACTTTCATTTAATACCAATGATCCAATATACATTGGAAATGATTTGGTATTTAAATTGCAGACATGCAAAGGATATTATTGCATCACATATGCAGTTCATGATGCTGCAGCTTTAGTAGAGTCATATAATGCATTAAGGTTTCAAACTTGGGACATTATGGACTTGATAAAGAGCTACAGATATTGCTGCTTCTCACAACTAGGACTTGATACTACAATTGTTCTTTGGAATACATCATGGATACATTAGTATGGGCTAAGCATCACACTAAGGGTACAAACTTGGTGTGGTTTTAGGTTCAACAGAATTAACAGTTTTGATGCTGCAGCTAGAGGTCACAGAAGTTGGTCATATTATGCATCAAGGGTACAAACTTGGGACATGATATGGTCAACTATTGATTACATGAAGCTGTTGTTGATGACACACTATTGCTATTATGGAATCCACAATCTACATTTTGCAAAGAGACATGGATATGAGATACACACAAGGCACAAACAGAGGGAACAAACTCTTAGGCTTTATTGGATGCATTTTGAGGAATATGCTACATTAGTCAAGTTACCAGTTTATTATTTGGTCATTAGTAATAATAGATTAGGATATACTATTAATCCTAGTTTGCTCATTAGATTATTTTGAGCTTTTGTTAGCCTTTTGGCAACTATGTTGTTATATCCCGTATTTTTATACATTGGGATATTTTAAGCTAAACGCGACAAGTTAAAGACAAGACTATTTTAAGGTACGAGGTAGAGGCTTTAACTTCCGATTTTGTTTCGGTGCACAAGTTGCCTATAAATTTCGTTTGGTATAAAAATATTAATGGGAATTTGGGATTAATCTACCATGATTAGATTATTAAGTGGGGTTAAAATTTAATCACTTCACTAATCAAGCCATGAGTGGCCGTGTGGGCCCCACCTGTGAGTTGGCCAAATGTGATTGGCTTAAACCTTGGGTGGGACACATGTCCAGCCCATGGAACTCATATATATAGTCAAGTGCCGAATCATTTACCACTAACCAAGTCATATTCCATCTTTCAACTTAAGAAAAGATAGAGATAGAAAGAGAGCATGGCTCTCGGCCATGACCAAGCTTTTGCAAGCTTGTGATTTTGATTCTAAAGTTAATTTTCAAGGTGTTCTAGCTGAATTAGAAGGACAATTGTGATGTGGAAGTATTCATTAAGGCAACAAGAACAAGTGCTATCTCAATTATAGGTCCTAGTCGATTGAAGGATTGAGCATTCAAGGTAAGAATTGATCACTTCTTTTACGTTTTAGAATGAGTTTGGATGTATTGTGAACATGTATAGATGATGAATTAAATGTATAAAAATTATGCATGTTGGTATTGGATTGTTGTTGTTGAAATCTAAGTGAGCCGTGTGATAAGCTTGTGTGAAGTAATGTTCAAATTTCTTGTACATGTATTGAGGATGGTTTGAATTTTGTAGTGTGTGTGAAAGGAATAAAAATCCTGGAATTTTGTATGTTGGTATTGAAGCCGTGTAGGGGCTGGTTTAGGAGAAATTGGTAAATTGATTTATTTGATGGTTGGTTGATTGTTGTTATGGACGTGTAGTGAGGATGAAGTTTAACGATTCAAGTGGAAATTAAAATGGGTTGTGGGCTGTTGTAGGAGCTAATATGATGTTAGTATAGTTCTTATAATTGTTTAAATAATGTGGTTTGACGTGTGGATTATTGGTATTTCATGAAATTGAAAGAAAGGATGTGTTGTTGTGATGCTTGTAAAACTTGATAGATGTGTGTTGCACACAAGGAATTGTAAATAGTAATATTATGTTGTTGTTTTGTCCGTGAGTAGGGGGCTGTTTTGATCAAGCGTGATAGTTAATTTTAAGACGCATTATAGTTGTGGTTATCCCGAACTATATGGCGAAAAGATTAGAAAGTTTAAATTGATAGGAATATATTGTTGAATTGAAGGAATTAGAAGTATAAGTATGTTCATATATTGTTATTGGTATTTCTGTGTCTACAGGAGCACAATTGGAAATATGGGATAGGTGAACCTATAGGGGAAGTGCTGCCGAATTTTCGCCAAAACATTAGATAATAGAAACTTAAGTGAGAATATATATAGACTGGAATGTAGATCCTATAAAAGAATGAACTATAGAGTTGCGAACTAGAAAATGTAGTCACTAACGATAGCGTCACTTTTATATAAATAGGCGAAAAGAGCGACGAGGCAAAAAGGATTCACGGATAGTCGTCGACAGGTATGTAAAGCCGATCCCTTCTTTCTTTTGGCATGTCCTAGAAGTAAGTAAGATATGATATGAGCCTTGGGGAAATTCTACTCTCTAATTCCAAGCATGACTCATGATTTTTATTCGTTCCTGATGCTAGAACTTTTAGGATAGTCGAGCTATTGTTTCGAGTCTATTATATGATCGACTAATAAATGATGTATAAAAATTCCTACTCCTAAAGAATTGGATAATTAGAAGTATACTTGACTTTCATAAGCTATATCATGTTAAATTGATACATGTATATGAATCCTGAAACGTTCCTTGATATAGTTTGTAATGACATTTAGGAAGAACTTAATATGATTATTATCCTGATGCTTGAGAGTTGATTAGTTTACTTATCTATTGAGTCTCAAAAGATGATTTGTATGTATGTGGTTTCTTATTACTCTGCTCGTGCTTACCATTACATCCTTCACTGAGTCCCGGGCCAGGACATGTTTTCGTGCGCATATTCACTGCATTATTCACCGAGTCCCTCACTAGAGGGCCGGGACACGTTATATATATATATATATATATATATATATATATATATATATATATATATATATATATATATATATATATATATATATATATATATATATATATATATGTATATGATGGTATGATGACATGATGATATGGGGATGGTGGCCAGGATGGCATATGATCATTATTCACCGAGTCCCTCACTAGAGGGCCGGGACACGTTATATGTACATGTATATGATGATTTTATTTACCGAGCCCCTCACTAGAGGGCCGGGACACGTTATATATGTTTATATACAGAATGATTATTTAGCTATGATTACTAAACTCTATAATGATATGGGTATGATGTTGACACACATGATTTATGTTCGAAGGTAAGTCTTATGGTCTTCTGGTTGTTGCACTGGGTCCTACACTCCTTGTCTCAGTATGATCCTATTTACTATATTTCATGCTTTACATGCTCAGTACATATTCCGTACTGACCCCCTTTCTTCGGAGGGCTGCGTTTCATGCCCGCAGGTACAGACGCTCGTTTCGGAGATCCGCCAGCATAGGATATCTATTCAGCTATTTTGGAGTGCTCCTTTGTTCCGGAGCCTAGCCTTGTGGTATAGATCCTCCTTGTTGTATGTATATGTGGTTGTTCAGGGTACGGCGGGGCCCTGTCCCGTCATATGATACTGTCGTTACTCTTAGAGGTCTGTAGACATATGTGTGGGTCTGTATATAGTTGCTGTTTCGTTGTGTGGACATGACTTATGTTTGGGGCGTACCCATTCGTAGTGGCAGCCTTGTCGGCTTGCGTATATATATATGGTTGGGATGCTGTGTAAAATGGTAGCCTTGTCGGCTTATGTATTACTGGGACGTTCTCCCATATATGACAGCCTTGCCGGTTTATGTGCGATATAAACTGTTGAAAGTTGTAACTCCTCAGGAGACAGGTGGCTTTGATATGCATATATACGACAACTTTAAAATAACGTCCTGCCTTTATATATAAATAAGTTCTTGCTATGCTAGCTGTAGATGATTATAGTTAACAGGTATGTATGAGTGTCCAACTCGGGCACTAGTCACGACCTACGGGGTTGGGTCGTGACATATGTAAAGACTTCATGTGTTTTGATTCTTGAGAAAAATTTATAAAATCAGCCCTAGGTCCATAAGCCTAGTGAATATTGTCTTAAAAAAATATATATAACTAAAAGTGTAAGTTGTGTATTGTTGTAACGGGACCCACAAATTTAAAGGATAACTCCAACAAATGCAGAGAAAGTCTCAAATATGAAAAGCTAATGGACCCACGCATACCAAAAAGCTGAAGTACAGCTTTAGGCAAACACAAGTAATAAATCCAACAAGGGATGGGTTATTTGTCCAAGAGTGCAAAAGTACATCTACAAAGCAATCTAGTACAGTTTCTTTAAAGCACCAACAGTTCAAGAATACCCAAATTACCCTTGAGGGCTGAAGCAGATATGTTGTTGAGACTGTTGTTCTGCTTCTAGCCCCTTATAAATAGTACTCCCTTCGTTCCAATTTACGTGACACCATTTGATTAGGCATGAAATTTAAGGGAAAAAATGAAGATTTGAAATGTGTGGTTCAAAACAAGCCTTATATAAATGTGTAGTTGTAAATCATCTCATAAAGTTAAATTGTTTCTAAATATAGAAAGGTAACATTATTTTTGGGACAGACCAAAAAAGAAATGGTATCAAAGGGAATAGTAACTATGTATATGAATGAGTTCAAAATTATAGGAAAATACATAAGTTACCTCATAAAGTTGTCCGAAAGAGTCATTTATACACATAACTTTACGGACTCTTTCGGACAACTTTACGGGCGACTTATTACTCTCCTATTCATGTATGAAGTGGAGTCTAACACACACAACAACACCCCCCACCCCACCCCACCCCACAAAAAAAAGGTACAATGAACTGTGTTTTACACATGCACCACGTTTCACTAAATTGCTTAGGCTCAAGCTTCATATTTGTGCTAAATATTTATTTAATACTAGTCTTTAGGCACGCGCTTGCACGTGTACCCAATATGAGTACAAAATCTAAAAACTTACATAAATACTATTGTGAAAAGTTCAGTTTGAGCTGTAAAATAAAAATTGAAAGAAAATTGTTTGTTCTCGTATATATCCGATTTAGCTAACTCAGTAAAAAAAGAAACTTTATCCTAGAAAAAGAATGCCTTATTGTAATTTGAATATATGAGTTATGTCTTTGTTTTAGATAGAGTAGTGCAATGTGTTGACTTGTATTCACGTCATTCACAACCGTCCACATATCGCAAGCCTGTATAGTTCTAACAAAGTAGAACAATATTTTTAACATAACAATATAACAATTATGACAATATGGAATTTTATCTTTAAACTTTTAAGTTAGCTTTATCGATATATACATATAAGATTTAAGTTAGCTGTGTTGATGTCCATAAAAGATACAGTATAATACTATAAGTAAAGAAAACCTAAAATGCACCTTGGACTACATAAACAAATGTCACCTTCAACTCAAATTGTATTCTCTTCACAAATTAAATCTTTCCTAAAGTAAATTTTAATTGCTCTGCTGCAACTCTTCAACTTAATAGTCGTAGGAATGAATCAAAAGGCTTAATGCTAATGAATGAGTCACGAGCTACTTGCTACATGGCAACGTTATGTATAGAACTGGAAAATTAAAATTGAAAACTATATTTCAAACCATAAGAAAAGAAGGAGATCTATTAGATAAACAGTTATTAAAAAAGAAAAGTTGCAATCATGCCAATGTTCAACCAAGATCGAAAACACAACCTGCTGGACAGGTTGAATTGTGGTTACGTGCCTCTATTCCAGTTTTAGTAAACTGGAGACTTAAATCTTCCCCACACCAATGATAGACGAATTCTAGGACCCGTTTTGCCATGAGAATTTTTCACTTTTTTCGGAAAAATATTTCACTTTACTTGGAAATCAACGTTTGGCCATGAAAATTCCAAATACAATTTCAAGTTGTATTTGGAATTTGAATAACACCTAAAATCTTGTTTTCACTTTTTTCACTTTCAATACATTTAAACAACCAAATATTCTTTGCAAAAACTATAACCAAACACAACTCCAACTTTAAAATTCCAAATAAAGAGAAAAATATTTGATTTTCATGGCCAAACGCCTACTTAGTATATAAACATTTTCCATGGAAACTTATTGTGCGATTACTTGGGAATCTGAATAGCATATATAGATGGAAGTAAATCCAAGTAATTAATCTGATTTTACAAATAATGATCGGAAATATGGAAGACAATATTTGCATTAGTTGCGCACATCTACGAATTATCAATTAACGCATTGTCGTGGAAGACCTAAAGTAAATAAGCTCTTCATACCAGAAGATTATTTGACTGAACACAAACTAAAAAATTGTCACGACCCAATTTAAGGTCATGACCGACGCTAAGGGGTAGGATTCCCAAAGCAATCCTTGACGGGAAATTGTAGAAAATCGGGCAGGGTTTCCCCTGTTTTTGTGACTATTCAAAAATTTCCCTGTCTCAGAATCAACAACAAAAATAACCAATACCGAGCAAGCAACCATAATCATCCTCAATTAACTATTCTCGACATAATAGTACTAAAACAATCTCCAAAATACGGGAGGAACACCTAATACTAGTCAAAAATCTTTTATAATCAACGAAAATGACTATGGAGCAACTCTAAGAGTTCAAATGAAAAGACCATGATGAATTAAAAAACTCTTCGCCCACGCGAACAAGTGCGGGGCTCACCAGGAAGTTTCAACTCGAACCCTTTAGTTAGCAAAATCCTCACCAATGTCACCTGCGGTCTCTAGAAAAAAAATAACGATGAGTGAGACGCTTGCTCAGTGAGTAATAACACTTAACCACAACCGTTTTTATTGGGGACAAGTCAGAAAACATGCTTATATAATATTCGATAAATATCATGAAATAAATGCCCTTTTTGGAAAAACGGTAGCAATAACCAATCTTGTCTATTTTCAAGTAAGCAGAAATCATTTAACAATTCAGTAATAAACTCTGTAAACACTGTCATATCAACTCTTATATTTGGGAGGTTTCCAAGAAAGGATCATGTAATTGTGGATCCCTTCGTAAAAGGAGTCAAATATAATTGTAGGTCCCTACTCGAGGGAAAAAAAGGGTACATGTATGCTAGTTCTACCTTCCCACTAGCGAGGGCTGTAACTGTAACCAGTAGATACAAGGTGCACCAGGTCTAACGAACCCGCCGTTAGCTACAGGATCCTTCAAAGTCTCCTCCCATTAATACTTTTCTTTGTAAACAGTAAATACTCATATGAAAGCATTTTCAAAACAATACAGGGCATTTCAATTCTTATCAAATCATGTAATTTCATTTAAAAAACGGTAATCATATCTCAAGTAACAGTAAAACATGTCTAGTAACAGTGAGAACATTTTCAATAATGGTAACCATCTCATGTAACGGTAAAACATATCTAGTAACGGTGAAAATTACTTTTAGAATAACCAGTAAACATCTCAAGTAAACTGTTCGATACCATATCAAGTAAAGGACTTGTCCCACATGCAATTTCAAAACATCAGTGTCACATTTTATCTTCAAAATCATGTATAAACCATGAAGGTTATGAAAATACAAATTATGGTAAGATTACTACTCACGGTACTCTTGTCGAAATACCAAACGTGTCGCCTCGAGCGGTCCGCGCGACTTCCTTCGATCAATCTATAATCACATCATATCGAGCTCGTGTTATTTTTTTTTGTTTAGGTTAAGTCGTAACTAGATTTAGAATACCCACCCTTGAGTGTCATGTTTGACTCTCAATTCGCCGAATTATATCTACCCATGCTATGAGTAACTAAATTAGTCGATAATCTATCAACTTCGGCCTATTCATACAATTTATTTATTCCATTCTTTACCAAGAAGTACCTAAATCAGTGCTTAATTCCAAAACCAATAACCTTACTGCCTTTCATACTTCTGTGGGGTATTAAAATTTCAGTACCCAACGGAACTAGATAAACCATAGAATAAGCTCGGGCAAAGTTGTAGAAAGGATTTACCTTGAGTCGAAAGAATTCTTCCACAAACTGTTGGGTTCAAGAACTTCTAACTTCCCGTATTTCTATCAATTTGGTTTAGTAGAATATTATTAGATAACTTCGGCTTCTACAAGGTTTGCTTACTTCCTTTGTTTCTTCGTTGCACAGGGAAGAGTTTGTCTTCTGTTTGGTTTCCTTTATTTCTTACTAGTAAATTTGTTCGCGCTTCGCGCGATTATAAAAATACCAATAAGTTTTCATAAAATTAATTTAGATAGAATAGATAAAAATAAAATAAAAAAATCATTGTATATGCATAGAAAGTTTAATTTTATTATATTGATTAAATAAAAAAGATACTACTGTTTGGAATTAGTTGTTAGTTGAACTGCATTTTTCATTATCAATTTCTTTCTAAAGAAATAGTAAAAGAAGAAGAGTTCTAATACATGCTTTACTTTAAGTATCATTTTTCTTATATTCAAATAAGAGAACACGTGAATTCAAAACTAAAAAAAATACCAACTTATTATTAGGTTTGTTAACTACCAAGTGCAGCAATACAAAGCAGAGGCTGAAGCCATACCAGGCTTAAAATTTTCCAAACCTTTTTCCTTTGCTAAGTGAAGTACAAATCAACGTATAGATAAATTTACAAAATTATATTTTCAACTTAGAATATTCTTTTTAAATTAATTTCAACCTAGTATTCACGTATACATGTGCAATATTTGAGCCTACACCTTTAACATTCAAGAAAGTGTCGAAGGCCGCCCTTGCATCAATTAGACTGTATACACTCATGTATAGATGTATGTATAATATTCGAGACTAAATACACCTTTAACATTCAAGAAAGTGTCACTCTTGCATCATGAACTGGTTTATAGACACTCACATGTAGATATATGTACAATATTCGAGCTTAGAAACACCTTTAACATTCAAGAAAGTGCAAAAGGCACTTGCGTCAATTGGACTGTAAACACTAATGTATAAATATATGTGCAATATTCGAGCCTAAAAACACCTTTAACATTCAAGATATTGCCAAAGGCCCGTACATCGATTGCCTATAGATACTAATTTAAGATTAGATTGTCAATACATTAAGAGAGAATAGTCTCATTACTATTGACAATAATCAAGTAGTCTGTACTCAATTCAATAAGTACTTTAAAACTTTCACTTCCACCGATAAATATTTAGTTCAATAAGCAGTGGATCATGAAGTAAAATATGAATACTTGAGATTTTTACAGATTTTGACCATCAACTTCTAGAACTAAAATGGAAAAAAGAAGGCTAACAACAAACAACAAACGTGTGTTGCAATCACTCTACTCTTCCACATATATAAGGATTGAAGATAATAACTTCATAGTAAGCAAAAGCTAACACAATTCCCAAAATAAACGACAACTTGTAACAAAGGACTCATTAACACCAATTTTCAGATCAGTGACAATAAAAGTTTTTTAGCATGCCTTTAGCGAAAACACAACTTAGTAATAGTTTGACCCTTGTCTGGATCATCCTTCACCTCAAAGAACAATGAAGTAATTAATAATGAAAGACGGTTTTCAACCAGATAAAAACTAAAGTGCATTTATACAACTATTGAAAATAGTAACATCTCTATTTGATACGAGAAGAGAACTAAAAATAAAAGGAATTACAGAAAGAAAAAAAACTCTTGACTACTTCTTGTGGAATTTATATTCAAGTAAATATAGCAATGAAATCATTCTCACTAATCAACTTTTGTGTCAACTGGATAGCTTATCCAGGGCTTGTTTTCCTAGAAAAATTACAAACATAAGTCAAATTAAACTTGAAATAGCTATGTCTATGAGTAGAAAGATATATGATAAAAGCATTTATCTTATGCAACTTACCTTTCAGATGAAGATTTTCCACCAGAGTGTGGATAAGCCTCGTCATCTTAAAATATTCTCATCACAAAATATATATATTAATATTTTCTTCAAACAACACCTTCACTTAGATTAGAAAAAAAATCTTTTCTTTATAAGGTGACATGAAAATTCAAACAATAAGGCCGTAGAAATTAAGGAAGAGAAGGTGTTATAATCAAGAAAATAAAATAAAATATGTTAAGCAAAAAGTAAAAAGGGATTAAGAATTAGCTCATCTGGTCAGCTTCCTTGTATAAAAAGATAATGTAACAAACAAACAAACAAAAGACCATATACTATTATACATAGGTGCAACTAATAGATGAAAGGCTTAATACCTAGATGGACCCTTAAACTTGACATGTTTTGTAAGATAGGCATATAAACTTATAAGGTGACCAGATAGACACTTAAACTTACTCAAAGTGTATTTTTCAAGTTTTTCAGTTGTTTTGAAAACAAAAACTATATTTTTCAAACACTCACAATTTTCATGGCCAAACAAGCCCTAAATATATCACAAAATATGTTTTTTAAAATGCAAAAATAAGGCAAACGCATATACATGAGACTATAAATGTGCACTTAAACCAATAAATACTCGCTAATCGCAATTTTGCAGCTTTCAATTAACTCGGTTTTTTTTTACACTTGAATAATTAAAAAACAATAACTTTAACCAATAAAAATCCTTAAAAAAAGAAATTTCAAATTAAGAAATTTCTTTTTTTTAAGGATTTTCTTCTCGGCTTTACAGTTTTCTTAATTTGAAATTTCTTTTACACTTGAAATACTGAACTTAGAAATTTCTTAATTTGAAATTTCTTTTTTTTAAGGATTTTTATTGGTTAAAGTTATTGTTTTTTAATTATTCAAGTGTAAAAAAAAAACCGAGTTAATTGAAAGCTGCAAAATTGCGATTAGCGAGTATTTATTGGTTTAAGTGCACATTTATAGTCTCATGTATATGCGTTTGCCTTATTTTTGCATTTTAAAATAAAAAAAAATTGTGATATATTTAGGGCTTGTTTGGCCATGAAAATTGTGAGTGTTTGAAAAATATAGTTTTTGTTTTCATAACAACTGAAAAACTTGAAAAATACACTTTGAGTAAGTTTAAGTGTCTATCTGGTCACCTTATAAGTTTATATGCCTATCTTACAAAACATGTCAAGTTTAAGGGTCCATCTAGGTATTAAGCCTAGATGAAAAGGTAGAATGCCAAATTGTTGTTATATTGTTTGCTTTATACACCCAATGGTTAAAGAATACAAAGTGAATACTACCTTAATATACATTAAATTAATACAAAGTGGAGCGGAAAGTAGAGAAAGAGAAATTAAAAGGGATGAAGAAAGTAACTTTTGGAATGGTTAGTAACGTAAATTAAAAGGAATAATGGTTAGTCATTACGTATAATTACACAGAATAATTGACATTAATCATAAAGAATAAGGAAACCAAAATATTTACAGTTATTATGGAGAAAGGGAAAAAAAAGACAATGAGAAAGCAAAGGGACGTACTGATGAGGGTTTGAAGAGCTTTAAGATCTAATCAATATGAAGTAAATTATTCAACATTGAATGGATAAAATGAGTGATTAGTTGGAAGAAAAATAGGGAAAAATAAAGAAAAAACCAAAAAAAGGAGAAAAAAGATAAATAGGAATGGAGGTCATAGAGAGGTGCCACATCACCTTATCTATGTCTAGCTTTATATTATATATAGATTACTCCCACTAATCTCAATTAATTATTATAAATTTTAAATAGGCTGACTCTAGTCTCTTAAATTGTTTCCAGTACGTCACTTCCTTGGCTTTGACCCAATTAGTTCTCCTTGTCTTTATTTTGGGCTAATGACTTGTATTCCCTTATTGAATTATGGGGCGTTACAAAAATGGACGTATAGGCTCCTCTGATCGATCCTTGTAGCGGATTGTTAAACCCTTATTTATAAGTAATATTATGTTTGATAGCTAGTTAATTATGAGGCGAGTCAATCATGTATAAAATTAGTACGGTGTTTTTGGTTTGCAATTTAGAAACCCGCATAATTAATATATGTATAAGTTATGAAGGAATCTATATATTATTTATGCAGAGCAAAAGATGGAATAGCTAATACATGAATAACTAATACATGAATAACTAAATCATGCATAACTAATATATGCATAAAATAATATATAAATTCTCTCATAACTAACTCATGTATTACTAATACCTGCATAACTCTAGACAGCCACATGTTCCTCTAATTTGATACAAAGATGGATGAATGTCCAAAGGCACCACATCTCTGAGAGCTTGCTAGATATGTTGCATATTGACAAGGGATCCATTAGGTAGTGACGATTTTTATCTTCTTCATCGAACAGGGAAAGGGTTGGTCGATAATTGAATTCAATCCCTATCTGGTTATAAACAACTAGTAAATTTATTTGCGCTTCGCGCGAACGTAATATATCTTTTTGATTCTATATTATTTATTTTTTCTAATATTTGAATATTAAAGTAATAAAAAATTATGATTTTCAAAAACAAAAGTTATCTTTGATTTTTTTTCAAAAGGAACTAAACATAAAGGTCTATATTTTTTCCCATATATTGTTTTGTAAAACTTATTCAAAACTAAATCTGAAATCAAATCAAACCAAAATAGGAATTCGTATGATATTCTATCAAGCTTTAATTTGAACCGTAGAGGCAAAGCTAGAAAAAGAAACACCATTTAATTTCATCTCCCCTATATATAAAACATCTCATTCATCTGTGAAAGAGTTGGTTTTTGTTATGTGATAGAAAACTTATGTGCTAATTTTAGTTGGATGATTTTTTATTACTTGGAGCCAAAGAATGCTCAATTACTTGGAGCCAAAGGATGCTAAGAGGTGGAGGATAATTGAAATGCCCATGTAGCAAACTTGGAGCCCAAGTCATTGTTTGCCTATAAAAGAAGAGGAAATTCTTCTTTGTTCATCATCCCAAAAATTCATAAATCCTTTGTAGTAAGTAGAGAGTTGAGAGAGCAATTCTCTTAGGTTTAATTGGGATCTCTCCCCTTTCTTTGATAATAATATAAAGACCACTGTTCTCTGGTGGACGTATGATCATTTTAATCCGAACCACGTTAAATCTTGTGTTCTTTCTTTTACGTCTCCGCTAACAATATGAATTGGTCATTTTTAAGACATAAGAAAATTAAACATATAATAATTATGTTAAAGAAGAAATAACCATGTTTCGACAACAACAAATACACTATTCCTACTTAAAAACTTAACTGTGTTAGTCTTCAGTGAAGTTATGTGGCACCTCGCGCCAATGACGTATATCAACAAATACATTTTTGTTATGAAATATTAGAATAATATGATGAATGTCCAACTCTTAAAGAATTAACTCACACTACTCTTCATGATGTATAGTTAATCCTCCGCTACTTCCTCACCATTATGTGGTTATTACTCCCACACCTCCATGATCTCCCCCATAACTATCCCATGATGTCAATTGGTTAATGTCATCTTTAAAACATTTTTTGTAACTCTACCTCTATATAATAGTATAAATAGAGGTATATGATCTAATGTGGATACACACTTGAACATACTTGGATGAATAAGAAAGCTCTCATCTTTTATCTCTCTTTATCTCTTTATTGTTCTTGCTTCACCTTTTGATATATTGTACTAACTCTTTTAGAATGATTTTACAACACGTTATCAGCACGAGGCTCAATGATTAAAGGTAATAATATTATTCACGAAGTTGTTTCGGGAGAAAGTTTGTATGGGTACGTAATTCTCCATTCTTCACACTCAAGGTATGAATACTTTTCACTATTCATAATTAGTTCACTAATACGTGAGAAGTCCTTTATCTTGAAAAATGTGTCAAATTTCTCTTTCACTGTGAAAGTTATTATTGCAATAGTATTTGTTTTTGGTAGTGAAATTAATGTTCACTAGAAGAGTAGTAATTTTACTTAGAAAAGTGAAAGTGTTGTCTGTCTAACAAACCATATGGTAAGATCTACGAAGTCTTCTTAATTATTCATGCATATATTCATTAGGAATAATTATGTTATATATGTCTGTTAGTGATCTATATATAATGGCTTAAATGTTACTTCTACTCCCAATAACGATTAATATTTGTATGTATATACTTTGAATTTGATTTACACATATGGATGAAAAACGTATGCTGACCAAAGTAAGATTTTTTTTTTACCTGCAACAAAATGGTATCTGTTCAATGGTACCACAGCATACAAAATTTAATTTCTTGTGCATTTTGGGTTTTGGTTACTTTATTTTGCATGACCCGATTCATAACATGACAATATTCTGATTGAGAAATAATTAGTTGTTTCTGCTTTGTGGTTATAGTGTCATAATTGTGATGCCATTTTATATCTGTTGAATGTATCTAATGACAATTTTGATTGCAAAGGAAATTCCCAATAACCTGAGGAAACAGTTAAGCTCTTACTGGAAAATCATGGTTGGTGAATGCAATATGCTACTATGGATAGCTATTGTACCGTTGTTTTTATTTCGATACATGTATTTCAAAATCACTGCTTGCTCACGTACGATGCATTATTTTGGTTTAATTCAATCACTGTATGAATGATTAATGCTTCATACGTTGTGCTAGTCTCTAAAGGCAGAATATGAAATCTCTTTTTCTATCTACATTAATATAGAGATTACCTATTGAGTTCCCCAAGTTTACATAACCGATCAACCCCCGTTTCAGAAGATGTTGGTATATAATTTTGTAAAGTAAAGGTTGCCAATTTGTTGGTATTATGCCATTTGTTGAGGGGTAAGACGGTGAATTCAAGTTCCATCGCATTATGTCCTAACACGCCTATATATGGATAATACATTGGGTTTGAGCCCCAATGCACTATATTGATGATATAATGATGCCTGAGGCAAAACAATGGGCATTTGATGAAAAATCATGAAGCCCGTCTCACTTGAAGTGAATGTGGTAGTTATGCATAATAAGTCTGAAAGATGACAAATGATTGAATGTATGAATGTGGACGTAGAGGGACAAAATAATAATAGTCATCATTGTGGTAATTACGAAAGGAAGAACATTATGAGTTTTAAAATGTTCCCTCAAAGCAAAGGCAATTTCTACCAACAATTTGGTATGAAAGGTATTGAGTACGCGGTTTCCGTGCGCTTTATAAATCCTCCATCAAAAGAAAGAAATATAATTTCAAAGTGATGTCGAGGTGGGTCTATGAATATGATAAAGACAATGGGCTTATAGTGAAAATTTATGACGCACGTATATATGATTATAGTCCATTTCTAGAAGAGAATGTGACTTTTGATAAGCATCTTGAATGCTCTCCCATTTTTGAAAGTGAAATGTGTAAATTATGGATAAGGACGTGCTCGTGTATGGTTGAATAAATATCACAACTCACCTCTACGGGAGGTTTGAGAGAAATTTTATTTTGGCATAAACGATCATTTGATCAAGTACTTTTAGTACTTCACAGTATTGTGGTATGTCTTATCATGAATTATCTAAAGGTGTATGTAAGAAATAAGTCTTGCTTAAAATGGTTTTGGCCATGACCATAATGACAGTTACTCCCTAAAAGAAGATGTTCACCATATGGATGATATTATGAAATATGTGGTAGTACATAATTAATTGGGAGCTCTGAAAAAGCTACTTTGGTACTACCCGAAGGAATGAAATTGTTCATAATATTGGTGTTGTAGTAAGTCTCAAAAGAAATTTTTTAAGTTTCAAAGGCATTGGCCAAATATGAATTATATTGAGATTATAAATTATGGGAAGGTTTAATATCTTCATATTACTATAGCTATAGTGGGTAACCTAAATGTATGTGAAATGTTTCCTGTTTTTCCTCCGAATTTGTACCACATAAATACAAGCATGAAGGAATCACATGCTACGGAATTTGGCATGACCGGTTGACCATCCCGACTCAAATGTGATGCCAAAATAATTGAGAATTCATATATGGTTATATATTGAAGAAATAAAATATTCTTCAACAATTCTTTTGTGTTCCTTGTTCTCATGATGACAAATTGATTAATTTACCAGCTAAGGTTGGGATTGTATCGCATGTTTTTGGAACGTATAAAAGGTGATATATATATATATATGGGCCCAGTCACCTGCCATGTGAACCGATTTAATATCATAGGGTGTTAATAGGTGCATCTATGTTGGGGTCACATGTGCATTTGGTATCAATTTGTGATTTGGTTATTGCAAGATTGTTTGCTCAAATTATTATATTAAGAGCACAGTTACAAACTATGAAAATTATGTCGATATGTTGGTTTGTATCCAAGTTGGTTTAGCAGAAATTGTATGCCTCCAATTATAGCTAAACAACTGGTGATGAGAACAAATCTCCCAAAAGGAAATTTGGTTTGAGATAGGTTATTAAATATGTAGTAGCACTTGTAAGCATCAAGCCAACAACTTAAAATAAGTTCCCTTATTATTGGTTTAGGGTCAGGAACAAAATAATTCTCATCTAAGAGTTTGAATGTGCGTAAATGTATGATTTAATTGCTCCACCACAACGCACAAAGATGGGTCCCCAAATAAGGTTCGAAGGTAAATGTTAGATTTCCTAACATCAGGGGGAAGTATAATAGGCGGCTGGAAATAATGTATATTTAATTAATTATCACGGGTATGATCCTCGTTGAAAAGATAATTTAAGTTAACTGTCAAACGCATTTACTGACCCAAAAGACAATATTATATTCCAGCTGCAAATTCTCCAATTAGAACTAAAGTCCTTGAAGGACAACGTCTATGACGATAGACCAATCAGTTCCACACATAAAACTCCTTGAATAAGGAGAGGAACAAATTATCAAGATGGTCATAATAATGAGGCAGGTGCTTTAAAAGAGCACCACGACATAATACTTTATAAAACCTTGGGAAAGGTTCAGGTACCTGAAAATGATGAAAAATAAAGAGATCTCGATAAGTTATGCGTATTGGAACCGATATCAAATGACCGTCGATGGTATCTTGGAAATAATGTAGCCCTCAACATTATAATGGTGATGAGAATCTTGAATTCAAATCTATCAAAGAATGTGATAGATATAATGATTGGCCAAATAAAATACGCAATTCAAGTATATTTTGTTTCACTTGAAAAATGATGTTTTGGATCTATAGTCTAAGGACCTCAAGGTATAATGTCTGCGGGGTACAAATGGATTCTTGTGCGAAAAGTAAAGAGAGAAATAAAAACCGTAAATATAAAGTACGACTTGTGCCTTGTGGCATAAAAGTTTTTCGCAAAAGTCCTGACATTATTGTGTGGAGATGTATGTATTCTCCTTGGGTGGATGCAATGGGGTTTCTCATCAGTCTGGGAATATATGAAAATTTTGAATGCGTATAATTAATTGTTGTCAATATGGCTACATAGACAACGAAGAAAAATCCATAGGGACTTAAATTGGTTTGAAGCATTTAAGATTTACGAAAATAAAGCTTCACAAATCTTTATATAGGTTAAAGCGATTCCATTGAGTGCCCCAATGGTTGTGATGTCGCTAAATATAAATAAACATTATTTTGACCTCATGATAATGATGAGTATATTTGTATTGCATACTGCAAAAGAAATTATTAATATAGATTTGTTTATCCTAACAAATATTATCAAGATTTTGTTGGTTATGTGAAATGCAGGGCATTATTTTTATTATTACATGAAGTTTGTTCTTCAAACGAGTTACCGATTTGCATGTAAGGATACTACCACATTATGACGTTTTATATGGCAGTCAACTATTGATACTTATTCAAGTCCTGCCAAGGTGATAGCTACTTACAAAGCAAGTCAGGAACGTGTGTCTGGCTAAGATGAAAAATTCAGCAGATGTTGCAATAGTATGATGTTTATTTGGAAATGAAGATTTCAAGTTTATTTGGAAATGAAGATTTCAACAATATTGTACGAAGCTTGCATAGCTCAATTGAAAGAAGGATATAACAAAAGAGACAGGATACAACACATTTCGTCAAAGTTCTTTTCCAGACATGATCTTCAACAGAAAGGTGAAATAGATGTTCAACAAATTCGCTTGATTGATAATTTGATGGATGTGTTCATTAAAGTATTACCAACCTCGACATTGGAGAAGCCGATATACAAGATTTGGATGTGTCTCCAAGAATTAAGTGATAGTTTAATCAGGGGGAGTATAATACGCGTTGTACTGTTTTTCCCTTAGCCGAGGTTTTGTCCCACTGGGTTTTCCTTGCAAGGTTTTTAACGAGGAGGCAAGCAATGCGTATTACAGGATATGTGTACTCTTTTTCCTTCACTAGGATTTTTCCCACTGGGTTTTTCCTAATAAGATTTTAACGAGGCACATTATCTGTATGGACATCCAAGGAGGAGTGTTATGAAATATTAGAATAATATGGTGGATGTCCAACTCCTAAGGAATTAACTCCCACTACTCTTCATGATTTATAGTTAATCCTCCACTACTTCCTCACCATTATGTGGTTATTACTCCCACTCCTCCATGATCTCCCCCATAACTATCTCATGATGTCAAGTGGTTAATGTCATCTTTAAGACATTTTTTGTAATTCTACCTCTATATAATAGTATAAATAGAGGTATATGATGTAATATGGATACACACTTGAACAACACTTGAACATACTTGGATGAATAAGAAAGTTCTCATCTCTTATCTCTCTTTATCTCTTTATTGTTCTTGCTTCACCTTTTGATATATTGTACTAACTCTTTTAGAATGATTTTACAACAATTTTTCTTTTCTGACTTTTTGCCTCTCATTTCTCAACACATCTCTAATTATCTTTGTTCGTTTCCCTTCCCCATTAAAGTCTGATTTGTCATGAGTATTGGACAACGAACCTATAGGAGATCAAGGGTCAAGACATGACCTGATGAATTAGTAAAAGATCATAAGTCAGGATGTCAGGTCAATAATGGTTAATTGATAGTATGCAAACTTTGTATAAAGAAGCCAAGAGTAGCTGCTGCAATGCAATCCTCCTGGTGCTTTAACAATGACATAAAGAAAGAAGAAGCAATGTGTTACCACAATAATTTTAATCTTTGCTTGATATTTAATTTGGCCAAAGATACCAACCTGCTCGAAAGGAGTATCTCTTGAAAGTTCTCTCACAGTGGTTACTTTGACTGCTTAACTCTCTTATACTATGGAATAACTATCCAAGCAAAAAGATACAATATACATTTCAACACAGGTATTCAAGACATTGAAAATAATGACTTAAAAAAAAAAAAAAAACAACAACAACAACTGAAAGGAGATGACACTAAAACAACTCTGTTTGCAGCAAAGCCACGACAAATTAAAGGGTACAATTTGCATAAGCTAAATGAACAATATTATTGTAGTGGTGAACTTTTTCACTGTAAAATAAAAATGCCCCAAAAATATATATCTTCAAATGTTTGAAACAAAAGGACCAATTTTCATGACGCTATTAGCTGGCATTCAAATAATCATCAACTGCTATATATTAGTGATAAAGAGCAGTGTCTTTTCCATAATCATACTGCTAAAAAATGTTATATAGGGATGTATGAAGCCATGGGAAACTAAGAATAGGGGAGCTGAGGCCTTTTTTTTTTTTTTTTTTTTCAATTAGTGGGGAAACCAAATAGGTGAAGTATTTTGTAACTGAAGTGGAAAAATTACTGTGATATAATGAGATATATTAAATATAATAGAAAATGATCAATTTTCAATTGCTAAACAAATTGAAAGAAACGAATCAAGGGAAAAACTGACAATGAGGATAAGTTACGGACAATGGTGAAGTCATTTAGCAATGAAAGAGTTAATATTCTTAAATGCCCTTCCCTTTTAATTGAGGAATGAATGTGAATAATTATGCACTTATTGATAGAGTGATCTTAATTTTCAGCAAATATTTTGAGGGAAATATAAGAGAAAAAGCTTAAAAAATTGACAAAAAGTTAAATATCAATGGTGGCATAAGAGAGGTATCACATCACCTTGTTTATGCCTAGCTTTATATTATATATAAATATAAATATAGATATAGATATGTTAATATAGGAGACATAACTATTGAACTTCCCATCATGAATATTAATTACCAAAGCAAACATTCAATGAATTACGTGGGAATACAAAGAATATTCCACCTTTCCATGAATCTAAATACATTAAGTAATCTTCTATAGCTATATATAATATAAAACTAGGCAAAAGAAGAGTGATGTGGCACCTCTCTTGGACCAAGGATCACATTTATCTTTTTTCTTCTTTTTTTGAGCATTTTTCTCTTCTTAGTTTTAATCCTATTTTCAAAATCTCACCTCCATAACTCACACCTCTTCAACTTCTACTCTTAATAACAATTAACCACCATAACTCCCATGTTTTCATGCCCATAACTCCAAATATTTAATATGTGAATTAATGACACTTTATGATGTTTCACCGTGTATTCTTCTCTAAGTTACTTTTTTTCATTTAAATTGTCTATGATGGGTTACCATTTCCCAATTGCAAAATTTTCCATTCAAATGTTAGTTTCTTGCGGCATATTTTGATCTGGTGATTTACATGGAAATGGGTATGTAATTTTAATTTCTTATGTTTCCTTGCTTACTTCGTAATTAGTCTTTTTCATGATATTGTGTAAACGTATAGAAGATAATATTGATGAAGATCACTTTGTATAAGTTATTAATATTGCCTGCTTTATCAGGTATCATCTTATAATTCAATGTATTACTATTTGATTCATATGATAATGTGCACCTAAGTTAGAAGCTAGATCATAGTGTGCGGTACTCATATTCATGGGAAGCAAGCTAAGATACTAGCTATCATCAACCACAGTTATAGTGAAAAAGTGGGCTATCATCAAAATAATCTTATTTTTATATAAATTTGTTCAAATCATGCATAACATACATGTCCACACTGCAAAAGGAGGTAAAGACTTGCAAGAAAAAACAAGAAAGGAAATGGCATCAAATTTGGGGCCGCCATATGCTTATACAGTGATATATGTCAAAGGCGTTGTAAATTTGTTTTTTTTTTTTTTTAGGAAAAGGCCCAGATCTGCCCTTCTACTATACGGAATTGCACGGATATGTCCGTCGTGAAAAGGTAGTCTCACATATGCCCTTAACGTTACTTTTTGGGTTACTCATGCCCTTGATTTAATTGAAACCCGATAAAAATATTGGAGGGCAGATTTGTGCAGTTTCGCATAGTATAGGAGAATATTTGATTCACTGAAATTTCTAAATATTGTGACAAAAAACAAAAATATGGCACAAAATATCATTGCATTCCAAAACATAAAAAACATTTGTAATTACAATTCATGCATCCACCATTACATTACATCTAAATTATACAACTAAAAGATTAAATGCAACTACAACCGTCTTTTAAAGATTGTTTTCACAACAAGAGCACCATTTTCCCTTTTCAAAATATTTGTTGTTTTCACAACAAGAGCACCATTTTCCCTTTTCAAAATATTTGTTGTTTTCACAACAAGAGCACCATTTTCCCTTTTCAAAATATTTGTTTTACTAATGATAATATCATTTTTATTTTTCAATTTGTTGATGACCTGGATATTTTTTGTCTTCCCAGTTCCAGTATCTACACGATAATGCATGCAACAACTGCCGCACAAAACATAAACATAAAAAAAATTCCTTACAGATTTGCCACTTAAAAAAAAATCACAAGGAAAAAGAAATAACTTACATTAGACTTACGGCACATGAAAAACGTCTCCTGCAGTGTTGAAACTTTGATAACAATAATAGATAGAATATTACATTTTAAGCATTTATACGGTCTTCCATAAAATTCAATGTGGTCTGGCCCTTTCGTGAATTCCACGCGTAACAGAAATTTAGTAGATCTGTAATGACTTGTGATTTTTTTTTTTTTTTTTGTGATCTGTAATGACTTACATTAGACTTGTGATTTTTTTTTTTTTTTTGTGACAGATCTGTAATGAATTTTTTTTATGTTTATGTTTTGTGTGCAGTTGTTGCATGCATTATAGTGTAGATATTGGGACTGGAAAGACAAAAAATATCCAGAAAAAACTATCCAGATCATCAACAAATTGAAAAATAAAAATGCTATTATCATTAGTAAAACAAATCTTTTGAAAAGGAAAATGGTGCTCTTATTTGTGAAAACAATCTTTAAAAGATGGTTGTAATTGCATTTGATCTTTTAGTTGTATAATTTAGATGAAATGTAATGGTGGATGCATAGATTGTAATTGCAAATGTTTTTTATGTTTTGGAATGTAATGATATTTTGTGCCATATTTTTATTTTTTGCCATAATATTTAGGAATTTTAGTGAATCAAATATGCCCCTATACTATGTGAAACTGCACAAATCTGCGCTCCAATATTTTTTGTCAGGTTTTCATTAAATCAAGGGCATGAGTAACCCAAAAAATAACGTTAAGGGCATATGTGAGACTACCTTTTAACGACGGGCATATCCGTGCAATTTCGTATAGCAGAAGGACACATCTGAACCTTTTCCTGTTGTTTTTTTATGCTAAAGCCTTTGGCTATAACATTTATCGCTAGCTTAGATGATAATCGTAAGTATGTTTTTTGTTGTATTGAGTTTTTTGTGTTAGTTTATTTTTTGATTTTAGGTTATTATTTATAAAGAGGTTCAATGAAAATTGAATTTATAATTTGATATAGTTTATTTTATTTCAAAAGCGGAACACACAAAAAATTTATGTTTGTATTCCACTTTTTACACTATAATTCAGTATACGAGGGTAAATCATCTAATTAATTTCGATGTAAATTCGAACTTAAAATGATACGAATCGAATTGGGGAAGAACCAATTCAATCCAAAACGCGGAATTTAAAGATACAAAGAAAAGGAGATGAGAAAAGAGGATAAAAGCAAGACCCAATTAGGGTGAATTTATGAGCAACCTTGGATATATTAAATCCAACACCTCCCAATCTAATTCAATCCTAAAAGAACCTATACCATTTGAAATCAAGGCAAGAGTGACTCAAATGAATCCACAAATGAACAATCCTTCATGAAATCAAAGGTTCAAAGACCAACAATGGAATCCACCATTATAATAACTAACCCTAAAGCTACTAAGCTAAACAATCTATCTCCAAAGGAGTTTTTCAATTCATCATTCAACATAACCTAAGTAAATGAAATGTCTAAGTCTGGTATTTATACTCCTAGACTAAAGAAGACTAAGTTATTACAAAAATGTCATTAATGAGGCAAGAGTCTTGTTTGGCTAGTCTTCCTAGTGTAGTTTTCAATTTAAGGATTGACCTTCAATGGCCAAACACGTTCCTCCTTGCATAGATGACCCTCTAATAAACCTTGCATGCACGGCCTTCTTGCAAGCATAACCCTTCTTGCGCAAAGTAGCCACTTGCACAAATAGCCCTTTGCACAAATAGCCATCTTCCGGCCTTGAATCACCCAAGCTTGCAATTGTAGCCACTTTAAGAGGCAAGCCTTGAGCCTTGGACTCTTGGTCTCTTGACTTCTTCCTCCATGCTATCTTCCATAGCTTGAAGGCCCTCCAATGACTCCCTTTAAGTGCTTCCATAGCTTCATTCTCCACGAACATGGCTTCTAAAGCTTGAAAGTCCTTGTCTCCGCTTCTAGCACAAGTTCTTGGATAAAATTGAGCACTTGAGCCATTCCGGATTGTATCATAAAATGTTAAAGTTTTTAAAATAAATTTTGTATAAGGAAGGGAAAAACCAAAAAAAAAAAAAAAACAAACATAAGGAGAGCGTAAAAGAAAGGGAAAGGAAAATATTGAGATGTAAAAAAAGATGAAAAGGAGGAAGAGGAAAAACAAGAACGTAAAATAAGATGTAAAAGAGTAATGAACAAAATGTTTGCAATATTTGTGTTTCCTCTCATGCTCCTAACTGAAGGAGAATAAACACACTATATGCCATGTGACATCATACGGTGGCATACAATTTTTACAGCTATATATAGCGTTATATATATATATATATATATATATATTACCGAAAATTAGCTGTATAATTCTTAAATACAAGTTGAGAGTGTATGTTCTTTTTGTATTATTCCCTCCTCTTAGATTTGAAATCAGGAAAAAAAATATAAAAGTATATTTTAACTCACTAATGAAAAGAAAAAAGAAAAAACTTATATAAGCCACAGAGAGGAACGAACACATGCATTCAAAATTGTACAATCTGCCGTCTTAAGAATACCTTCTAGTTCTTCATTACCTTTTCTATCTGCAATCTTTTCATACCAGGTGTAACCTTTCTATAAAGACACGTATAGATGTATAGTGTACACAGTATGGCCTTTTTGCTTCACTTCTTCATTTTTCCATTGCTCCTTCTTTGTTCTGTTATTCAGTTTTACATTTCGTAACACTTAATCTTTCATTTAGGAAAACCTGGAATCAAAATATTAATTTTTCCTCATATTCAAACTAATTTTCTTTTTTTCATCGATGAACAACTTCCATTGATATGACAACTAGGAAAAAGTCTAACTCTTTCCATCTAAAAGACTTCTATCATATGTTCAAAAGAAAATGGTTTAAAACGGATGAAACTTACTTGCATTAACATTAACAGTAGAAGGTATATTTAATTTGTAAACTCAATTTGTTTAATTAAAAATAAAGTAATAGTACGTAAAATACATTTTGTATATGTTGCTATAAACTCCTTTCTTTCATTTTTACTTGTCCAAAGTGGACTTTGCACATCTCTTAAAAAATAATAAATGAAGTTCATATTTTATCATGATACCCATGTTAATTGGTATATAGTCTTAATGGACTTGAAAAATGATTTAGAATCTATATATAATATAAAGCTAAAAATAAAAAATGTGATGTGGCATCTTTCTATGGTCAAGAAACCCATTTATCTTTTTTTGAATTTTTTTGAATTTTTCTTCATTTTAAAATTACTATGTTGTATATTAAAAAGTCAAAAATTCACTCTCTTAATGATAATCCATTAATTACACATCTTAATTCTCTTAATATCTAATACTAATAAAATGACAATTCATTGTATATGTTACAATATTTTGACTGCAACATTTTGGTCACTCAAGAGCCACGATCAAGCATTTCGGGCTTTTTCCATGATAGTTGGAGGTGATGATTCATTTCCCTTATACAATTCTTTTTCCCCCTTTTTTTTTTTTATAGTTTTTCCTTAATTTTCTTAATTCATTAATTTTTTTAATCATATTTATGGAGTACATCTAATTATATCTCATGAGTTACAAAAAATCTCCATCTATTTGCATTCTCTACTTAAATAGGATGTCTCCTCAACTCCCTTCTACCTAATTCTTATCGTTTAACCAATCTATAAATAACAATCACATATGGAGTTGTTGGATGCTTATTTCTCCTTCTTCGTTTTTACCTTAGTTGAAAAATTTGTTTGAGGCTTTCTGCAATGTCTAAACACAGTGAATGAATTTTTGGTAAGTGATGTTGCTAATCTCCGTTGTTTTGTTCTTTTATTCTTTCATATATATATATATATATATATATATATATATATATATATATATATATATGTTAATCTCTATTATTTTGTTCCACAAGAATTCTAAATATCTTTTTCTCCTTTTTTAGTTTTTTTTCCTTCGTTTTATTCATTGACCGATTTGTTTAATAACTAACATTACTTCTATCCTGCTTATTGCATCTAATTAAGTCTAAGTTATAAAAAAAAAACCTTCATCTATTAGCATTTCACTTAAAGAATATGTTTCATCAACTTCCTTACCTAAATTTTCATGGCTTAACCAATTTGTAAATTAACAATCATAAATGGAGTTGTTGATGCTCTTTTAGATTTTTTCCAATTTTCTTTGACCTTAATTAGTTGATTGTTTAATTTTTTAAAGGTTGTTCACCTTCTATTTCGTAGTTATTTTTAGTTTTTGTGTCGTAATTTTTCACATTTCATTAATTTTGTTGTTGTCTTCTCCTCTAACATCTTATTTACTTGAAATCCGTCACTTTAATTATCTTCCGTTTTCAACAAGTAATTAGAGATGTCTGATAAATAATGTAAATATGTAGTAAAAGAATATTTTGTAAATCTTCTATTTTAGGTTAGTATAGTTTGTATCCTAATAGGACATTGTAACTATGGCATATTTACCAACTCAATCAATGAGAATAATCACGGAATTAATCTCTTTCATGGTATCAGAAGCTAGGGTTTCTCTTCCTCCTCTTCCGCTGCCCTAGTTTTCCGTCGTCCTCTTCTCTATTTTTCCGTCCATTTTTTCTTGCTTTCCATCAATGGCAGACACCAAGTTCCACCCTGCTTTGGCTGTCTCCAACATCAAGAATCACATTCCTATCATACTTGAGATGGAAACGGATCATTAATCGGCTTGGGCCGAATTATTCAAGCTTCATGCCCGATCTCACCGTGTCCTTTCCCACATTCTGCCGACCGGAAAGGAGAAGGCTCCTTCCACCGATGAAGAAAAGGAGTTGTGGTCCACCTTGGATGCCACGGTACTTCAATGGGTGTATGCAACCATCTCCACTGACTTATTGCATACGATCATTGAAGAAGATCTATCGGCAAAGGAGGCCTGGGATCGCCTCCGTAATCTTTTTCAAGACAACAAAAACTCCCGTGCAGTTGCATTGGAACATGATTTCTCTCATGTCAAGATGCGGGATTTTCCGAATGCTTCGGCGTATTGTCAACGCCTCAAGACCTTGGCCGATCAACTCAAGAGCGTGGGGGCTCCGGTGACCGACAACCGCCTCGTTCTTCAACTGGTGGCTGGCCTCACCGAGGCGTACAAGAATGTGGGCACCTACATCCGGCAAAGTAAGCCTCTTCCACCATTCTCCGAAGCTCGGTCGAGTCTGTGCCTTGAGGAAAAGGCGTTGGCTGAAATGCATGATGACTCGCCCACGGCTATGGTGGCTGCTTCCCAACGTGAGTTTGATGACTCTACTCCTCTGGAAAATTCAGTTCGTTCTCACCATCATCGGGGCAAAAATAACCACAAAAATCGTGGCTCAAGCGGCGGGAAAAATGCCAGCGGTGGCCGTGGCTCTGGCGGCGGCAGTGCTAACCGTCGCCATGGTGGTCGAACTTCAGGCGAGCAGTAGCAGGTTCCGGTGCAGCAGTAGTGGCAGCAGCCGTCGTCTCCTTGGCCATGGGGATGGATGCCTCAATGGGCTCCCCCTTGCCCGTATCCCACCACGCAGTGGGCTCGGCCACAGCAGCAGTGGCAGCCCACGTCTTCTGGCCCAAGGTCGATGGCCCAACCTGGAATTTTGGGCTCGCGACCACAGCAGCAGGCGTACGCAGCAGCAAGCCAATGTCTATACCTGAAAAATGTTGCAGACAATAATTAAATTAAACAAAGCAAGACTATACTCCTTACTATTTCTCTTACATGTATTCGACGTTTTTCACTTTTATTATTTACAAGCTATTTATAATTAGTTTGTAAAAATACGTAGGAAAAAAACGTAAGATGTTAACTTTTAGTTTTAAACACCTTACATATCCAAAAATGGATTATTATAACAGGTATTTTTAGTTATTTTATCTTTTCATTTAAGTTTTGTACGCAATAAGGGTCAGCATCAATTGAGAGGTGCGTCAAACATTTCACAACCACCCATAACCATTATCCTCAAAACGTCAGCTTAAAAGATAACGATAAGCCAATAAGGTGAATAATGGTCACTTAATCTTTTTTTTTTTCTCGATTTATTCTCCTCACACTTAGTGGTTCAGCTTTCCATAATTGATTTTCTCAATATTCATATCTATGTATAATGCTAAATAATTATATGCATTGGCTATTTACACCAAATCTGTTATTATAGTTAAGTGTTTTAATAGTGTGAATGTATACATTAACTAGCAATAGTTAAACGATAGTGTGTATATTCTTACATATGTCATACATCCATTAGTTTGGTGTAAATACCAGCGAATAAATATTTATCATATACTATAATTTATTTTAACGACCGCGCGAAGCGCGGATAAGTTTTCTAGTGAGCAACTAATACTAAGGAGGAAGAAAAAAAATCTGTTGATATGTTAAAGTGGACAAGTAAAAGCGACAATCTATTTTTAGTATGATAGACAAGTAAAAGCGAACGGAGAGAGTGTTTTATATTGAAAAATAACACTTTTTATACTTAAAAATAATTTAGTTCTAAATATTTTATTCTATCCTCATTGACATGTTATTATTGTCACAAAAATATTAGGACAGGACATACACTAACTAAAATCTCAGCAAATTTAAAGTTCAAAAACATTACGTAATATGAAAATATTTGATGAGGATATCTAACAAAAGATTGGGTGGGTGGGTTGGGGGGGTGGGAGATGTTTGATTGTGAGTCCGGAACCAAAATGACCCCAAAAAAGTCTTTTTGAACCAAAATACCCCAAAAACAAAAAAAAGGTGACAAAACTACCTTTAGCGCAGTAATTTACAGCGCTAAAGGAGTTAACTATAACGGCGACGTTAACTCCTTTGGCGCAGTAATTTACTGCGCTAAAGAGCCCCTTTTTTTCTTCTTCTTTTGGTTAACCCCTCTTTCTTTACACTTTTTAACGTACTTTGACCATAGATTAATCATGCTTCGGGACCCCGCAACTTCAATATTTTATATAGAACCCTACTTATTTTTGTTCAATTAATAAGATAGGCTCAATACATCAAGGATAAGCAAAACTTCGAATTTCCATTTTAGTAGTTGAAAAGTGCTCGAACTCCATTTTTGTTTGAAGACTTGGTGTCATTAGCTTTAAGTTCTTTATGATTTAGGGTTTAGATTTAAGTGTACTAATTTTTAGTCAAAATTGCAGCATTCATACCAATCTCAAAATAATTAAATTGCATCATTCATAACAATATGAAAATACTTAAACTTGTTCATTAATAACAAACCCAAACCTTTTAAAATACAATCATCAAAGAAAGAAAAAAACTTAAAAAACATTCATCAATTAATGCCCTTGAGTTGATCTTCCGCCACCACTGCGAGATGTGCCGCCACCACTGCGAGATGTGCCACCACCACGAAAGTTTCATCCGCCATGAGAGGTACTTCCACCGTGAGATGTAGTTTGACCACCATGTCGTAAGGGACACTTGCGCTTATCATGACCAACATAATTGCAAAATGAGCATTTTCGAGTGTATCTCCTTAGTGGAAAATTCATTTCATTGTGAATACGGGGGTATGCTTTCTTTTTAAACTTACAGATAAATGCTTTATTTGCAACCATTGAAAATGGATTCGGTGGCCAATAACTCTCACTACCAAGTGGGTAGAACCTTCCAACATACGTTTTTGCATAATTTTGAACTATATATTCCTCATCCATGTACGAGGAGGCGTTCTTTCCTATTGCGATAAAACTCTTGAAGGCATGAGAACATGGCATGTGATATGATTGCCACTTGCCACATGTGCATATTCTTGGAATCTCACAAATTGTGTGGACGTTACTTCCTTTACCTTGGTGCATACTTGTTGTGAGTTCAAATATGCGCTCTGCATAGTTGCACTCCATCCGGTCGTGTTGCTAAGCCTTAAATTTGTGGTACTCGAGCACTTTTGATGGTTTTGGCATCCATCATAGGCCTTCTGCCGCAAATGCTTTAGCCTCTTTTGATCTATTGACAAATCGCTCCACAACCTGCTTAAAAGTCATTCTCACCATTGCGGTGACGGGTAGTCCTCGTGCAGATTTCAACAAGCCATTGAATGACTAGGAGCTGTTTGTTGTCAGCATACCCCATCACCTACCTTCATCCTGGTGTAATGTCCGTTTATCTTTATCAATTGCATTCAACCAGTGGAAGGCTTCCTCATCCGCCTACCTAATAATCTCCATCTGCAGGTGAAACTTCTTCTCCTGATACTCTGTTGCAGCCACCCACATCCAATTACAAAGTGCTGGGCTTCGATATGCCTTTTGAAAGTTTGCCTTCAAATGACTTAAACAATAACGATGGTAGGCAAAGGGCGGCTTCCATCCCTGCAAATTAAACATATTGTGCAATATGCCAGCATTTATGTCTGATATAACACATATTCCCATGTGATCCTTAATAACGTGTTGTCTGAAGTAGTCCAAAAACATACTGTAACACCCCGTATTTTTAACCTAAGCTTTGACCATGATCCTAGACTTAGAAAATCAGATAAAGAATGTGGGAATTTGAAATTTCCTCTTCAGTTGTAAGATGGAGGTTTACGCCCATGAACAGTGACTGTATTTCAGTATACGGCCCGTATTCAAGTCGTAAACTGGTACCAAAGATTTCTGAGCATTCTGGAATTTGACACTTAGAGGTTACATCGTTAACTATGGACCGTATTTCAAAATCCGGCCCGTATTTCAACACTTATTTAGAATTTGGGAAAACTTCCTTGATGCAAGTTGTAGAGTTTTGAAATACCTTTCCAACGGTATATTATGGGGGTCAAACGGACATCTGTGCAAAGCGTTATGGCCATTTTACTGAAGAGACGCAGTGCAGTCCATACGGAATACGTACCGTATTTCAAAATACGGCCAGTATTTAACTGAGTGTAAAATTCAATTTTCCAGAACAGTATATATTTGTCCATATCAGTTCAAATCATTATTTGTCATTCCTTCAAGCCATAAAATGACCTCCTACCCTCTTTCATCATCAAGAACACCAAGGTAAGCCTACTCTAATTATTCCAAGTCAATTCTAATACATATCCTTGTAATCTAAACAAGAAATCATCATTCCAAAACTAGAAAACCCATCTCAAGGTTCAAGATTCAAGATTTTGGAAATCTTCTTCAAAGTTCAACTCTTTAATTCAAGTTTTGGAGCATTACCAGGTGTGTAGAGTTATTATCTACGTGTGGGAACATCATTGTTCTTCCCCACGCCTCATAATCCATAAATTGTGATTCTCTACTAAAATTAGGGTTTCTATACCATGCTCATGATAACTCTAGGTCCATGTCCATGATTATATTATGTATGAATTGTTATAATTCCACCATTGAGTTCTTAATATTTCTTTATGATTATTGAGAATCCGTCCGTAATCCATGAAAACCCATATCTTGTATTCCATGGGTTCTTGCATGCATGTTTTTAAATAAAAATGCTTATTTCATGAATATCCTACATGTCTACAAGTTTTCATGCAATTCTATTATATAACTATCTTCATGCCATGACTGAAGATACATACATGCTAAATACAAGTTATTTCATGAAACCATGTTTACAAGTTATTTCATGAAACCATGTTTACAAGTTATTTCTTGAAATCATGATTACAAGACAAGTACAAGTTAATTCACGAAAATCATGGGCTTCTTAGCCAATTATATCATGTTCATGTTTTTGGGAGTTGCACGAATTACCGAGAAGGCTCAGATAGCCTGAAACTACGTAGCCACCGGAGGACAAGGATCGCTCCGCCCAGTTAGGACGATTCCTTAATTTCACACTGAATGGATCCATCAGGCACGTTACCACCTTATACCCTGGCAAGGTATGGGGGCTCTGCTGGTCCGGCGAGGTACCAGACTCCACGTACCCACGTGGTGATATCATGTTGTCGGTTTATAAAATGCTCTCCCTACTTATCATGTTTTACTTATGTTATATATACATGTGCTCATGCTCATGCTCATGTTCATGTCCAGGTTTTCAGTTTCAGTTCTTATCATGTTATTCCATGTCCCATGTTATTTCTTTCAGTTGTTTTACATACCAGTGCATTCAATGTGCTGACGTCCCCTTTTATTGCCCGGGGGCCTGCATTTCACGATGTAGGTACTGATTTATAGGACGATGCATCTGCTCAGTAGGACAACATTCGTATTAGCTTATTGGTGAGCCCCATCTAATTCGGGGTTCAGTCAACTCTTTATTTGATGATTAGCTATGCATCTAAGGTATGCTGGGGGCCTTGTCCTAGCGAGTATGTTTTCCATGTTCAAACTTATGTTAAAGGTTTCATAGACTAGACAAGTCAGTTATGTCATGTCACGCTTTCGGAGTCGTATAGCCATTTTTGGCTCATTCATGTTATTTCCGCACTCATGTTTAAACAAGTATTTTGATTAAGTATTATGACTTATTGCATTTTATAAAGGCTCATCATGCATTCACGTTAAATTCCGCTCATGTTATGCCTTATGATGATTCAGCAAGCCATGTGGTTCGCTCGGTCATATGCAGTAAGGCACTGAGTTCCGTGTTTCGCCCAGGCCATGGTTCGGGGCGTGACACATACCCCATGTACTAATGCTCTCATTAGCTGCAATTGCAAAAAGCTGGAGGGAATATAGCTCCATTTGCATCCATTCCAACTGCAATTAGTAGCTTTATGTCGTATACCCCGTACACATGTGTTCCATCTATTGATATTACAGGCCAACAATGAGCAAAACCATCAATGCATGATTTGAATGCCCAAAACACAAACTCAAAAATATTACTGGGCACACCAGACTTCTATTTGAGCTTCCATTCAACAACAATACCAGGATTGAAGTGTTGTAGAGCCTCCATGTATCTCGGCAACTTCTTGAAAGAGGCCTCCCAATTGTCGTAGACTATCTCATGTGCACGCCTACGCCCAAGATATGTCTTTCGCCTACTAACGATTTTGCGATATACTTTCAGGACGGCTGTAATACAATCTTTAATAGGGAACCTGAATAAGTTGAAATATTAGTATATAGCAATGAGGAACATCGTATTAACATCAAAATTAAAATAATTTAGGTGATTAGGGGAGATTCATAGCACAAATTATTTTTCTCGAATATAATTTCTCCGTCCCAGAATAAAGAAACTCTAATTTTTGGAACATCTTCCATTTTTTGACTAATTTAGGAGGAGTACAAAATGTAAAAGTTGGATGAAACTTAGAATTGTGTTAAAATTCGGATGAAACTTAGAATTTGTGTTAAAAATTGGATGAAACTTAGAATTTTTTCTTTCATACAAAATTGGTATTAATAAGGTTTGAAGTTTGAATTTCAACTAACGCATGCATGCAATTAGTGTGTCTTGCAGTGTTACGTCAAATCAAATTAAGTACGGAGTGCTGCATAACGCATGAATTAACCACGTTATGTCAGTGGGTGGCAGAATAACACACTAAAATACTGCGTTATGTCAGAATAACGCAGTATTTTACTGCGCTTTATCATTGCACTGTGTTATCACCCTCAGTTGTCATACAGAATAATGTCATAATTCGAATCCAAAATTTGGGTTTCATGCAACAAGTGTTATATAATGTAATTTAATGAATAACTACCAACCACACAAAATTCCACACAAAATTGAGTTACTATATCATTTTTTGACCAATTTAGAGATATTAGTTGTGTTATATAGTTCTCTCTAGAAGACATATTTGACGCAATGGGTAGGACATGGGAATTGGGTGAAGATTTTGAATGAATTGGGTGAAGATTTTGAATACTAGAACAACCCACAACGAGAGATACAACTAACGTTACAACAATATGATGACAGACAAGTGGAATTGGCGTGTTAGGGAGGCTGTAGCACTGGAACAAAACTTGAGGTCACTAGGGCGTAAACGCCCAAAAAAAGTGCTCTGTCAATGCCTCGTGGCACTCTACAAGAGTTGAATTTTGCTCTTAACCGTTTTCGCGAAGAGAACAATCGGATGAAAATACGTTGCCTCAAGGTAGAATATGGTCAACATAGTTATGTCAGATTCAGATCCAAGTGGGATTCGGACTGTGAGATATTCGATGAAGATTAATATTTTTTTTATATAAAGTATAGTAGGTAGGGTCATAAAGACCCTCCCCCCTCCTCCCGGCACAACTAGGGGTACATGGGGGTTTGTAACTATATAAGTAGCCCTTTCTTTTACTATTAGACTATAACGTATTCAATGTCGAGTAGTAGAAACACAACTTGGTCTTTACTCCTTCCAAAAGAACCAAATAGCAGTGATGATGAGAGTTCAAATCATAGCAATTTTTCGAGTGATAACAGTGATTTCAAACTAGACGGGCTAAATCCTCACCTTCTTATAGAGCGTAATGATGATTTCTGCAGTGTGAAATATTCATATCGGCGAGAATATTATTGCGGTTTACGCCGAGAATGGTCACATCGGCTTGCCGAATCAGAACGTCTTGTTCGTGTCTTGAAAAATCTCAACGCTCAAATCCCAACAAGGTATTCAATAACCATGCCTCGAGTAGGTCCAGAAACTTGCGAGGCTGCCGTACAAAGGATTAGAAAAGAAAATAATAGAATGCTAGCAAGACGTTGTAGATTTTACATGCTAAAGTTGGCCTAACATCTATAGAAAAAAGATATGTCTTAAGAAACCCAAAATATTGTTCTGAGGACGATATTGAGGACTTCTATTCTGATGATGATTAAGAATATTGTGATTTTAGTTTTAAGTTTAATTTATGATGATGTTGCTATTTTGAAGAATATTAATATATTTAGTTTTTCATCATCTCAAGGGCATGAATTGATGAATGTATTTAAAAAAAATCTTTTTTTGATGATTGGATTTTTACTACTTTCGGTTTATTATTAATGAACAAATTTAAGTATTTTCATAAAGAATTTAAAGCTAATAACACCAAGTTTTCAAATAAAAATGGAGTTCAAGCACTTTTAACCACTAAAACAGCAATCCGAAGTTTTGTTTATCCTTGATGTATTGAGCCTACCTTATTAATAGCACAAAAATAAGTAGGGTTCTATATAAATATTAAAGTTTCGGGGTCTCGAAGCATGATTAATCTATGGTTGAAGTACGTTAAAAAGTGTAAAGAAATAGGGGTTAACCAAAACAAAGAAAAAAAAGGGCCCCTTTAGCGCAGTAAATTACTGCGCTAAAGATAGTTTTGTCATTTTTTTTTTATTGAGGTATTTTGGTTCAAAAGCACTTTTTTGGGATCATTTTGGTTCCGGACTCTTTGATTGTTTGGTGGTGAGGGGATGAGAGGGAGGGATGGATTACAATCATTCAAAAACATCATCGTCAAATGTTTATTGCTGCGATTATTTAGTGCAGGATCAAACTACAATCATTAAATTGCAATTATGTTTTTATAATTGTTACTTCATTGTCACTGTTATTTTTGAAAAACAATTAGAATACTTTCTTATATAATCAAACGGTTACTTCATTGTCACTATCCTTTTTGAATAACTAATAAGAGTACTTTCTTAAATAATTTCAAAGATCGAGTAGTGTATATTTATTTACATCGCTATTAACAATTGATTATTACAATGCTTTTAGCATGCAAATTGTTTTTTAATAGTTTATACTCTGATTTGATAAAAATATTATTTATACTTTGAACTAATACATGTTAGAGGGTCTACGTAACCAATAGTCAAATAGCATGAGAAGTTCATACAAATATATTCTTGAAGGGTTATTTGACCTCGTGTAATGAGCACCTCATGTTAGGTTTGAGAAAAGGGATTCTTTATTTTGCTGAATGAAAGCTTTAAGTTAAAAACAGAAAATTAAGAATTATTACAGACAGACACTGATTCTGTTGATACAGTCTCAATGTAGTCTTTGCAAAAAATAATACGAGTAAAAATTGGTGGTATATCCCAAAAGAAGTTTCATCAATAGTTGATATCAATGCAAGTCCTGGTTACTCCCATAGATAGCTAAGCCGTGTGCTACGCTGGGGAAGAGGGATTTGAAAAGTAAGAGTTATTATTAAACTAGTGTATTCGCCCGCGCATCGCGCGGTCCTAAAAGCAAATAAAAAATACGTTCATAATTAGCCTTATTATTCTTTTAAAAATATTAATTAGTCCCACTACATAATTCTACTTTTGATGGTCATATATGATTCTACTATTGTTTTGATTGCTCTTTTAATGAAGATAATTTATTAAAAAAATTATTTAAATCGGAGCATATGACCTTAAATAAGTAAAAACTTAATATCAAATAATAAAAAAGAAAAAAATGGTGATATAAAAATGTGGTGATGTAAGCCTTACATATATTGCAAATCCTTTTTTCTTCCTCTACTCAAAGAATATTGTTCAGGTGGCAAATTCTCCACGACATTCTTAATCCAATGTATCGCTTACAAACTATACATATGACAAGTCACCTCAAGATAATTCAATTTCAATTTATTTTCTTTAATTTACTATTTTCTGTTCTTTTACTTCCTTAAGCTTGTAGATAATATAATTGAATTAACGCCATTCTTCTTTTTTAGACAATAAAAATAAACTAAGAAATAGAAAATCATAAAAATTATAATACGTGTAATATTTACATCACTTCACCTCATATTGATATCCCAAAATTAAATATTGAAACCTACAACACTTTTATGAGAATATTCTTAATTCCTGATTAGTAGATCACTATTGTCGTCAATTCTCACTGAAATTCATGCAGAACAGTCTATTTAGTATTGAAACATATAGCACTTTTGTGAGGATATTTCTTAATCTTTTTCTCCCCATTTCCTTCCTTTTTTGTCGTCTACGGCTTATACAAATTATATTTTTTTTATGCATATGTACATTGTAGTATGTCATTTCTTCGTGCTAAACAATCTATTTTAATGTTTGAATTCAAAATTATATCTTTGAATTCAAAATTATATCCACTCTTTCACAACTTCCTTTTGTCAAATAAATTAATAGTGTAACTCCAAAAGCAGTTTAGTCTTTTCCTTAGAAATCAAGCACAATAATTGTATATTAAAAAGGATAAGATTAATTCACCAACCAAAATACATTCGCATTTTATTTCAATTAGTTTCAGCAATTTTTTCAACAACCACCTAAAAACGGAAAAGAAAGAGCAGATAGTTTTCTTAAAATGAAAAGATTAGTAAATACCTATTTGTTATAGCCTGTAATTCCTGTATAGGTATTCTTCTAAAGCTTTTTCTGAATCACATCCTAATCTCGTCTTGTTTTCAAAATTTTATAGAACCTTTTCGTTTCACATGCATGCTGATTGTTGGATCAATATTCACCCTAATGTTTAATATTTATAGTAATGAAAGAGTTTTGCAACATTAATACAGTAATTAATGCAATATTATTATGGTGCTTACTAATAATAAATGTCTGCCATTGGAAATTCTTAGAGAAAGCAAATGACAACACATTAGTATGACAAATACAAACAGTACTCCACTGCAAACGGCAACAATGGGAAATCAAATGGACAACTTTAATTTTAACTTTTATGGGAATTTAATGTGTGGCCTTTTAAAAACGTCTAATGAATGAAAATGAAGAGGTAAACAGAAGCAAAAAGTTAAACCAGAAAGGCGTGACTTTTGAATTTTGATTAAGGCAATCATTAAGGTTATGTAATGTAGTTGCTCCGTCATCTTTAGTTAATTTTAATTTTTAATCAGAAAAAATGAGGTAAAAGGCTAAAAAAATGACAAAAAAGATAAATACTAATGCTGATCATAGAGAGGTGCCACATCACCTCTTCTATGCCTAACTTTATTATATATATAGATTTTTTATTTGTTCAAAATGAATAAATTGGATGTTAAATAAAAGGAGAATATATATTATACTCGTTTATGGAACTTTTCTTTGAAAAAGTATATTTAATTTGCTTCTCCATCTTCCTAAAACATATTTTTTTTACGATGAAAAATTTCACGCGAAAAATAAAGGCTCAATCAATGCGATCCAATCCCTTTTTGTGACTCTATTACTACGATGATGTGTCCTGTAGTATTTCTTCTATCCTAATTTGTTTCACATCAATTTCCTTTTCACCTATCTTTAAATTTTGAAACCTTTATATATTAAATTTTTATTGTATATTTAATGAAATGCTATTATTGCGGTTGACATGATACGTGTAAATTTACTAGGAGAGTACTTTTGGTACCTTGTACACATTAATTTATGTGTCAAATGTTCTCATTTACTTTTAAAATTCATGTTCAATCAAATAGTGCTAAACAAATCAAGATTGTAAAAGTAAATTTTTTGTATATATATTATATGTTTAAAATAAATAAAAATAAAATTCAGAATAATAAGATGCATTGATCCCCATACTCCAATCACACCGTGTATTTTGAGACCTGTAGTCTAATAAATAGAGAATCTCACCATTTGGCAAATACTAGAAACAAAAAATGAATGAGATAAAGACAATCTCAACCGTAATCTCCTCAATAAATAATTCTTCATTATTCTAATCAAATCATATTTACCGTTAAAGGAATTCCTAACCAAAAATTAGTGTTAACGTAGGTGTCAATTAATACTCTCTCTTATTCATTTTTATGTAACACTGTTTAATTATAACCTGGCAAAAATAATTATATGCTTAAAGTTAATTTTACTTTATTTGGTTGATGTACTTTTATAATCATTAATATCTCATAACATGAGATATATAAATTATGCTAGCGTTTGACCATAGATTTTGGATCATATTTTAAAAATTTATCTTCGAATATTTGTTTGGCCATGAATTTTGATCAGATAATGAAAATTTATCTTCAAAATATTTTCAAATTCCAAATATTGACTTAGATCACTTTTTGGGTGAAATTTCACTTTCACTCACAAAAATTTTAAAAAAAAAATCAAGTAAAATGCATGTCCAAACACTACTTTAAAAACTCAAATTTTCAAGTTTCAATTTCAAAATTTATGACCAAACGAGAGCGTAATAAATCCGAAAATCTTTTTTTCTTGGAATATCTGTATTTTGTGTAATTATCTTTTCCGCCATTAGAGACAAAAATGACAACTGGCTAGATAAGACGAATATCGGTTTCAACTTTGCAGTGAAAATTTTCTGAACAAACTCACTACGCTAGAGTAAAACAAATAAATAGATCAAAATTAAATACTGGTTTTCAATTGTCAACGTTGGAAAAACAAATAAAGAGCATTAAATTGGTTGCATATGCAGTTGGAGTAAAGTTATTTGTTGCATAATTTGCGCTGATGATGGATTAATAAACCAGGCGCCACTACCTACTCCTTAACAACAAAACGTCGTCGTTTTTTCACTACTCCCCTATTGAGAGTCATTTTTAGCTGCTACTTGTCAAAATAGTTTCTCAGTTTTTAGCTACTTCATTTTTGCAATAGAAATTCACATATTTTATGGACCTTTAATCAAAACAGTATTTGGGTTTTGTACTAAAAACTCCATTTTTGGCAGTTCAGATTCACTATTTCAGGACTTTTCAGCAAAAAAAAAAAAAAAAAAAACAGTATCCAAATTCTACGCAAAATCTCCATTTTACTTTCAAAATTCGTAATTTTTTGTTTATTTTAAAGCAAAATAGCATCTGGGTAGTGCACAAAAATTCATTTTTCAGACCAAATTCACATATTTTGAGAAAAAAGAGTATCTGGGCTGTGCACAAAAAATCAGTTTTCACATATTTTTGAGCAAAAGAGTATCTGGGTTGTGCAAAAGAATTCATTTTTGAGACCAGTTTCACATATTGTTGAGCAAAATAGTATCTGGGTTGTGAACAAAAATTCACATATTATTTGGATTCTGAAAGATGGGTAATCGATTTATATGCATGACAAAGAAAGAAACAAAGGAAAATGGAAGGACTGGAATAGTAGGATCAAGAAGTAAAAGAATGGAGAGATCAAAGAGAAGGTCACTACTAGAAGAGGAATTATTGCATAGACAAGCTTTATCAATGGCAATACAACAACATCAATTGTCTCAAAGATTTGAAGGATCAATGTCTAGACGTATTGGATCCACTAGTTCTCGTCGTCGTACTGATTTGTCTGAATCCACTCCCAATTCTAAGCAGGTATCATCTCATCTGTTTCTCTGGTTTTGAGAAAGTGAAACAAGGTTCTTGAATCATATGTAAGAATGTACCACTAGTTGCCAAAAATGGAAAGATAACATTATTTTTTAAATTGACTAAAAAGGGAAGTAAGTAAGAGAAACAAATTGAATGTTATACAGTTGCTTTAGTTTTTTCCTTTTTGGAGGTTATTGTTATGTATGTTCAGTTTTACTTTGAATCAGTTTTTGGGATCTATGGATATATATTGCAAAACTGAGTCTGAGTGGAATCTAGGTGGGGACTTTTTAATTTATTGGTTGGTCTATTCAGTTCTGCTATTATGATTTTGATGGGGTAGAGGTGTGGAACACTGAAAAGTTAACCTTTTTGTTTTTTGTTGTTGTATTTTGTGGAATTGGTCGTAGAAATGATGATTCTCTTTTTGGATTCTTGATAATGTGGAGAAGTGTAAACTAAAAAGGGTAAGAGAAGAAAGGCACCTTTTGTTGCAAAAAGTGAAAACTTTAATCTCCTTTCACCTTTTCGAAATCCTTTTTTTAGAAAGGTACAAAAAGAAAGAACAAAATGAACTCTCAAAACCCATCTTTTTCTTTGGTTTTTCTTATTTTTGGTGATATTACATTGCAAAAATTCATCATTGTAAGATTCTTAACAAGTATTTCCTTTGTGTTCTTTCTTTTGTGGAATTTCCTTTGGTTTTGGAAGTTTAGGGTTGAATATTCCCAGGGCCCGAAAGTATAAGGTTGGGCAATTTCTTTGTTTCTTTGTTACTTTCTTCTCTCTCTTTTTTTTTTTTTTTTAATCTTATATTTATACTATTGCCTACACTGTAATTTTTTTGTGTATGGTTGATATGAGGACCCAAAAGCCAATCTCCTTTTATTCTTGCTCTGTTTTCTAGTGTTCATAGCCCTAGTAGCAGTATTAGTATACCTGTGCAGATTTTCTAAGGGAGTACTTGCAATTCACTGCATAGATGGTGAGCAACTTTATGTTGAGGCATATGTAATTGCACTTGACTTTGCTTGTCATTAGTCTACTGCAAAGGTTACCTGGAACATATTTACTTTCAGATTTTTGTGCAGACATGGTTGCAGCTTGTATTTGCCATTCAGAGTACCTAGGTTGGGCGATACGAGAGTAGATGGCCCATCACTTTCTAGTTCATACATTCTTAGATTTTATCTGTTAATCGTTTGTTCTGCATTATGTATTCCGATGTACGAATCTACGTGAGTGACATTGCAGTGATTAAAGAAGAAAAAACATTATCAAAAACTAACCTATTTATAAATTTATGTGTCACTATTAGTTGCCTTACAAATTTTATGCTGTAAAGTTACCAGAATTTTTGGAGAGCATCAAAACAAAGAAGTTTATCTTGGTACATGGAGAAGGATTCGGAGCTTGGTGTTGGTACAAAACTATTGCTCTATTGGAGGAAACAGGATTGCTGCCCACAGCCATAGATCTCACTGGATCTGGGATTGATCTGACATATACAAAAAATGTGACAACACTGGCGGAGTACTCAAAACCATTGATTGATTATCTGGAAAACTTGCCGGACGATGAAAAGGTATGAGGTATTTGTCAGATTTCTTATTCATTTATTACTATGAAAGAATCCCCAACAAAAGCTAACTTTGTGTTTAAACCTAAAAATGATTGTGTGTTCTCCTTTAGGTAATTTTGGTAGGTCACAGTGTTGGAGGTGCTTGTGTTTCCTATGCCTTGGAGCTTTTCCCACAGAAAATTGCGAAAGCAGTGTTTCTTTGTGCTACAATGATATCTGATGGACAGAGGCCTTTTGATGTGTTTGCTGAAGAGGTATCTTTCCTCTACGACCGAAAATGTAAAACTATTTGAAAACGGGTATTGACAACTTATTCCTGATACCGGTTGAACTAAAAATCAAAGTAATGCATTGTCTAAAAGTACCTTTTTTGTGGATGAAGTAGTCTAGAAGACTGAGCACAATCAAAATTGCTCCAGTGTGTATGTGGAAAAAGATACAGATACCAAATCATGAGTAGCCTAATAATTGCCCCGAGTTTGCAGTCGTGGCTCCTGAAGCACCATGGCATTTTGGTTGAGGTTTCATAGAGTTGCTATAGTATTTTTGCTGCATAAAGAGCTAAAAGTAATAAAATATGCAGAAAGAAAATACAGCACTGTATGTGGAACGCAGGTCCAGAAGTAAATATTTTTTGGTGGAATAGAATAAGCGTCCACTGACCCCTTCTAAAAACATTTTACTTTTTCTTTAATATGCCACATCGGCGCTAGCTTCAGAACTCTTAATTTAAGCAACTTCTTTGTACGAGTAGTCAGCTCTGTACAACACTGGGGTGCTTATGTCTTTGAACTAGAGCTAACAGTGTCAAAAAGGCTACAAAACATGATTCTTTTCTTTTGGTAACAGTTTCCGCTGTGCTTCTTCTCTACCTTTGAGCCATACCAAATGTTCTTCGCTGAAAGCATGTTCAAGCTTTTACAAAAGTCTATTTTCTCTTTCCTAAAATTAGTCCTTATTTGTGAGACAAACATTGTTACAACTTCTAATGGGTCATCTCACCTTGATAATAGAGGCCTGCACAAGAAAATAGACCTGAACATGGGAAAGAAAGGCAAAACACTGAAAATGGGACATGAGCGGTGTAAGCTTTTGATCGGAATTCTCAGCATTTGAAATGTTCCACATTGCAATCCAGCCTCAGGCTGACCAGTTCATTTTCTGCACCAATCTTTTGAAGCATATTATAATGTGTTGAAAGTTGGAATTTTAACACTTTTACAAAGTGGTATATAAGAAAAATGAGTTTTTGAATACTGAATGAAAATCTCAGTTCATCCATATCATAAAATGCATCGTGCAGAATTGATGAGGTAAAAAAGGACAGGATACATATTGTACCAGTTGTTGGTTCACCGCCTATTTCATGATAACCGATCGATTGAACATCTCAAAGGAAATCATTCACATCCCAGAATAACCCTGCCTCTGAAATGCTAGTTTAGTGTCAATTATTGTTATAGATATATTTCCACCATGATGTGTTTACGTGAGGTCTATTTTGCAGCTTGGGTCGGCAGAGCTTTTTATGAAGGAATCTAAGTTTTTAATTTATGGGAATGGTAAAGAGAAGCCTCCTACTGGCTTCATGTTTGAGAAGGAGCAGATGCATGGCCTATATTTCAATCAATCTGCTGCAAAGGTACTTCCGTTATACAATTGGAAATTTATCATTTGTAGTGTGCTGCAAATGCATGTATGATAGGATATTTCTGGTGATGGCATCAGCTTTACATGGATCATACACATTAAAGCAACTCCATTTCAGGAGAATACAAGTAAAATAAAAGTAAAATAATAGAAGCACTTCCAACGCTTATTGTTGGTGAAGTAATCCTTCCGTCCCGAAATGTTTGCCCCAGATTCAACCTTCAAAGATCGGGATTCGGTTTTAGAACTAGGTTCAAAAAAAGTTTAGGATGAGAGATTATTTTTTAATATAAAAATGAAACTTATTTTGTTAGGATGAAAGATTAAAGTTACAGACCACCGCAAATAGGTAATGGGTTTAGAATTTTCTTGAAGATGCCCATGACCAAATTTCTGTTCGGCTTTTGAGTAGTCAAAATGGAGAATTTTTTATTTTTTTTTGGGATCTAAGGGTAAATATTTTTTATCCCATGGCTATTTCACAGAAATTTCTTGTTGTTCTGAAATGTGACAATGTTGTTTATGTTTGTTGAGCTAAAAAGTTCCAATAGAGTGATTTCTCCTCTACCTATTATGGAAAGCCTTTGGACTCTGTCTCTTTTTCTGTCCTTCGGTTTTTTCGTTTTTGACTTCTTGTTAGAAACGGTAGACTGCGCAGGAAAGGATTCGGGTGGAAAGTAATGTTTCCAAGGAAGTACATAGCTATTTCCAAAGCGACCTTTCTGAGAGCACGAGTGATGTTTTATTTTTGCGCTGGTTTCAATCACAAAATCATTAAAGAGATTCTAAAGCACCTAACAGAGTGTAAAATAAAGCATAGAAACCATTAGTAGCTTTGTGTCTACTGAAGATATGCTTAAGATAACAGAACTTTTCAAGATTGGTTCGTTGTGATAAAAATCATAGAGAAGTGGACCATAGAGGATTAGGATATCCCCTTTCCTGCTTCCTTTTGGCTGACTTAATCTTCCCATGTTCGATAACGTATTTTGGAAGCAAAATTTCAATGAAGAAAAACCTAAATTGTATTTGATGTTTATCGACATGTTGATGGTGCCTATCATTTCCTGTAGGATGTTGCTTTGGCGATGGTTTCAATGAGACCCATTCCTCTTGGTCCAGTAATGGAGAAACTATCATTGACACCTGAAAAATATGGAACAAGTCATAGATTTTATGTCCAGACATTGGATGATCATGCTCTTTCACCAGATGTCCAAGAAAAGCTTGTGAGGGAAAACCCTCCTGAAGGTGTCTTCAAGATCAAAGGCAGTGACCACTGCCCATTCTTTTCGAAGCCACAGTCGCTGCATAAGATTTTGGTTGAAATTGCTCAGATTCCATAGGAATGTTCATATGAAAGAAACAACAGATCTTTTACTTCTCACAGAAAATAGCTTTTGTTGTTCCTTTTGGCGGCTGTACAATCTGTTCCACGAGGCTGTTGGTTGTATAAAAGAAAAATTGGTTGGGTTCTCAGGCTTCATATCCATTTTCATATTTGGTTTAATTTATTTCTTTTAAAGTATGAAATACATTTGGTTAGAGTTACCAACTTCTTGTTTCACCTGAGCTAGCTGTTTGGTTCTATCCATTATTAGTTGGTCTATAAACACAGGTGACAATGGCAACTGGCACTAATCCATTCTATTGTCATAGTTTACAGATACATTGAAATCTTCGAGGTGCACTTTCTGTCTTCAGATTATGGCTTATTTCTGGTTCTTGCCTTTATGTTAAGTATCATGCTGACTTTTGGCTTGCAGTAAAAACAGTATCACCATGATACCCTCAAGGGCTTTTGTATAACGATTATCCTGAAGAGGCAGTCAAACGACATGCTGAAGACATTAATCTGTTGGAATTTGATTGTCCGGTTGACTTTTTGAACAAGACTTAAGGGCAAAACAAAGAATTCTAGGTATGATATTTTTAACGAAATATATACAGCTATAAAAAAGGGGTACCAGATTTTCCTCATGCCAAGGTTTAGATTATAACGCCAAGAGAGTGAAAGGAAAAGTTGCAGCATGTATGTTAGTGGCAGACCACAGTAATGCATTGCAGAACTACCAAGAAGCCACGTGACTGTTACTATAATGTTTGTCAAGAAGAAAAATCCTAGAAAGGGAAAAAAGAACCGATCCTAGAAACAAGCTGCTATTTCCTACAGAGCATTTGCCTTGGTCAGTGTCACTATACAACTTGGATAAGTGTTTAGGCAGTTTGTGAGGTAGGATGTCATGAGATTGAACTGATCATAGGAGCTTTTACATTACCAAAAAAACATTTATGACCAATAAATTAGGCATCTATGAATCACAAAAGCCATGATTCATCTCTTACTACACAAGGAATAGTAAAAGGAGAACAGCAATTAGTGTGATAATCAACTTCAATCAGAAAACAGGTTAAAATTAGATGAAAAAGTATGACTAGCAGGTGGATAAAAAACATGACTTCAGACACAGAAAAGTTTGGATTACTGCAAAAAGAATTCCACCTCTCCATCGTATCTCCGAACAATGAATCCCGAAAGGGCAAATCAACTTCAGCGAGATGCCTACCATGAAAGCAAATGCACAAACAGATGGAAGAGAATAAAGTATCACCCAGATTGATATCTCTGAACTCTCGGGTATAATAACTAAGTATCTATTGTCTATAATACCTGCAAAACTTCAGGAGACTATTTGTAACACCATATGCTAAAAAACAAAAATAGGCACCTGCTAAGTTAATATGGGTCGAAAAGTCTCAAAGAGTCGAGACCTAATCTAAATTCAATAACCCATTAATTACCTGATCAAATAGTCGCCATTATAACATAACTGAGTGCAAATATATGAATAAAATTCAATTTGGCATTTTATCAAACAGCTAAAAAGCACATAATGATTAAAATGACTTACCACATAATTCCACAGATCAAACGGCTTTAATAAAACAACAATCATCTCATCTAATTTTGCTTCTCTCTTTAACCTTAGCCAGGTATACTTTAGAAACTAATCAGTTAAACTAATACTACAACATATATAAGTACAGAAATTTAATGAAAAAGAAATTCAAAGGAAGGAAGGACTTAATAAATGTTCAACCATCTACTACAAAAGAATTATACAGCTTGTTAAAGAATGTCTACATAATATTACATTTTTTTCCAACATCAGTAAATAAGCAAAACAAGTGGTCTCACGTTCCTTGTAATATCTGATCAATGTCAAGTAGAATTTCCCATGGATCAAAGCTAAGCACATCTTCAGGCACAAAATTGAGCATGGCAGTGTATGAGGCCTCTGTTGCTAATAATGGCTCACCAATATTCATGTCGTCCTGTTGCATATCACGTAACATCCCCTCTAATTCTTCCAAGTCGTTTTTGTCCCATTCAAGAACATCTAATTGGGATTGTGACATTGCCATTTGTACTGATGAATTGCTCTGCATAGAGTCCCCTGCATCATATCGCTCCACTAGTTGTAACGGCTCATCAGCAGTACTATTCGATTCCACAGCCTGATGTGATTCTTGAAAATTCAAGAAACCCATGGTTTCAGATTCAGAGTGTGAATTACAAGTTACTTCATCAGGAAAATTGTTCAAGATTGTGACAGTGGAAGTCTCGGAATGACAAGAACTAGTAACGGGTCTCTTCTTGATGGCACAGAGCACATAATCTCTGCAATCCTCGTCGAATTTCTGAAGAATAACACTAGAGAGCTCGTACTCCTTCATCAGCCAATTCCCATCTTTCTTATTATACCCTTTATTCACGTAAGACATGCTCTTCTTGCATCCAATAATTACGGGTGACGATGATGAGTATATAACTGGTTTGCCCTTGTCTTGTTGTTTCCAACTGCCCTTGTTTCCCACATTGCGATTATACTTGGACTTGCTCTTCTTCTTGAGCTTTGTGATGAAATAGCGATACTGAGTGCAGTCGCTGTCATCGTCATCATCATCATCATCACCGCAGGGTACTCCATGATCATAAATCTGCCATGGTTCATGTTTACCGTAAACATCAACATTAGTGGTGATGAAACCAGAATCATTCATAACTTGTCCAGCAATGAATCTCAACAAGAAAGTAAGCCCTTCTCCATCTGTCGGATGAAAACGGTAACCCTCTCCAAGTTTCTCCATCACTACTTGATCTCTTTTCTCAATAACAATGAAAAGAAAGGCCAAGGAAGGTCACAGTTTATAGACCGATTTGCGAGTCAGTCTAAGCGTGTGTTGAAACTTTTTATATGGAAACTTTTTTTTTTTTTTTTGGGAAACTTTTCACTTCAACTAGAATTAATAAAACAGAGAGTAAAAGTTTCCATATAAAAAGTTTATAGATAGGTTTTCTGAGGCACTCGGCAATTAAGCCCAAAGCATTACACTTATATATGGAAATTTTATTTCCTAATCAAACGTTTTTCTCTAACCAAGCGTGTATGGAAATTTTTGATATGGAAACCTGTTTTTTTTTTTGGAAACTTTTGAGTTCAACAAGAATTAATTAAACATAAAAATCAATTTTCTTGTGCGTCAATATTGGAGTTAGTTATACAGTCAGACCTCTCTATAACACCATCCGCGTATAACAACACCTCTCTATAACAGCTAAGATTTTTCGGAATCGATCTTTTATGTTATATTTTACTTCTCTATAACAACATTTTACTTATAATGGCAACGGCCAACTTTATGACAGTACGCTCTTTGTAAAATTACCCTCCATATAATAGCTATTTGCTTTTTCGGGTAATATAGTAGTTAATTATCTTTATAAAAAATGGAATATATATGGTTACCAATAATAAGTGTATAGATTTTGATCAAATAGTTAATTTGACACTTTAATATACTATATTTATGACAGAATATTACATATGAATACATATTTATAATCTAAGAATATCATTGTCTTCTATAACTTTATTTAATATACATATGAATATCATTGTTTTATTACAATAAATAAAAGAGCTTCATGGAAAAAAAATTAATTTGATATTTTAATATACTATATTTCTATAGATTTAAAATGTCTGTCTTAGAGCTTAAAACTTTATACATTCAGTTATGAATTTATTGAAATTGTATTAACTTTCTTAAATGTTTAGTTAGTGAAGTATTCATATCTTTGAGATTTAAATTTTAAATAATTTGTTATTTTTTACAACATTAAAAATAAGAAGCATAGGTTTTATGCATTTTTTTTGCCTATAACAGCCACATATTATTTTAATGGCAAATGTTGTTATAGGTGTATAACAACAACTCTCTATAACAGCCAAAAGATTTCGGACCCAACGATGCTGTTATAGAGGGGTTTGACTGTATAATGTACTAACAGATGACAAAAAAAATTAAGGTACTGGAGTTAATTATTTCTGGTTCAATTTCATGTTGAATATCCCTTACTGGAATATTCTTGACTCGTACTGCAGTAATTATACGCACATCTGAAGTAGTAAGCATTTGCTTCATGTGATTCGCGCGTTGTCATAACATACTTCATTTTTGCTTGTCGTTTCATGAAACTAACTAGCTATTATTAATACAAAAAATAAATTGGAAAAGAGTTGTGACTCCGTTTGGCAAATTAACTATTTTTTTTTTTTTTTTGAATGTTGTGGAATTAAAAATTTAAAAGGAAATAATAAAGAAAATTCCCTTTCTCCCTATCAACTCTATCTTTCTTTATAATGAAATCTAGTTTTAAGTATTTGGTGTTTGTGACACGAAATGAAATATTATTTAGAAAAAAAAATATTTAAGCATAATTTTCTTCAATATGGTTCTTAAACTCCCATTTTTCAAATTAAAAATGTACGATTCTCATATATTTGTTGTGTATTTTTTTCTCTAACGCTGATAGTGCTATCCAAGTGAGCTAGATATTCGTCTGAAAAAAATTACAGATTTCGAGTACTAGAACGGTCGCAACTTTTGATGAAATTTTAATGTTGTCGTCTCCAAATCCTTTTGTTGCTGAAAATGGTCTATTTCATTACTCAATCATACAATATGGTTCTTTCTTTTTGTAACCGTGATTTTCGGGCTAGCTTGCAAGAACCTCGACTAATTCTTCCGGATACTTGCTACAATCATACAATATGCTTCTTATTCACTGTGTGATTTTTTAATGTTAAATAGATATCTGTCTTGGAAATGGATGGCCAATTTGACAGACTACATGAACTCATCTATGTTGAAAGCCATTTGAGCAGTCTCTCCACAAAGTTCTGTGGTGGAGTTATTCAACAAATGTTGAAACATGCTGATTTTCCTGGAAACAACAATGGAACAAGTTTCTTCCAGACACTTGTTGTAACACCCCGTATCTTGGAACTAAGTTTGGACTCGTATCATTAGAGTTTTAGTGGAAAAAAAACTGAAGGTTTGAACGTTTTGAGAAAATGGTTGATAGGTCTACTTCGGGTAGCCATAAATCCTTGATTAGTTGGGAATTTGGGAAAGTACCCTTAATGAAAGTTGTAGTATGTAGAAATACCTTTCTAAAGATATAAGGACCAAGCCAATCAGAGATCGGAGCAAGGAGATATGATCGTCTCAATATGGCTAATAGTAAGGCACTTAAAATTCTATAGAATCGGCTAAGTTTTCGATATGTCTGCCTTCCAGTCCAATTTCGTGAAAATACATTGGGAATTTGAGGAAACTTAAAACATGAAAGTTGTAGCCCTTTGAAATATCTTTCCAACGGTATATTGTGGAGCCCAAACAGATCTGTGTACAAGAAGTTATGCCTATTTTACCGAACACTGTGCAGAACCGACACCCGTCGCTTCTCGGGGCGCGTGAGGGCGCGTGAGAGAGAGCGCGATGGCCCCGCTTCGCGGACCGATCGCGCAACTCTGAGTTTTTAGTTGCAGAATGTCGCGCGATGCACCCGCATCGCGAAACAGGTCGATTTCGGGTTAAAAGTTGGGATTTCGCGTTTTAAGTTATATTTAACCTTGGGGTTTATTTCCCTAACACCCCTAGTCACGAAAAATTACCCTAAAGTCAGGAAGAACAAGTCTCAAGCCTCAAAAACCTTCCAAGGTAAGTTTATCATGATTCTAGGTTGAATTCAAGTTCCTAATCCCTTTCTAACTTGAGTAAACCTTTCCAACTCAATTCTAACATATACTCTAATAATCTAAGCAAGAAATCATTGTTCCTAATCTAGGGTTATCAAGAAAACCATCTCAAGGTTCAAGAATCAAGATTTAGGAAATCTTCTCCAAAATTCAAGTCTTTAGTTCAAGATTTTGGAGCAATTAAGGTATGTAGAACTTCCATCCACATGTGGGAATCTCTACGTTCTTCCCCATGCTCCGTTTCTTGATATCCATGAAGTTCAAATCCCAGGGCATTAAACCCAACATATTGGTAGCCCGTATTTATGTACAGGAATTTTGTATCTATATTCGTTGTTGTATTCCTAATCTTCCATTACGGTTATTAGGAACCCTAGCTTAATCCATGAATCTTGAATTCATCCTCATGTGTTCTCATTATGTTTATATGAAACTTTATGATTTTATCTAGCAAGTTACAAGCATGTTTTCAAGTCAATTATATATATATGATTACGAACTATTCTTATTACTCATGAATCAAGAACATGTTTGCAAGACTTTACAAGTTATTTCATGAAACCATGTTTACAAGTTACTCCATGAAACCATGTTTACAAGTTATTTCGTGAAATCATGATTACAAGTTATTTACAAGTTATTTCACGAAAATCATGGGCTTCTTAGCCAACTATATCATGTTCATGTTTTTGGGAATTGCTTAGTTAACCGAGAAGGCTCAGATAGCCTGAAACTACGTTGCCACCGTAGGATAAGGGTTGTCAGCAAGGAGGCAACACCTTCATTATGCAGTTTGGATCCTTACATGCTTATTATTACTTAAATCTCATACCCCTGGCAAGGTGTGAGTGTTCTGCTGGTAGGACGCAAGTACCAGAATCATGTTGTCGGTTATACTATAGCATTCCCCACGTTACAAGTAGTTTTATATACATGTATTTCCATTGATTTACTGTTTTCAGACTTTACTCACGTTTCATGCTCATGTTCAAATTACATTCAGTTTCAGTTCATGTCCTATATCTATGTTATGACATGTTCTTCGTTTCAGCAGGTTTTACATACTAGTACTATTCACCATGTACTAACGTCCCTTTTGCCCGGGGCCTGCACTTCACGGTGCAGATACCGATTTTCAGGAGCATACACCTACGCAGTAGGATCACTTCAGTTATCAGCTTATTGGTGAGCCCCACTCCTCTCGGGGTTCTATATGGAGTCTGTATTAGTATTCAGTTTATAGTAGTCCAGGGCTATGTCCTGGTAGTTAGTATCCAGACATGTTTTAGAGGTTTCATAGACAGATGTTAGTTCACAGAGTCAGTTATGCTTTCATGTTTGCAAACTATTATGTTTTCATGATACTTCATGCTATGAGATAATTTCAAGACTTATTCCGCAAATTACATTTTTCATGATTCATTTAAATTGCATCATGTAGATTATATTGTTTTGATGCCCATGTTGACAAGCAAGCCATGAGGTTCGCTCGGACACATGCAAGCAAGGCCCGAGTGCCGTGTTACGCCCAGGCCATGGTTCGGGGCGTGACGCTTGTTCGCGTGAAGATCAGAGACCTTTATGTACAAATTGTTGCTAGCAAAGCAGCAGCAACAGTTGAAGCTGCAAAGGCCTAAAATGGGAGAAAGAATAACGAAAAATAGGCACAAAAAAAGATCATCAAAATATCCCTTTGCTTTGTTTTAGATCTCTTCCAAAATTTTATTTATTTCACATTACTTGTCTCCTTGTGATCTACAGGTCACGAGTTCGAGCTGTGGTATTAGCCATTGATTGCATCAGGGTTGACTACCCCTTGGGGTGCGGCCCTTCTCTGAACCCTACGTGCATGAGGGATACTTCATGTTTTAAAATTTCATGGTTAGATGATTTGTTATAAATGCGAAAATGAGACATTTTATATTTGCAGCATACATGTTAATGGCAGTAATGCATTGCTGAACTACGAAGAAGCAAATTGGCTGTTACTGTAATCTTTGTCAACAAGCAAAATCCTAGAAAGGAGAAAAAGAACTGATCCTAGAAACAAGCTGCAATTTCCTGCAGAGCCTTTGCCTTGGTCAGAATTACTATAAAACTAGGATAAGCATTGGAACTGATTATAGGAGCTTTTACATTAGAAAAAACCACTTTATGACCAATAAATTAGGCATCTACTACAGAAGGAATAGTAAAAGGAGAGCAGCAATTAGTGATCAACTTCAATCAGAAAACAGGTAAAAGTTAGGTGAAGAACTAGCATTAAATATCCTACGGGGATATAAACATGACTTTAGATATAGAAAAGGACTGAAAGTTTGGAATACTGCAAAAAGAATTTCACCTCTCTATCGTATCTCCGAGCAATGAACCCCTACAAGGAGAATAATTAGCGAATCAACTTTAGCAGTTAGGAAGAGATGCCTACAATGAAAGCAAATGCACAAGAGGATGGAAAAGAATGAAGCATGTATACCTCCTTAAGCAGTAGACAAAAAAAGTAAAAATGAAAAGAGTAAAAACTTTGTCCAGCATGCCATCTTTTAGGCATTGACAAACAGTTTTACTCGAAACTTGTGTTATCGGGAGGTAGTGGGTATCACTAGAATAGTCCCGTCTCAAAAAGAACCTTGTCCTCAAGGTTCGAGTAGAACAATATCAATGATGAAAGAATATCACACTCATAAAGTGGAACATACTTCTCCGCTTCAGTTCCATTCAAGGGGAGTATGATAACAATTACATAACTTCGATGCAGCACATATCCACCCTTTTGCTTTCCAATCCAGAGCATTGATTGAAGCTCATTGTTAATTTCTTGAGCCAACTCCTCAAAAGAATTCAGGACAATAACTGATTTGTGCAAATTCAAGGTCATGTACCAGATTCTTGAAGTGGTTGAAAACACTAGAATAATGGATAGTGTCTCCTCATAGAAAGGAAGTAGATTAGTGTACCAAGGAATAGATATTGAGTAAGTGCCAGCAGTCCAAAAAGCAATCCAAGGGACAGTAATTTTCTCATCCAGTGACTTTCTTGTTGGCACTTTCAGTGTCTGCTCTAATATCGAACACAACAACTTGAATTGAATATGCAGCACAATATTTCTCTCCTAAACCCAATGAGAAAACTAGCCCAATTAAAATGAGAGAGGATGTAGAGACAAGAGGTTTGGTACCTCTAAAAGCATAAAAGTAATAGCAAATGTCATTAAGTAAATCAGAGATTTAGTTGTCCATGAACATTTGACGAGGCATGAATATGATCTTACTGTCTAATCCATCGGATTTGCGACGATGGAAGTAAGCTAGAAGAAGTAGAATGCCAGGTAACCGGAAACTATAGCGATATTTGGCAGTAGGTGCAAGGCCCGAATCAACATCCCAAAGGAGAAGCGTGCCAAGAGTTGCTGAAACAATAACTGCGAGCACGCACGTCTTGAAAGTATGTATATCCAGGTGTCGCGCCTTATTTTCATCAAGCCATGCTAAAAGCAAAATAAGAATTTTTTTTCTCTCCAAGGCAATTCAGTCGCCTTTGGTGCCAATGTTGTTGGGTAGAAGTAAAGGCCTCTTTCAACAATATAAAAGTGAGTAAAAGTTGAAGAACGAGCAACTGCTTGTGCCGAATCAGATTGCAAGATGTAGGGGTTCACACACCTAGATTGTCCGGGATACCACACTCTACGTATAGAGTAAGAATACACAACTCAGAAAAACTTGCCAGAACATCCCTGCAATTGTAGTGCCTCCACGTTCACGGGATAACATGTTAGAAACATAACCTCAAAACTTATTCCCGGATCTCATACATAAAGATTCGACGAAGTTATACGAATGGGTACAATCAAATGGAAAACATGGAATAGTGTAAATGCGATCCTTGGCTATATGAAGTGGGTGTTCGTCTGAACCAGGATCAAACTGAAAAGGACGCAACGTACTCGGAGTAGCCACAGTTTCAATAAAAAATGAATCACATGTTACCTCATAATCCATGGAAATAGAGGCAACGGGCAGATCGACGTGGCTCTTGATATCGGGCATTGTATCCCAAACTGCAATAACAAGAGACTGAGAATACAACAACAACAAGCCCAGTAGGATCTCACCATGTGGGGTCTGGGGAGGGTAGAGTGTACGCAGACCTAACCCTCACCTTGAAAGGTAGGGCGGCTGTTTCCGAAAGACCCTCTTGAGCATTAAATACTATAGATAAATAAGATAACCAAAGTACAACGGCCCAACAACTATAAGCATCAATCAAATGCAGAAATCAAATGGCAATAAACACATGAGCAAAACTACAACTACGATGGTGAAAGGATAAGCCACCTAGCCTTCTATCCTAATCTGAGTCCTCCACAACCTCTTATCTAAGGTCATGTCCTCGGTGAGCTGAAAATGTGTCATATCCTGTCTAATCACCTCTCCCAATACTTCTTCGGCCTCCTTTTGCCTCTCCTGAAAGCGTCCATAGCCAACCTCTCACACCTCCGCACTGGAGCATCTGTGTCTCTCCTCTTCACATGCCCAAACCATCTCAGTCTCGCTTCCCGCATCTTGTCCTCCACCGATGCCACTCCCACCTTATCCCGGATATCTTCATTCTTAATTCTATCCCTCCTAGTGTGCCCACACATCCATCGCAGCGTTCGCATTTCCGCGACTTTCATCTTCTGAACGTGAAAGTTCTTGACTGACCAACATTCCGCCCCGTACAATAAAGTCGGTCTAACCACCACTTTGTAGAACTTTCCTTTAAGTTTTGGTGGCACTTTCTTATCACACAGCACTCCGGAGGCGAGCCTCCATTTCATCCACCCTGCACCAATACGATGTGAAACATCATCGTCGATATCCCCATCTCCCTGTATAATAGACCCAAGATACTTGAAACTTCCTTTCTTTTGAATGGCCTGGGTACCAAGCCTCACTTCTTCGTCAGCCTCATGCGGTACGCCACTGAACCTGCACTCCAAGTCTAGATCAAAAACTAGAATGTCCTTTTTCTTGTTGTTCTCTTCCAAATTGGAGTTGAAAGTTTTCTTTTTCACTTGAATTAGCAAATTTTCAGGGCATCAACTAGATTCGTCAAGAACTTGAGTTACCTGCAAAGGCAACCCCTCTGAATCCTCTACCACCAAATCAAACGCGGTGTCAACTTCATGGACTGAGTTTTCACTTTGGTGAGAACTTTCATCGGACACCTGGTGCACATGGCCTGAATATTCAGTGTCTAACACCGCATCAGTTCCAACGCTAAGGGGGTTTGTGTCGATCGAAGTATGAAACGTCTTAGGATGGCCCTCAACATTATTCACAGGGACAACTGTAGCAATATTAATCCTTGTATCTTCTATTGTAACCTACTGAGACATAAATGAACATTTGTCCTCGATCTTCTGTAGCAAAGCAAGAATATTGGTAATTTGATTGTCCGCCATAGGAGACTTTGCATAGGTTTGTTTCCGAAAACGCAACGCTAACTTCTCCTTAAAATGTTTCCAATAAAAAAATTGTTTGTTGCGAAACATCCAACGGAACCATTTGAGGGCCTCACCATCGAGATACAAGGAAGGAAGAGGTAACCAATATTCTTCAGAGAAGCCAAGGAAAGTGAAGTATCTCTCTGCCCAATAAATCCAGTCCTTTGGATTACCCGCGCCGCTGAATCGATCTAATCTCAACACAATTATATATAATCACAAATAGCCAAATTACAATTATGACACTCAAACTACTGAATTACAATGAGAAATACTGAAATCAAGTAACTTAGGATATAGGTAAGAATGGGGATGAGAAGTTAGACTCTGAGAAAGGGGATGAGAGGAACAGACAGTTTCTTCATAACCATACGCATAACCTATTTTGCTCCAACCAATTGCTATTTATCAACTCGGATCCCCTACAAGGCCACTTAATTTAGTGTTGGGCTGCTTTACAAATACTGATCCATGCCCATTCTTAACAATACCTCCAAGCATGCCCTTTGGGCCAATATAGTTCACAACACGGGAGACCTTCCATTCACAGTCAAACAACTGAACTACCTAAGCCACTGTAGTTTAGCAGGCTTTCACCTCATACGGGGATGGATGTGGGTTCCCTATCCCATATGAGTCCCCTCTTCAGCCTGCAGCAAACGACAACCACACCAATATCCGACTGCATAGCCAGAACCTAGCTAACCATTTTTATAAGTCGTTTAGTGTTTTTCCTATTAATCTCATTTGCATGCTATAGTTGCACTAACAGAACACTGCCAAGCATGCCAATTTCCAATAGGCAAATGAAATAACAAATAAAAACTATAAGAATAAATTGAAAGCTTCCAGCAATAAAGGAAAATCAGACCACTCCGAGTTCTTGTAAACTAGAACATTTTCCTCTGTCCTTCCCCTATTCTTACACTCATTGTACTTGCCCAATATTTCATCAATTTCATACTCTTCCTGTCCTCTTCATTCATCACCACTGCACTCTTCTTGAACTTGTTTCCCATTATTTAGTTGTAATTCCCGTTCTCTGCCTCTGTTTAACTACCCGGGATATGCACAACAACACCTAAGCTATGGCGTGCGATCTTCCATTTGCAGTTTGTATGTGTTTAATCACAGAACCGCCTTATCCACCATACAGGCTCACACGGCTCCTCTAGATATGGAGATTGATTAGCCCCCCTCTCATATGCGGCTTTGGCAGACACACATGGAAGTAATGGTAATACTTTGAAGCAGAATTAGAGATCCTCCATGCATTGATATTTCACCATGAAGCATTAAGCAACTTCCCTTTCTTGTTTTTCCGTCTACTATTTCCTTGGAACTTATGTTTATTGCAACACTAATTAAGAAAGTAAACTACAAAAGATGATCTAGGGGGAACCTTTTTGACTGATTTGAAGTGACAAATAAGCTAGTTATTCACCCAAATACCAATTAGCAAAGTCAGTGCAAACTTAAACAGAGTATGCAGCTCAAGAAGAACAGTGACAGAATAAAGGGGTACATGAGGAACTCAGTGAATTAAGTGTGAGCTAGCTCGATCCATGTTCTGTCATACTAGTTTGAAAAAAGGAACTCAGTGACTTCTTCACTCATTTGTGTTACCTCTCCATCACATATATTGTGATATTTTGAAATGCAATTAAGCTGAATGTAGCCACTCCTTAGCTACACTGCTTTTGCCGAACTAAAGACTGTTGTTTCTTTCACATATATACTTGTAATGCTAACTAAAAGACTCACATCAAACAATTGGCAGACACTAATTACTGTCCTTAGTATCTAGATTCATTCCTTAAACAATGACTCACTCATTAGTCCTAACCATTCAATTCCCACAGATAACAACAAATGAAGGGAAACAAACAGTTCATGTTGTAAGCTATTTTAATACCTAAAAGATAAACTTCAAATCAATCATCGGACTTATGAAACTCCAACAAGCTGAAAATTTTTGCGTTATATATAAACAAATTTTGTATGTGTGGTACAGTTAATTAGTGCTAAGAATTACTACTAATTCGTTGGCAGCGTTACATAAACTAGATAACATAATCTCAGTTCGTCCAGGCCTTCATTGCACAGACAATAAAAATTCATCAACACTCCAATCCTTGGAATTAAATATAAGGACAGAATCGTCCTGTTCTTGTTGGATGATTGATGCATCATGAGTCCAATTAAATACAGGGACATGTTCCTCTTCTTGTACTAAAATAGGGTCGCTAGCACAAGAATCTGCAATTTCTCCTCCATCTGGTTGTTGGTTGTTACTCTCTGTCAATGCATCAGCGCTCCAAATAGAAATCTGCTGCTCAATTTCAGGCATTCCTTTCTCACTCTCGTCAGTATTGGACATCAAGAATTCTTTAACTTGATACCTGCTCTGTTTTGATCCTCTTTGCAACATTCTCTTAATCATCTTTTCTGCACATTCCAAATTCAGACCAATAGAAGAAGAAGAAGAAGTGGTTCGCGTCTTCTTCTTCTTGATGGCACAAAGAACCCAATCTCTACGCTCCTCATCCTTAAACTTGTTATTAATAGCATCAGAGAGTTGATACTCTTTCATCAACCAATGCCCATATGTTTCAAGATTGCAATTCTTTTTCTCATAACTCATGCTCTTCTTGTATCCAATCACTTGTCCTCCCTTCTTTCCAACTGCTTTTCCCTTGTCTTGTTGTTTCCAACGACCATTCTTTCCCACATTGCGATTATACATGGACTTGTTTTTCTTCTTCAGCTTCGTGATGAAATAGCGATACTGACTGCAAGTGTTGTCCCCATCATCATTCCCGAAAGCTACTCCATGATCGTAAATCTGCCACGGTTCTTGTTTACCGTAAACATCAATATTTGTGGTGATAAAACCAGGATCCTTCATATCTTGTCCAGCAATGAATCTCAACAAGAAAGTAACTGCTTTTCTATCTCTTGGACGAAAACGGAAACCCTCTTTAGAATTCACCATGCCTCTGATTCTTTTTTTTTTCTCTCAACAATAATAATGAAAAGAATATGAAAGGAGGGAGAGAATTTATAGACAGATTTTTAGGTAACTAAATCGTTATGCGCAAAGCAGTGAAACTTTATTTGGAAACCTGTTTTTCTAAAATCATATATGGAAACTTTTGTTTGGAAAGAAAAAAAAGAGTTTTGACTCCGTTTGACCAACTAAATTGTTATGCGCTAATTAGATTAAATTTTTTGAACGTTGAGGAATTAAAAATTGAATAAAGAAAAATGAAAAAAGGGGTTTCAACGATTTAAGGCGTACATGGGCTGAGTCACTCGGATTTTGATCAGGTCTCGACCCAACTTAAGAGGGAATAGGTTTTTTAAAATAAAATTTACATAAATAGCTACCTTTTAGTAGCTTGTAACAAGAAATAACTATAAAATTGTTATTTACTAAGCGTAGCTAGTTTTTCACATAAAACGCGTGTATTTCATTTTTTTGAAATATAGTGAAATACAGGAAACGCACGACACTGGTGAGTAAAATTAGGCCGTATTTATGGAAAAGATTTTTTTTTTTTTTAAATTCAAGGATTCAGTTTAAATCTTCCCATTAATCACGCGTAACGAATGTTCTTCCATAACAGCTTACGTATCTCTCTCCACTTTTATCACAATCAAAACTTTTTGAATTCAAAAAATACTAAAGATCTAAAAACTTCCAACTACAGAAGAATCTCTTTGAGATCTGTTTTCTACATTCGAATTCTTCAAAAGCAAGTTGAAATACACTCAATAAGATACGAACGAGTGTATATATGGAATTTTAGTGAAGATCAGATTTGTATTTCAGATTCTACAAAAGGTATGTTTCAAATTTTCAATGGTTTGTGTGAGATTGTTTTTTGATTCAATTTTATGTGATTGGAACGATGTTTTTTTTTCCAATGCAGTCACTGTTTTTCTAGTTTTGTTGAATTATCAAAACGAAACATGTCAAGCATAACAACAGTGATCAGACACTCCAGTTTTTGGAATGAACAGAATTGCTTTGTTAATTACAAAGTAGACGCAGTTGTCTTCAAAGATTATTGTTCATACGGTGATTTTTGGTTGAAACTATAGCAATTCAGTTAGGTGTTGATATTAGCAGGAAAACGATATCAATAAAATATGTTGTTGAAGGAGACAATATGCCAATGGAAATACGCAACAATATGGGAGTAAGGGTGTATGTTGAGCTTCAGAGAGAAAACAAGGGATTCGAAGCATATCCGTTGTGCGTTAGCATAACTGATAATGATCTTGAGAATTTTGTGTCCGGCGAATCTGCAGTTGGAGACGATATGTTTCAACTTGAATTTAATGATTATATGCATGCTATGGCCATAGTTGATTCAAATGATTTGGATGTGTCGGATTGTGCTAAGGCTGTTGTTTTATTTGAAAACAACGATAACTTGATAATTTCGAACAAGGAACATAAGGATGTTTTTGTTGATCAAATCTACAAAGATAAGGACACTCTGAAGAATGTTATGGCGAATTATGCAATTCGCAAAAGATTCAATTTCAGGACAGAGATGTCGAATGCCATAAGATATGTTAGTCAAAAAAACTATGAAATACATTGAAATATACTATGAAATACATTGAAATATTGTGACATAAACTGTTGTAGTGACATTATATTTCAGTTGGATTTAATTAAATACATTGAAATACGCGCTGTTTGTATTATTTAATTCCATTATGTAACCATTTCAGTATATAAAGGCAATGTATTTAGGATCGTGTATGTGTTTGAAACTTCAATCTAACTGTTCTTTTTTTGTATTGGTTTATGTAGTTACACTCTGGTATGTTGTTCAACTGATTGTCATTGGAAATTCAGAGCTTCAAGTATTGCGAACTCTGAAATGTTCAGAGTGAGATCTTTTCATGACGAACTTACGTGTCCATTGAAGGACAAAGTGTATTCCCAAAGGCAAGCAACAAGTTGGTTGATTGGGGCGTCAGTTGCTAAGCCAAAAATAGTAAATCACAAGAGGAAATATACACCTGGTGATATAGTAGACGACGTAAAAAATGAGTATGGCGTTGATGTTTCTTATATAATGGCCTGGAGGGCTAGAGAAAAGGCAATGAATGAATTAAGAGGGGAACCAATAGAATCATACAAGAAGTTACCTGGATATGTGTACATATTGGATAAAACATACCCTGGATCACATGTGAGAATGCACAAATCACAACAAAATGAGTTTTTGTATTTGTTTATAGCACTTAAAGCGTTCATAAAAGGCTTCGAGTGTTGTAGACCAATAGTTGTAGTAGATGGTTCCCACCTTAAAACTACATATAATGGTACTTTTGTATCAGCCAGCACGTTGGATGGTGCAGGTAGGTGCCAACATGTTTAAATACATTTTTTTCTGCTTTTGGTATATTTCGTTGTATTTCATTCTAGTTCCAGTGTATTTCCAATATGATTTATGTTATATTTCACTGTAAAAATACACAAAGTATGTGTGTGCAAGTAATATTCTACCATTGACATATGGTGTGATAGATTCAGAGAACGATAAGTCTTGGACCTGGTTCTTTGAGCAGTTCAAACAAGCTTATGGGAATAGGGATAACATGTGTGTTGCATCAGACAGACATGAGAGCATCATTAAGACGGTGTCTAGAGTATATCCAATTGTGCCATATTTGGCGTGCATATGGCATTTATGGAAAAATGTGACCACGAAATACAAGTCGAATGGTGAAGTATTGAGTCCTGTATTCTATGCACTTGCAAAAGGATACACACAGGCTGAGTTTGATAAGCTGATGGAGAAGATTGAGAAGGTTGATTTTCGGGTAAAAGAGTACTTGGAGGATGCTGGAAGGGAAAAGTGGGCTCGACTGTATTCACCCGTTAACAGAGGATGGACAATGACCTTAAATATAGCTGAATGTATTAATGAAAAATTGGTAGCAGCAAGAGAGTTGCCTGTTTTCGATTTTCTTGAAGAAGTGAGGAAGATGTTTAGGAGATGGAATTGCACTAATAGGAGGAACGGTACATACACATTCACAACACTTGGAAAAGCATTCCAGCAATTATTATCAATAAACGAATGTAAATCTCTACGTATGACGGCATGTTACTGTTTATTTTGTTGAAGTCTGCCTACATATATTTCAATATATTTCAGTATATTTTAGAAGGTACTTTAAGTAATTCTGTTTGGATTGTATATTTCCATCTATTTCATATTAAGTAATTCTGTTTGGATTGTATATTTCCATGACGGTATGTTACTGTTTATTTTGTTGAAGTCTACCTACATATATTTCAATATATTTCTGTATATTTTAGAAGGTACTTAAGTAATTCTGTTTGGATTGTATATTTCCATGTATTTCATATTACTTATCGTTGTTAATATTCAATGTATTCTAGTCTGACACATTTCTTCTTGATTAGGTTGAACCATCAACTGAATATGTGTATACCGTAAATGATGAGGCAAGGCGTTTCATAACTGATCTTAAAAAGAAAACATGCAGTTGTCGGATGTTCCAAATGGACGAGATACCATGTCCACATGCATGGGATGTATTGAAGAGTAAAAGTCTTATGCCTGATGAATATTGCTCAGACCTATTCAAACCAAAGACAGTGATTAAGACGTATGATGTGCCTGTGGATCCTCTGCCTGACGAGAGTGAGTGGAATATTCCCAAACACATATGCGATGAATTTGTTTTGCCACCAAGATACAAGAGACCCCCGGGAAGGCCAAAGAAAAAGCGAGATAAATCATTAATGGAGACGATGATTGGTAAACGTAGGAATGCTTGTATTACTTGTGGACGTCTTGGTAACAATAGACGTTCTTGTTCTAATGAGCCACGTAAGAAGTAGATGTTTAGATTGTAATTGTTTTTTTTTTTTTAAAAAACACTTATCCCCAAAAATATTAAATAAAGAAATTTTTGGTTCATCGTTGTATTCTGTATTTTTTGTCCTTCATTTTCATAATAATATTTCATATGATTCGGTGTTAACGGACGTTAAAATGAATAAATACATATTAACTTAGAACAATACAATGAAATATGAGTGAAATGTTTAAGAAATATTAAGTTGCATTAGGCCTATATACACAGGAATACAATGAAATATATCAGAAACTGTTTCATAAAAAATGCAGAGTGGGTATATACATTGGAATACATTGAAAAACACCACAAAGCTGTTTTCATTAAAACAATAAATATAAATATGAGAGGCTGAATCAAAAAATAGTCGTGATAAAAATTAGTTAAGTCATTGATGTAAAAACACTGCAATTTGTCAACTGGAATACATTGAAATACACCAGAAGTATTCCAGTTCACCTGGAATAATTTGTCGAATTGAAGAGTGGGTATATAACATTGGAATATATTGAGATACACCAGAAGCTGTTTTCATTAAACGATAAATATAAATATGGGAGACTTAAACAAAAAATAGTCGTGAAAGAAATTAGTTAAGTCATTGATGAAAAAACACTGCAATTTGTCAATTCTTAACAAAACAACACAATAAAATGTACAAAAATGGTCAGCAAAACAATACTGTGAAAAACGATTCAACATTAAAACCTAGTGGACTAATTAACAACTACTGTGTCGACCGCGTTGTAATCTATGGCAGGCCTAACTGGTCTTGGCGGCAGTTCATTGTCACTGAAGGCATTCAAATCAGCTTTTTTCCATTCGTATTCCCATAGTAATGCCCCGTATTTATTACGTAGTGATTCTGTATCAATTTCAGATGGAACGCCTCGTCCAGAACAAAAGTATTCAGCAAATGCGGCAACATACACACCACAATCCCTGAAAAATGAAAAAAAAATGATTATTGGTTGAGAATTTTGAAAAAAAAAATGGAACTATGATGTTGAAATACATACTTGCTGCCAGAGGCTTGTTGTGGCAAGTCGTTCACATACATGACATCAAAGTCATCAGTCTGTTGTTTTCCCTTGTATGATGGTTGGTTAATCCAATCGATGCCTTTTTTTTTCTCGTAAAATCCAGAAAAATGTAGATGATGTGGCAATAGGGTAGCTATCTTGTGTATTTCTCTTCTAACAACAGCATCATGACCAGCAGCTCGGTATGAGTTGTAGATGTACAGACGCCTGCACGTAAAAGAATAGTACATCAGCTCGTTTAACAGGTTGGTAAATTAAATTTCATACGGACCTTGTGTGATAGAAAAAATAAAAACTGTTACAGAGAAATATGCAGTTTGAATGAAGAAAATACATAGAAATACGGGGAAATACAGAGAAATACATAGAAGGAATATAGAGAAATATGCTTTAAAAAACATATAGATAGACGACTGTAGAATTAAGGAATAAAAAGGAAATGGGAAATATAGCACCTCATCATTCCAAGACTGGCCATTCATCGATAAGAGATAGAACCAGTTTTTTCCATCAACATGTAACACACCAAAATTGAAGCCAAAGTTGATGTCATCTGGATCCAAAGCATGCTTATTCTTTTTGTAACGACTTTCCTTACCCTTTCTAAATATCAACAATCAGTTATTTTCAACGTAAACAGTTTACTTTGCTGAATGAATATATAAATTAAAAAGGTAAATACGTTCAAACTTACTTTTTATCATGCCTTAGAAGCAGATCCTGTTCAAGCCAATTCCGATATTGTTGAATAAGCGAAGTATTTCGCGAGGAATTAATTGGATCTTCAACAAATGGATGCTTCTCTTTAAAAATGGAAGGTGTGGGGTCTTGAACAGAAGCTTCTGCAGAGCTGTAATTGGTCATGTAAGGTGAACTGAAGTATTTACTAGGTTTGACTATCCTAGTTGGAATAACATCTGGTTGAGCAATTACAACTTCCGCATTAATCACTGCCTCTTGTATTCCTTTGTCAGCAGACATTACTGGCATAACAAATCCTTTGTGACCCATTTGATGAAACACAGAGAATCCTGACGAACCTATTTGGCTTGGTAACATTTCATCAGGGATCAACCATTGTGACTTAGTAATGTTGTCATCGAACCTGGGTGGGTCTCTAAAATTAAATGATCAGTGATGTCCCCGGGTTGTATTCCCGCACCTGCTTCTAGTACACGAGTTTCTAGAGGCAACTCAATGAGCATCTCTGTGACCATTCCGTAAAAAAAAAAAAAAAGATTTAATAAATGTTAAATATAGAAGTATCTTGAAAAGATCTATAAGATTGAATGTAAAATTTACGTCTGTTGAGTTGAAAGATCCTTCATCCGCCCGATTAATCTCTTCAGATAAAGCTTTACGTGCATCTGCTGTTAAATTTCCGCCAGTCACTACAATATCCGGAACTTCCTCATGTAACATTGGTGCAACACCCTTTGGAATAAGAAAAAATCAAAATTTAAAACAAAATCATAACATAAAAATATAAGGTTGAAAAATTACTAAATACACAGAAATAGAGTCAGGATTAGATTGATTTTGTGGGGGTAGAAATACATAGAAATACAGTGACATACAAGAAAACAGAGAAGTGTATCAGTGAAATACAAACGAAATGCCATAAAATACAAAAGTTTGTAAAATAGAAAATACCGAGGAAAATATAACTTTAAAATTATAGACTGGAATATGGCAGTCATATACTTTTTTGTGCATACAATGCACAACAACATAACTTTAAAAGATGGATTTCACGTCACAAACTCATTTTACCTTATTTGACTCATCATCATGTTTCGGCGGAGATGTTTGAATGGTAGAATCATGACGTAAGTTTTCTTCAGGCGTTAACTGTAGCCCAGCATCAGTTTGATGTACCGGCGCCTCATTATTGGCCGCCTTCACATGAAAAAAATGAATTAATATAAATTGTATTTCGCAATAAGGGTCTAAAATGTTAGTTCAATTCCTATTTCACACATTTACCTTGTCCACATAATTGTTCCCCTTGATTGCTTCAAATAGCTTCTTGAAGTTGTCATCCATGAAAGTTCGAAGATTGGACAACTCAGTGCCAATACTTGTGAACTCACCAACGACCTAATATTTAAACAAAAACAGTATTTCAATTTGTTAACAAACAGTAAATTAAATACACCAAAAAGATTTTTGTTTCGTAACTAAAATCACTTACTGATTCCTTGAAAACTTGAAAATCTTTCCTTAGCAATTGCATTTCATCTTTCATAGATGCAGTAGGGACATCACGTAGGACTGGGGTGTTTTGGGGTCGATTCATTTGTTCATTGAACTTTGGTGAAGTAGACTTCTGTAAAATAGGCTTTTGAGCAACCTATTGATCCTTGTGACTCTTCTTCAAAGTTGTCTGTGGTTCGGTGTGGATTTGTTGTTTCTTTGATGTGGAAGCTGTTGCAGGAAGTTGTCTGCGTCTCTTTGAAGGTGGAGAATCTGTCTGATTCGTCCGTCGTTGCTGTTTGCCCTTAGAAAGGTGGGGGGGGGGGGGGGGAGGGAGTAGTACTGAAATCATCATACTTATCCACTGGCATATCTGTGACTTGGGTACCTTCATGGGCATCAACTAAGACATTTTTGTCTACTGTATCTCGACAGACAACAACATCGGGCAATTGGAGGCTCTCCAACTCACTGCTAGTGGGGATTGTATTTGCAAATGTACAGCTCTGAAGAAGAAACAAATAAATATTTAATTAGTGTGTTATAAAACTAGTCACACTTACATTATGAATAATGAAATACAGGGAAATATTATGAAATGTACAGCCCAAAATAGTTACATTGTGATAAAGGAAATACACAGAAATATAGTGAAATACAAAAAATCAGGAAGAAAACCACCAAAAAGCAAAAATACGACAAGTAGATCAGTGGAGTACAAATAAAATCAGTAAGGCACAATTGCAAAATAAAATGCTATGAAAAACATAAAAATATGTTAGAGTGTTCAAATATTACCGACTGTTTGCCGTCTCTAAAAATGCCTTCCATCAAAATATTGTATTTTGGCTGACTGTCAATGGACCTCCAATTCAACATTCTTGGAATGGAATTTCTGGATTTAAGAGCGAGATACGATGGAACTCTTGAACAACACTCATAAAGCCAAACTTGCATAGCCAGTGGCATCCCATTGATCCTATAATACTGTGTTGTGGCAGAATACTTCTTGCTGACGCTTCTAATCAACTCGGTAAAAGCTTCTTTGCCTCATGGATAATCTACATACCTTCCATCCTCAACCACTTCAAAATGAAGCCTTGGTATATTCGTTTTTCTAGGCTCACCTCAAAAGATGTATGTATTTATAAAAAACAGAATTGCAAACTTAACAGCGTCCTTATCATTATCTTCCCAACACTTATTCTTAAAGCAATCAATCAACTCCAATCTTTTTACTTTACTCCTAGTTCCACCAAAATAATCATCCATAATCTTATTCGATTTTTCCTCATCGTATGTAAATTGACCTTCATTGGCTACACAATTTAGCCCGCGCATAAGGGCAAATTCTCTCATGGTAAATCGCAATACGGTACCATTTATATCAATTGTAAAGCAATCAGAAGTGCTCTCCTTGAGCTCTCTTACCATGAAGCACCTAAAAATTTGTGCTTGAACCTCCAGGTGCTGCATTCCGAGGAATTTCCCAAATATTGTCTTGGAAAAGATCTCTAACTGTGGAACAGTTAGCTTACTCTTGAGATCTTTGAACACCTCGATATTCGTGTACCGTTGCATCGATGGAGCCTCTTCAGGATGACTCTTAACATAGAATTTAGTTTCCTAAAATAAAAATGCAACACTAAGTTAAGACGGAAACAATTGTATAAAACATAGACACAGACAACAAAATTAACACATATATATACAACAAAAATATACACACAAAAAAAATTGCATAACACAACTAACACAGCTTTTAAAATCAATAGGTACAGAATAGTAAACATACGTACTTGTGAAAATACATAGAAATATATTGAAATACAGTTAACTACGAACACAACTACCACAGTTATGTTGTATATGATATAAACTACAGTTGATGAACATATACATTTTATTAAATACACAGAAATATACTGAATTGCATATCCAATTATGTTGAAATACACAGAAATATAGTGAAATACAAAACAACAAAATCGAAAAAATTCACCAATACCTGTTCATCCTCTTCCAGATCTACATCTTTAACAACCTTTTTACCCTTAACGTCGGAAAAGGGCTTGGTTACTTTTCTCTTATTTTGTTGAGCAACTTTAGAACCTTTTTTGACTGGTACATCATCTTTTCGCTTGCTCGGTTTTGGAACTTCAGTTGGTTGAAGTTGACGCATCCTTGATGAGTCATGAATCTTCTTGCTTCTTCTCTCAGCAGCAATTTTAGCAGATTCTCCTGCAATTGCAAGTTGTTGTTGTGAAAATCCCAAAGAGAAACTAGGATCATCATAAACATCAGGACTACCTCGAGTATTCCTATTTGGAGTATCTCTTTACGCCATTAAAATAGAGAATTAGATCTTGTTTTAAACACTCTAACAATGGCTGAAAACAGAAAAAAAAAAAAAAAAAAGGAATGAAAAGAACAAAGAAAGCGATGAAATATAAGAATAAATATAGAGAAATACAACAAAAAAAGTAAAACAATTCTAATAAATTATCAAAATTCGTTACCTACACTGTGTGGGTAACGATTAAGGAAGATGGAATCGTGCTAATAATGATGATAGATAATGGGCGTATAATACGGTTGAAAATATTGAAGATGGGAGAGAAATTAATTTGAAAAGAGAAGAGATTGGGAGTTATTGGGGAACATGGGCCGTAAGTTTAGGGGAAATACAGACGTCTTATAGATCAGTTACAACTGGTAATTTTGAAATTAATTTAAGCTACTAAAAATAAATAAAATAAAAGGTAGCTATTATTAATAAATAAGTCTTAGAGGTAGTTATGTCCAGTAAATTTTCCTTTTTTAAATGAAAAGGTGATCATTTTCGCAAATCTTGTTATTGATTGATTTAAATTCTAACCAAAAGTATTTCAATTGTGGACATAACTAACACATAAATCAATTAGACATTTCGATTGTAATCAAATTTGAATATTATTGCAATTAAAGCTAAATTAATTATAAAATTGAGACGTAATAATTCATCTTTCAACTCTATCCTTTCTTTATAATAAAATCTATTTTTTAAGTATTTGGTTGTGACACAAAATGAAATATTATTTACAAATAAAATCTTAATTTTCTTCAATATGGTTCTTTAAAACTCTCCCTATTCAAATTTAAAATGTATGATTCCCATATATACTATTGATAGTGCTGTCTAAGCTAGCTAGGTAGCTTGTCTTAAAAAATTACAGATTTCGAGTAATAAAACTATAGTTTTTCTTTGTTGTCTTTTTTTTATGACATGGGAACCCGCAGCCGCTATCCTTTGAGTGTGCACAGGGTAAACCCAACTCCTGTGCAATAGCTCGTAAACCACACAGGAGAGGTAACCCGCACTAGGCAAGCCCCGTGCGACTAGCTCGACCCAGAAAGAAAATCCCCTGCTGTCATAGCCAGGGGGTTTCGAACCTGAGACCTTCATTATGAAAGCCCCATGCTCAACCAACTGAGCCACCCTTGCGCGGGGTGGGGGGGGGGGGGGTGGGGGTTTCTTTGTTGTCTTTGAATCCTTTTGTTGTTGAAAAAGTTATAAATTGTATTACATCAATTGAAACTATTGACACTACCTGCTCACTGGACTCTAGAAAGTAGAAACAGGTCAATACAAAAATCATCAAAACTCTAACAATTCCCTTAAACTATGCGAAATTGAACAAAAATACCCTCTGCTCATAGTTTGGTCCAAAAATGCCACTATTATTACTTAATTGGTAAAAAAAAGCCCTTTTCCTAAGAAACACATTGTTTCTTCTTTTTTTAAAACACATTTTTGTAATAAAAATATTATTTTTAAAGAAACATTTTCTTGTTTCTTTCCTTTTAAAATCCCTTTAACTAATACTCCTAAAAGAAGTGGGAAGTAATTTTTTTTCTTCTTAATCTCGTTGTATCAATTAATATAAAATTATCCTATGTACTTTTTTAATTGATAATATAGGTCATATATATAAGATCATAGTAAACCCCATCATTAATTTTCATCTAGAAAACGATAAAATTCATTTTGCTAATAAAATTGAAAATATTTTTATTTCTTAATCTTTTTTCTGAATTGAAGTAGGATAAGCATTTACTAATATAATCCTTCATTTCAAAGTTAAGGTACAACAATCATAATGCCATAAGACAAGAAACTTTTTTTACATTGCTTCACATCACAAAATATCTTTAAGATATCGTCGATGGAGTTATTGTTGACCCTTTTTCCATTTCAACTTTAAAACTAATTAAGTAACAATAGGGGCACTTTTGTTCAATTTCGCATAGTTTAAAGGCATTTTTGACTCTTTTCCGATATCTAAACTATTGTTTGTAAAAAAAAATGATTAAAAGAGAGAGAGAGAGATTTGATTCTGTTTTACCAAGTAACTAAACCGTTATGCGCTAACTAGATTTTTTTAAAAAAATATGTTGAGGAATTAAAAATTTAATAAGGAAATAATAAAGAAATTTCAACTTTCAACTCTATCCTTCCTTTATAATAAAATCTAATTTTTAAGAATTTGGTGTTTATGACACGAGATGAAATATTATTTACAAATAAAATTAGATCTATATATTTTGGTCATTTTATATGTTTTTGTTTTTTGGTAACTTTGTATGTTTTTATTAATAGTGTATTTAGTTTATGAATTGTCTTTGTGATGGTATGGAACTAATCATATTTCTTTCTTTACATAGGGAATACACCTTGACGTTTAGTATTATGCCATGAACGTAGGAGTTTTTACTTTACAAAAGGTATATGCTATCTGGTGTATAATTAACTATACTTTTTCCTGACTCTCCAATTTCACAATTTCAATCAAATCACAATCATCATCACCGTCTAACCATTTCTCGACCCCACTTAATAGAATACCGCATAATCATAAGCCTTGCAAACTAGCCGAGTCAACCTTGGAGATAGTAGCATGTCACACATTATATACTCTAGAGTTTCCTTAACTCACTCAACTCTTAAACTGAATACTTTCTAAGTCCAGAGTATCTCATACACAGTCCTACTAATGTCCCCACGTACCTCCACCAAGGTGCCTTTACTTAAATTCCCTTAACTTAAATTCTGAAATGTTCTGTACAACTCAAATTAATTCGAACTTCATCATTGATTTACCACTTCGAATGTCCCAATTGTCGAACCAGAACACCCCTAACCATTCGCGTGATTATCCCTTTCATTCGATCAACTCAACCGAACAGTAACACCAGTAGTAGTAGGAACTAGTCGAACTTACACAATAGGTACAAGGCTCTCAACCCTAATCCAATATTATATGCAAAACCCGATAGTTCCTTGAGTACTAGAACTTCGCACTTGACCAACACTAAAGTCGTTCTTATTAGTCAACCACCGGCTTCCATTGGCCCACGGCATAACCAAACATACCAACTCGACACTAAACCCTTATGTCTATTCTATCATGCATGACCGCAATATAATCCTCAAATCAACTAGCTCTCGATTCCACGATATCCTTATCATTCCTCTAAACACGAAGACCCGGTGAACATACCCTTTACTGAAGGACCAGGACCACAGCTGCCCAACATAATCCTCAAAGAGTTCTGACTCCGTTTGACCAACTAAATTGTTATGCGCTAATTAGATTAAATTTTTTAAACATTGAGGAATTAAAAATTTAATAAAGAAATATTAAATAAAAATGAAAAAAGGGGTTTCAACGATTTAAGGCGCACATGGGCTGGGTCACTTGGATGTTGACCAGGTCTCGACCCAACTTAAGAGGGAATAGATTTTTTGAACGAAAAGGTAATCATTTGTTTTTAGCGGATTGCCCTTCATTTGGGGCGGTCTTTAATTTTTGTCCTTCAAATTGGTGGTCTTTAACTTTTGCCCCTCAAATTGGTGGTCTTTAACTTTTGCCCTCTGTCTTTGCAAATTCTGCCTTTGGGCCTCAAGGCAGAATTTGCATGGGCAGAATTCTGACTTAAGGCAGAATTTGCAAAGGCAGAAGGCAAAAATTAAAGACCACCAATTTGAGGGACAAAACTTAAAGACCACCCCCAGCGAACGGTAATCCTGCAAATTGCCCAATAATTTTCGCAAATGTAGCTATTAACTGATTTAAATTCTAATCGAAAGTATTTCAATTGTGGACATAACTATCACATAAATCAATTAGACATTTCAATTGAAACCAAATTTGAATATTATTGCAATTAAAGCTAAATTAATTATAAAATTGAGACGTAATAATTCAACTTTCAACTCTATCCTTTCTTTCTAATAAAATCTAGTTTTTAAGTATTTGGTGTTTGTGACACAAAATGAAATATTATTTACATATAAATCATAATTTTCTTCAATATGGTTCTTTAAAAACCTCCCTATTCAAATTTAAAATGTACAATTCTCATATATTTATTGTGTACTACCCCCCCCCCCCCCCCAATCACCCAAGTGTTGACAGTGCTGTCTGAGCTAGCTAGGTAGCTCGTCTTAAAAAATTACAGATTTCGAGTAATAAAACTATGGTTTGTCTTTGTTGAAAAAGTTCTAACTTGTATTAAACCAATTGAAACTATTGACACCACCTACTCACTGGACTCTAGAAACAAGTCAATACAAAAATCATCAGCACTCTAACAATTCCCTTAAACTATGCGAAATTGAACAAAAATGTCCTCCATTCATAATTTGGTCCAAAAGTGCCCTTAAACTATGCGAAATTGAACAAAAATAACCCTATTGTTACTTAATTGGTAAAAAATGTCCTTTTCCTAAGAAACACATTTTTAATAAGAATATTATTTTAAAAAAAACATTTTCTTGTTTCTTTCCTTTTAAAATACCTTTAACTAATAAAAGAAGTGGGAAGTAATTTTTTTTCTTCTTAATCTTGTTTTATCAATTAATATAAAATTATCCTCTGTACTTTTTAAACTGATAATATAAGTCATAAATATAAGATCATAGTAAGCCCCATCATTAATTTTCATCTAGATAATGATAAAATTCTTTTTTCTAATAAAATTGATTTTTTTTTATTTCTTAATCTTTTTCAGAATTGAAGTAGGATAAGCACTTGCTAAAATAATCCTTCGTTTCAAAGTCAAGATACAACAATCATAATGCCATAAAACAAGAATTTTTTTTACATTGCTTCAAATCACAAAATATCTTTAAGCAAATCGACAAAAATCCACCGATTTTTAACTCATTTTTTTCTTAAGAAAATTGTTCATCGGTTAGTTTCACGCAATACAATTGAAGAGTATAATTAAAAAAAATGAAAACCTTATACCAATGAGTGATAGTGGTTTAATGGTAGAATAGTTCCATATGATATATATATATATATATATATCTAAGTTCAACTCCTCACGTGGCGGAGGCAGGATTTCCATTCAGGAGGTTCAAAAAATAAAATAAGCACGCTAGTATTGGCAAAAGAGCAGGTCGGATCAGGGAAAAAAAACGGGTCGGATCAAAGTTCAATATTCATCATCCATGTAGAATTTTCAAAAAGAAAATTTACTTTTTCCAATCTGAAAGCATCATAAACTAGGTAAAAACTAACAAAGTAAAGCAGCCCAACAAAATCAATTACTTCTACGAAAAACCAAGCACAAGACAGGACATAAAAGTCCGACAGATATGCGACGAGAAACAATAAAAAAAATACAAACTGCAGCTCTACCTAGAACATCATAGGCAGGCTAAGTTTAATTTACACAACGTGTAGATGAACAATGAGTTAGAACATGACCTTTCTTATGTTTTAATTTTAATTGTTGCTAGCAGTACCTTATAGGCACATTGATAAATATGAACTAAAGTATATTAGGTGGGCAAGG